>NW_024080702.1:1298904-1302923 GCF_003009895.1 Hyaena hyaena | reverse complement strand
AGGGGCGCCTGGGTGGCTTAGTCAGTTAAGCGTCCGACTTTCGCTTAGGTCATGATCTCGCGGTTCGTGGGTTCGAGCCCCGCGTCAGGCTCTGTGCTGACTGCCAGCTCAGAGCCTGGAGCCTATTTCAGATTCTGTGTCTCCCTCTCTCTCTGACCTTCCCCTGCTCACGCTGTCTCTCTCTCTCTCCTAGAAGTAAATAAAAATATTTTAAAAAAATATTTAAAAAAAATAAATAAACATTTAAAAAATTTTTAACAGAACGGATATATCAGTGTAGTCATAAAAAATGTTCTAAAATATGTACGCAGATGTGCAAAGCTGTGCAAGGTACAGTCGGTGCCTGAGAATCTCCTATCCTAGTTAGTTTCCCCGCCGCCGCTGTAACAAAGCATCTGAACTTTGTGGCTTGAAACAACGAAAACTTACTCCCTTGTAGGTCTGGCCGTCAGAAGCCTGATGTGGATCCCATGGGCTGAAACCAAGGTGCTGGAAGAGCTGGTCCCTTCTGGAAGCTCCAGGGAATGCTGTTTCTTCGGCTTTTCCACTTCGGCTTCAAATGTATCTCGGTTTGTCACATCTCCTTTCCTGACCCCTACCCTCTCTTGCCCCCTCTTCTAAGCACCCTTGTGATTACATTGGGCCCAGGAGATAATCCAGGGAGACTTGCCCCCTCGGGGTCCTCGACTTCACACATTCACGGGGTCCAGAGACGAGGATGTGGCTCCATTATTCTATTCACCACACTCATGATTATAAAACCTCAAAGCATCAAAGCGGGACTAAGGGATTTAGTGGTCCAGAAACAGAGAGGTGACATTTGGCTGTGGTGGCCTGGGAGGACCCCATCGAGGAGGTGGCGTCTGAGCTGAGATGGTAGGTGGAGGAGTCGCCCAGGCAGAGGTGCTGGGGGGCAGGGGTGGCTGGAGGGGGGGCAGGTAGAGGGGGTGTGCAGGCATGTCCGTCATGGTGCCTCCACACCCATCCCTTCCGGGGACCCTGTCCCAGGTGCCCCAGCCGGTGAGAGCGGGGTGGGTGGGCAGCCCATCCTGGAGGAAGCCAGCGGGCCCGCCAGGCTGCCCACCGAGCACCGGAGAGGCCGCCCGAGCCAGTGAGGCTGGCCAGCCGATCGGCGTCAGGGACCTGGACAGGGAGACGTGGAGAGCTTCCGGGAGGTGCTGGTGGCTGCAGGAGCCCCGGGAGGAGACAGGAGAGGCCGAGCGCCCGCAGCCAGTGAGGGGAGCCCGCCTGGCAGGCCCTGAGGCTCTCCGCGGCTTCGGCCTTTCCCTGAGTCTCCTGGCGCCCCTGGGTCCCAGCCTGACCCCAGTCCCTGGGGCGGCCAGAGGAAGACCCCCGTCCTGGCCACCTGAGGACCCGCTAGGCAGATGGGGGGCAGACCTGGAAGAGGAGCACTTGTGCCCCACACCCCCTCCCTCCCCAGCTGTGTCCCAGGGCCCCTCCAGTCTCCTGGCCCGCCCTCGGGCTCCAGAGCCCCTCCATCCAGGACCCGTCAGCCGTGGCCCCCGAGTCGAGCCATGCAGGGGCCCAGCTGACCAGCTTTCCCCGGGGAAGTGGGAATGTCTGGGTGAGTTCTGTCTGGTGGCCTCCGTGGACGCTTCAAGGCCCCCTTCAATGGGGACCTGACAGTTTACAGCCTCGGTACAGACAACGGCCTTTCCCGTTGACGCGCTCTGAAACCTACCATCATTTCAGAATATACCGACTCTCCCCTCGGTTTGCCCAGTATTTCCAGCGCCGACAATGACCTGGACAGAGAGACACGCACACCCTAGTCCAGGACTCCCGGAGCTTAATGTGGATCATTCCAGACCCTGCAGAGGAGGGTCGTGTGGGGCCGGGGAAGTCTGCTGGGAAAGACAGGGGCCAGGAGAGGCCTCTCTGAAAAGATAGCTTTTGGGCAAAAACCATAAGGATGAGAAAGAGCCAGATGTGTACAACGCTGTGAAGACAGCCACGCGGGCAGGCTGTTAAATACACATTCACTTATTCATTAAAGACACAGCGTTAAGTCAGCGGCAGTTAAACCTGCATTTACAGTGGCCTCAGGACAGTTGCAGGAAGCGGCTAGAGAATGTTCACGGTGTGGGGTGGCCTGTAAGGTACGAGCGGGTAGGACGGAGCTCCCCGGCGGCTGAGGGCTCCCGGCCGGCGGCCCTCTAGCCTCTAGGAGGAGGCTCCCCCGGCCTGTGTTCTCTGCTCTTCCCTGCCCTTCGAGGTGGACATCCCCTGACCAGATGGATTCTCTAAGGCTTTCCAGAGTCCGGTGGAAGCAGAGGGGCAGGGGAGAAGCAGGGGTGCGGTGGGGAGGCTGAGCACAGGCAGTGGGCAGCTGCTGAGGGCGAGGACAGGGAACGAGGGGGAGACGGATTTCTGGGAGCACGTCTATGAACTCCGTGTCCCCTTTCTGATATGTGACAGTTACAGGCAAAGGGGGTTGGAACGGCCCTCGAGTGCTGGACAACGGCTTTCTGGCCACCGCACAACGCTGGGGCGGGATTGCGTGGACCATAGCTTTGTAGATGCTGCATTTTATGAGCCTCGCCTGCTGTCTGTGGCTGAGGGAGGGAGTGTGGGTTCTATTTTGAAGGTAATTGGAGGCCACTCAAGAGGTCATTGAATGGAGGAAGTATGTCATGTCATTTGTTTTTTGTTTTTTGTTTTTATATTTTTATTTATTTCTAGGAGAGAGAGAGCATGAGCAGGGGAGGGTCAGAGAGAGAGGGAGATACAGAATCTGAAGCAGCTCCAGGCTCTGAGCTGTCAGCACAGAGCCCGACGCGGGGCTCGAACCCACGAACCGTGAGATCATGACCTGAGCGAAAGTCGGACGCTTAACCGACTAAGCCACCCAGGCGCCCCGTGTCATTTTTGTTTTAAAAATACAACCTGGACCGTTGCTGAGGGGGCGGCTGATGGGAGGCGCAGGTGTGAACCCACAGAAGGCAGGGGCGAGGCTGTCCATCGGGCTCCCAGTGCTACCCGCCTGGGCGGCCACCCTGCCCTGCCCAAATCCCCGCTGCTCCTCGATCCACGTGTCCCTAGACAAAGCCCAGGCATCTCCCCCTCCCCCGGCCTCCGTTAGCCAGATTGGGTCCCTCCCACGCCCCGCAGCCTCCTTCATTCTCTGCATGCAGCCTTCCCACCACCTGACGCCCAGGCTCTGGAAGAGCATTCCGAAGCTGCGGAGAAGTCTGAGCCCCGTCCCCATGCACACAAACGCCACGGCAACAGCCGCCAAGGGCCGACTGGGACTTGCCAGCCCAGAGAGCCAACCATCTGCAGGCCAAACCCTCCGAATGGCACCTTTTGGATGTGCTTGTCTCCACCCAGCTTTGCACAGAGCAGAGGTGACATTTAAGTGGTGTAAGAATCAACAGCGGGTGCGCACAATGTCCCTTTAATGTGCTCATTTTCCTGCCCCTATGTGACTACCAGGAGGAGGCAGGAGATGCAGGTTTGAGCCAGCCGGCAGCGTAGACTCGGGAACGGGAAGTTCAGGCCATTCGTGAGCAGAGGGACCCCCATACTGCCGGTTTCCACCGCGACTTCACTCCCAAGCCCGTCAATATCCCAGGAGGCCCACTCTCCGCAGAGGCAAAAGTCTGTGTATGTGTGAGTCAAAGGCCCCGTTGGATTCGACCCTCGAGCTTGGGATGGTGACAGCGAAGGCTCTCCTACGGGGATCTAACCTCGGCTGGTGCCCTGCTGAGCCCTCCGTGTTTATGATCCCCTTCACCTTGCAGCAGCCCGGGAGGCACCGCAATTATCCTCTTTACGAGGCTGAGAGACGCCGAGAAATGTTAGGTGCCCAGGGTCACCCGGAAACTAGGCGGGGAAGAGGGAACCGAAACACATCGGTCCTGCTCCGGAGCAGAGGGTCCACTAAAGAGTCAGAGCATGGGGGTGCCTGGGTGGCTTAGTCGGTTGAGCGTCCGACTTTCGCTTAGGTCATGATCTCGCGGTTCGTGGGTTCGAGCCCCGCGTCGGGCTCTGTGCTG
>NW_024080702.1:1232164-1298797 GCF_003009895.1 Hyaena hyaena | reverse complement strand
CTCCCTCTCTCTCTGACCCTCCCCTGCTCACGCTGTCTCTCTCTCTCTCTCTCTCCTAGAAATAAATAAAAATATTAAATAAAAAAAAATAAAGAGTCAGAGCATGAACTCTCGACCTCCACTAAGGGGTCAAGGCAGCCTGACTGCGGGCCAGGACCTGGGGAGAGAGGTCTGGCTTGGGGGGGTGGGGCGCTGGGGGCTGCTGGTCAGGTGATAGCAGGTGATCCTGCTCTGTTGCTTGGGTCTCTGCCTGGCTCCTCTAGGGCAGCTTCCTAGTCCTAACTCCATGTACCCGAGACATGTTCACGGCGGCCTGGCTGGCCTGGGGCTCCCTCCCGCCTCCTGGCCTGGCCCCAAGCTCCTAGAAGCCCTGAGCTGTGCCCAGTACATCTCTGGCACTGGGTTTCTGGCCAGGCCACCGAGCTGCGGCACGTGTGGGGTAGGGTTTCCTCCAGCCCCATTGTCTTCAACAGCAGAGTTTCATTTCTCACAGTTCTGGAGGCTGGAAAATCCAAGCTCAAGGTTGACGGCGTTCAGGGACCGATGGGTGCCTCTTCCTGGCTTGCAGACAGCTACCTTCCACTGTGTCCTCATCTGGTGGGGAGAGAGAGCTCCGGGGTCTCTTCCTCTCCTGGTAAGGACATCTGCTCTTTTTAAAAAAAATTTTTTTTTAATTTAATGTTTATCTAGTTTTGAGAGACAGAGATTGACAGAGCATGAACAGGGGAGGGGCAAAGAGAGAGAGAGAGAAAGAGAATCCAAAGCAGGCTCCAGGCTCTGCATTCTCAGCAGAGAGAATGGGGCTTGAACCCAAGAACCATGAGATCATGACCTGAGCCGAAGTCGGATGCTCAACCGACTGAGCCCCCCAGGCGCCCCATAAGGACATCTGTTTCTATGGAGTCAGGGCTTGACCCTTATGACCTCCTTAAGGTCTCTGTCTCCAATACAGTCACATGGGAGGAGGGGGTTAGGGTTTCAATACATGAATTTGGAGGGGGCACAATTCAGTCTATGGCACCTAACCAGTGGAAAGTCCTGTTGTTTGAATTGTGCCCCCAGAAAGATTTGTTGAAACCCTGCCCCCAGGTACCTGTGGATACGACCTTATTTGGAAATAGTGTCTGTAGATATTATCAGGTTATTTCATTTGGGTGGAACCTCACCAAGTACGTCTGGTGTGCTTATAACGAGGGGAGAAGGGACACAGACCCACAGGGAGAGCTCCGTGAGGCTCGGGGACAGAGACTGGAGGGACGTGGCCACACACCAACGGGCCCCAGGTATCAGCGCCACAGCCGGAAGCTGGCAGAGGAGAGGAAGTACTCCGTCCAGAGCCTTTCAGGGAGCCCGACCCTGCCCACACCTGCATTTCAGACGTCTGGCCTCCCAAGCTGGGAGACAATAGGCTTCTGCTGTTTGAAGCCGTCAAGTTCACAGGACTTAGTTACGACAGCGCCGGGAAGCGGACACATGCCTGGAGGACCCTCACGCCTGTTTCCTCCCCTACCCAAGCCTCCCCATCGCCCGGGCCAGGCCCTCCCCTCTCTCTTTAGCAGCCCTGCAGGCCAGGCGGGCTGTCACCCGTGGGTGGCCGGGCCACCTGGGCTGTCCCACATCTATACCTACACCTCCCTCTGCCTCAGCTCCCCTCCCCTTGTCTGCTGGCAAACTCCTGCTCATCCTTAAAAACCCCAGACCAGAGGGAGCGCCTGGGGGGCGGCGCAGTGCGGAGCACTGAGTGCTGACAGCTCAGAGCCTGGAGCTGCTTCGGGTTCTGTGTCTCCCTCACTCTCTGCCCTGTCCCTCCCCCACTCGTGCTCTGTCTCTCTTTCTCTCTCAAAAATAAACAAACATTTTTAAAAAAAAAAAAAAAAAAAAAAAAACCCAGCCCAGAAGTCATCTCCTTGGTGGGGCTGTGATGGTTTCTAGGGTATAGATCTTCCTCAACTCACTACGAGGTTATGTCCCAATAAACTCATCTAGGTTGAAAACATCATAAGTCAGAAACGCATGTAACACAGCCAACCTAGCGACCACCATAAGCCAAGCCCACCTTAAACGTGCTCACAGCACTCATATGAGCATACTGGTGGGCAAAACCGTCTAACACAAAGCCTGTTTTATAATCAAGTGTTGGCCTTCTCATGGAATTCATTGCTTACTGTGTTGGAAGTGCCAGAAAGGCTGTGTGGGTACAGAATGGTTGCGGCCCTCGAGATCGCTGGCCGATAGGAACCGTGGCCGTGACCACCACTCTGCGTCACCAGGTAGGACCGGGGAGAGGCTCGTACCCCATGCCCCAGCCCTGGAAAAGATTAAAATCAAAAATTCCAAGTACTGTTTCTACCAAATGTATACAGCTTTCGCACCATCATAAAGGCAAACGTCGTAAGTTGAGCCATTGTGGGTCAGGGCTGTCTCTGGGGTCAGCCTTTCTCTGCACAGCGTCTTCCAGCCCCTCCTTCTTCGCGCCCCACGTGCTGCAGCTGGCATCACTGCTTCCTGTTTTTCCTTGTACCCTGTTCCCCCACCACTAAGCCTGAGCACTGAGAGCAAGGATTGCAGCCACGGCCCGGACACAGTGATGTCGGCTGCCTGAATGCATGGGGAGCTGGCCGGCCAGCCGGTCAGCTGACAGAAAACCCAGGCAGCCTCAACACAACCGGCTGTGCGCGGGCCGTGTGCTGTGCGCTCTGCCCTGGCATCAGCAGGGAGGGATCCTGGCCTCGTGGGACCCCCCCCATGCCTTTATAATTTGGGGAGGGGCCCCTGTAAGGAAGAGGGTACAAAGACAGGTGCAGGGCTTTAGAAGCGGCCAGTGCTGTGGAGCAAGGGGGCCCTGAGGCCTCACTGACACCATGGCTGTTAGCTTTGCTAGAAAAAGCCAAGCTGGCGGCATAGGTGCACAGGGGCGCGCCCCAGAGGGCGCCGACTCCCCGGCTCACAGGCGGTTGGCGGCTCATACTTCCCCACTTCCTCTCTGCGCTGACCGCGGACCACAGACCGCACTCTCGCACTTTCGCAGAGATTGCTTCCCCTCGAGACAGCAGGTTGGAAGGCAGTGGCCCAGAAAAGGCCTGGCGCGCGGCTCCGCTCCTGCTGGCCACTTCTCTACCTTCCAAAGCCTGCACCCCGGCCTCCCAGGCTCCTTCGACTTCTCCAGAGGCGGCAACATGTGGAGGGAAGGAAGTGGCTCATGGGGTCAGTGGGACCCGCGACGTGGTCCCTCCGTGGCTTGTCCAGACTCTGGAGTGGCCCTTGCTGTCCCGCCAGCTGGGCGGCCTGACACAGCAGGAATGGACCCCCCACGGTCCTGCGGGCAAGACGTCCAACGTCACGGTGTGGACACGATGTCCTCTCGAGGCGCCGGGGGAGGATCTTTCCTGCATCTCCCAGCGTCTGGGGGCTCCTGGCGCCCTTGGCGTGTGGCTGCTCCCCTCCAGCCTCTGCCTCCATTGCCCAGTGGCCCTTCCCGTGTCCCGTCTTCTCATGAGGACACCTGCCATTGGATGTAAGTCTGAACCTGCGTATGATGACCTCATCTCAGGACCCTTCCCTTCTTCACTCACCTCTGCCAGTAAGGTCACAATCACAGACCTGGGGTTAGGACTTGAACATGCCTCCTTCGGGACAGTGTGCTGCCCACTGCACGTGGGGACCCAGCGTCATGGACAGGGGTGGGGGTGGTGAGAAGAAGTGAGGCCGTGAAGCAGAGGGGCTGGGGGCAGGGGGCTCCGGGGTCCTCACAGCAGCAGCCCCCACCCAAGGAGCACCCATCGGGGGGCCCGCCGACGGCACGGCTGCCTGCCCCGAGAGCTCCCTGCTCCCCTTTCTTCTGTCTATGCAGCACAAGCTCAGGGGTGCATCGTGAGCCCAGCTCAGCACCCCCACACAGCAGATGTGCAGGAACCCGGGCCACGCCTCCGCTCTGCTTCCTGCTCTCCTCTCTGCCTCCCTCCCTGCAATCCTAGGCTCCCCCCACCTTCCCTCCTCCCCTCCCTGTTCCCTTGCAGCCGTCCCTTGTCCTTGCTGCAGGCAGAGGCGGCTGGCCCTCTGCTGGCACCTCTGGGGGACTCCCCAGTGGCAGCTTCGACCACGAGGCACTAGCTCACAAAGTCACTAGCTCCCTGCGCGCCGCCCTCAGTGTGGCCGGGCGAGCTCAGGGCCTCCTCCTTTCTGCCATCCTAGCCGGGCAGCCGAGCCTTCAGCGAGGATCCTCCCCACTCCAGGCACTCTCCCTGCAGAAGCCCCCACGCCCACCCCTGTGTCTTGCTATACGGCCACCCGCCCAGTGACCAGACTGCTTGCCTGCCCCAGCCCCTGACCCCCACGGTTCCGTGGAAATAAGTGACCCCACTGTTGGGTCCCAGCATCCCACCCCGCACCCCGCACCCCGGGCAGCAGGACCCCGTCCGAGGCCAGCTCCCTCTGGCCCAGCCTGCCCGTGGCTCCCCGGGCCAGCTCTCCCTCCCGGGGCGATCACACGAATGTGGAAGGAAGCCCTGGGCCCATCTGCTTCTGACTCACAGCTTCTTCATCAGCCTCTCATTTCCACTTTCCAGCGATGGAGCCAACTCTTTGGTCCTTAGCTGCCTCCTCTCTATTTCTTACATGATTCAGAAGACAGGGGAGAGGGGAGAGGAGCAAGATTAACCCACGTTTTCAATTCCCCACGTTGGGATTCTGTAACTCTTATTTGCTCACTTCTGTTTGTGCTCCCCTGGACAGCAAGGAGGCGTGAGGGCAGGCCCGGGCCAGGGCCACTGGCAATGCCATGCACAGCGGCCACTGAATCACATATGTCCCCCTTTTGCAGAGAGGGAAGCCAGTGGCATGCGCCCAGGGTCACAGCGCAGTAAACGGGGAGCTGGCTTGAGTGGAAGTCAGTGCTTCACGCAGGAAAGTGAGTCCTCAGTGGCCGGGGAGGTGGCCACCAGCATGGCCTTTGGTCCCCGGGGGCAGGGGTGGTCCGGGGCCCCCTCCCCCTCCCCTTGTCCTCCCCAGCCCCCCTCCAGCTTCCTCTGCAGGAAGCCCTCCCTTGGGTATCACTTCCTACAGAGGAAACCTCCTTTGTCCACGGAAGTGCAAATCTGACTGCGAGAGGGACAGCTTCTCACGGGCTATTGTTTGGCACTTCCTTCTTGGCATCGGGCCAAGGCTCCGAGCTGCTCCCAAGGCCCTGGCTTTCCTTCGGCATGCCCGGCATGCCCGGCGGCCCAGGGTCCCATGTCTCCCTGACGCCCTGGGCCAGGAATGCGTTGCGGAAGCAGCCAGCAGTTAGTCAGTCAACAAACATTTGCTGGGGGCCCTGAGATAACTGTCTGGGCTCCTGCCCTCAAGGAGATAAGGGTGTGGCGAGAGACCCCCAGCCAGACCACTGAGAACGACCCAGAGCCACCCAGCCAGCCCGTCCTGGACTCCACACCCACAGAGACGGGGAGATAATAAAATGGTCATTCTTGCTTCCACTGTGATTGAATACGAACGGCGCACAATGTCCCCTCCTAACTCCACGGCGCCGAGCACATTCCCTGGTGTGCCACCACCACCTCCGTCCGCCTCCAGAACTTTCCTCTCCCCAAACTGACACTCTGCCCCGTGACACATGGACACCCCACTCCCAGCCGCCGGCCCCACTGCCCTCTCTGTCCCTGAGCGCGAAGATGCGGGCCCCTCGCGGGAGGGGAGTCCTGCAGGGGAGTCCCCTGTGCCGGGCTGACCCCACCAGCACAGCAGCCCCGAGGCCCAGCCATGTTTTCTTTTTATTTATTTAAGAATGTGCGCAGAAGTGGGGGTGGGGCAGAGAGGGAGGGAGGGAGAGTGAGAGAGATAGAGAAGAGAGAGAATCCCAAGCAGGCTTCACGGTGTCAGCAGAGCCCGGCTCGGGGCTCCATCCCACGAAGCGTGAGACCATGACCTGAGCCAAAATCAAGAGTCGGACGCTCAACCCACTGAGCCACCCAGGTGCCCCGAGGCTTGTCCGTGTGTTAACAGGGGTCAGACTTTCCTTCCTTGTTGGGGCTGAGGGATCGTCTACCCAGTGGACGTGCCGCACTTGAACCTCGGTCCGCCTGCAGACGCCCAGGCGCTGCTCCTTCCACCTGCGGTGAACACGGCTGTGAACACGCCCCTTCCAGGCTCTGCTTTCAGTTCTTCAGGGTAAGTGCCCAGAAGGGCAGCTGCTGGCTGGGAGGGAGAAGCAGACGCAGACACAGAGATGGAGAGAAATAGAGAGACGGGAGCCTGCACCATGAGTCACAGAGAGAGACAGGGAGACAGACAGATACACACAGGAAGAGAAGCAGAGATGAAGCAGACAGAAGGGAGACAGACACACGGACACAGGCCCTCCTGCGGATCTGGCTGCCCCTGGTGGGAGCATAATTCACATATTAAAGAAAGGTCTCGAGGGGCCTCCAGCTGGTGAGGTTGTGGCCGAAGCTACTCAGCAGCGGGTACCAGCTGGGGCGGGAACCCGATCACCAGCTGAAGGCACCAAAGGCCCCTGTTTGCACCTTGTCCTTTCCTTCCCTGTGGTTCCAGCGCCCTGCGCTCCGGGCCCAACACACCGAGTGGGTCAGGGACTGTGTCTCCAGGGCCGGTGGCCTGGGCACTGACCCTTGCTGCCAGGATGAGCCCTCCTGGAGCCTGCCTAAGCCAGGCCTGGTTTTCAAGCTCCTGCTGGGCCCTGGGCACAGAGAGAGAGACAGAGAGACAGAGAGACAGAGAGACAGAGTCCCCCTCCCGAGCCCAAGCCGTTCAGTCTGGCCCGGGAGTCCTTTGGTCCCGAGTCCCTCGCTCGATGGACTATAGAGAGGCCTCCCCGAGCCTCAGGGGAGGAAGCGGGTTCCAAAGGCTAATATACGACGTGATGACACTATGTTTGGCCCAAAGAAAACAGCCCAGAGGAGCCCTACGAGTTCTCAACTCAGCACCGTGTCATCGAGCATGAACCGTCTTGTGGTTAAGGTCGGTTTGGGCGGCTTCCAAAGGAAGTTCAAGTTGCTTTGGCTTAAGACGTATTTTCATGCCCTGTGTGTGTGGCGTGTATGGTTGTGCACTGTGTGTATATGTATGGTGTATGGCTTGTGCACGTGTGTATATGTGTGAGGTGTATGTGTGTAGATATGTGAGGTGTGTGTGGCGTGTGCCCTGCTGCGGGTCGGCAGGAGCATGGCCCCGGCTGCACAGCCCTCACCAGACGTAGGCGGCGCGGGAGTGGACGACCCTGTTTGTCAGGCAGGGCTGTTCTGGGCCCACATCTTTCCCAGATCGTCACCTGGCCTGCGTGTCACCACCAGCAGCTGGAGAACAAGCAGCTGGAAAAGGCGGCCGAGGGCCTGGCACTGGGACGCGGTACCTGGGACCTGGACTTGAGCTCCGGTTCAAAGCTCTGCTCTTTCTCGCACGTGGTGCGGAAGCGTCCGGGCCGCACTGGGCTCAGAGAGAAGGGGGGTGCCCCGTGTGAGCGAGCGGGACGCTGCCCAGGAGGTGTGTGTCCCTCTGCGGGTGATGGACAGGTGGGTGGCCTTCGGCTGCGGTGAGGACACGGCCTGCCCAGGGTGAGCACACAAAACCCCGGAATGCATCTGACAGGGGAATCCAGGCAAGCTTGCTGGAGGAGGTGTCCCATGGACTGCTCTTTGTGCCAACCAGGATTTCTGTCACTGTGTGTATCAGCAGCCAACCACAGTGGCTTAACCAGTGGGGGTTTATCCTTCTCACAAAAGAAGAAGCCTGGAGGAGGTGGCCCAGGGCTGCAGCAGCCACCAGGGAAGGTGGTCCTGGAAGAGGCATCTGCTAGCTTCCTGCTTTAGCATCTTTGGAGGGTGGCTCCATCTCCAGGCTTTGGGCTTGCAAACCAGGAAGGAAGAAGAGGAAGATAAAGATCAGAAACCAGGTATACAGAGTTCACACTTCCCAGGGGAGCCTGGCAGCGTCCAGGACAACACTCGGGCAGAGGGGAGGGAGGTTTGGAGAGGGCATGCAGCCGTCTGTGTCCACCCAGCCAGCGGGAGGTGAGTGGTTGGGAGGTGGAGCGGGGAGCCAGATGAAGGGAGACAGTGTGCATGCAGGGGAAGCCAAAAGTAACACTTGAGATATAACATCTGAGCATTTCCAAATCGACAAAAGACATCAAGCCACACATTCAAGAAATTCTAAGAATCCCAATCAAGAAGAATAAAAGAAAAGATCACATCTGGGCCCATCATTGTCAAACTAGCAAAAAACAGACTCAAAGAGAAAATCTTATCAGAGTAGGCTAAATATATTTCAAAAATGAACAGGAAATAGAGATGTTTTCAGGTCAATAAAAGCTGTCAGAATTAGTCACCAGCAGACCCACATTAAAGAAATACTGGAGGTAGGTAATCAGATCGAAGAAAAGTATTCCTGATGAAGGAATAAAAAGTGCTAGAATGGATAAGCAAATAAGTTAATAAACTACATAAATATTGACAGTTTGAAATAATAATCATTTTTTATGGATTTAAAACTCATGTAGAATAAAAATAAAAGTAGTGCAAAAGCCAGAGAAGCGGTTTATGGAGCTAAAATATAAGATCCAGGGCACCTGGGTGGCTCAGTCAGTTAAGCGTCCGACTTCACCTCACATCATGAGGTGATAGTTTGTGAGTTCAAGCCCCACATTGGGCTCTTTGCTGTCAGCATAGAGCCTAGTTTGAAACTTCTGTCCCCATCTCTCTGCCCCTCCTCCCTTGCTCTCTCTTTCTCACAAATAAATAAACATTAAAAAATAAAAGAAACATTTAGGGCCACCTGGGTGGCTCAGTCAGTTAAGCATGCAACTTTGGCTCAGGTCATGATCTCATGGTCTGTGAGTTCAAGCCCCGTGTCCGGCTCTGTGCAGACAGCCCTGAGCCTGGAGCCTGCTTGGGATTCTGTGTCTCCTTCTCTGCTCTGCCTCTGCTTGTTTTCTGTATCTCTCTCTCTCTCAAAAATAATTAAACATTTAAAAATTAAAAAAAAAAAGAAACATTAAAAAAAGATCCTTTTATTATCCAGGAAGGGACAAGTTAAAAAATTACAGTAAAGCCTAAAAAGTCAAGGATGCATGTTGTAATTCCTGCAACTACTAAAAGATGAATGATAGAATGCATAATTAACAACCTATAAGAAGGAAAAGGAAATAGTTAAGGTATTCAGATAATCAAGTCAAAAGGCAAGAAAGGAGAAAAAGAGAACAAAGAACAGATGGGACAAATATGAAATAAACAGGAATATGGTAAATTTAAACTCAAATAGATCAATAATTGCAATGAATGTAAATGGATTAAATATTCCAATGAAAAGACGATTGCCAGATTGGATTGGAAAAACCACAACAACAACTATATGCTACTTTTAAGAGACACACTGTAAATTTAAAGACACAGGAAAATGGAAAGTAAAGGAAAGAAAAAACATGGCATTAAAACATACACAACACAGAGCACTGAGTGTTATGTAGAAACTAATTTGACAATAAACTATTTGTAAAAAAAATAAATAAATAAAATAAAATAAAATAAAGTCAAAAAAAAAACATACACAACACAGAAAAAAGAAAGGAACGAAGGTGATGCAGTTAGGCTAATATTAAAAGATGAGCAGGCTTCATTATGTTATCAGTATTGGCTTTAGGAGTTAAAAAGGGACATTTCAGAATAATTAAAAAGTCATTCCAAAAGTGAGATATGAATTCCTAAATTTGCATTCACCTGAAAACAGCCTCAAAAGCTATAAAGCAAAACTTGGTGACCTAATGGGTTAAGGATTAGAATATAGGACAGAGGAGCCAGCAACTAATTGCTGCTAGACAGTTAATGGGGGCCTCGCTGAGGAGGGGACCTTTGAACTGGGTCTTCAGGGATGGCTAGGTAGAAATGGCAGCAGGAAGAACAACTTTTCTATTCTCATTTCTTTAACTACACATTTCACTCAACTCTTACAACAATCCTGATTCAAGTTCCGTTAGATCTCCACCATACAGGTAAGGATACTGAGGCCAAAAAAAGCTCCAGTAATTTGGCTAAGATGATGAAGCAAATGAGTGATGAATCCAGGATTTGGACTCATATCTGTTTGGTTCCAAAGCTGGGTGCTTTGCCTCCAGGCCACCCTGTCTCATGTGCAGAGGCATCATGGGGTTTGCTTTAGGCCCTTCTTTGACTTGTGTCTGAAGTTTTATTTGAGGAAGACAAACAGTTGAGACCCTTGATTGTAATATTCCCAATCCTAAAATGCATAAAATGCATACGTGTGTGTGTGTGTGTGTGTGTGTGTACATACACACACATACTATCTATCTATCTAGATATAGATGCAGATGAATATATAGAGATATATAAAGATATATGCATATAGATATATATAACCAAAAAAATGTCATTAATGAGAACTTATAAAACTGTAATGGGTGGCTTGAACTGGTCTGATCTCAAGACTTGGACAGAGTGCAAAACCCAGAATACTGGTGTGTCTACTGCCACCTAGTGGTAGCATATAATAATTACAGGGACAGTGTAAGAGAAAGTAGTGGCTGAAAACCCAAGGTTATGACACTGTACATTGGACCTTGGCATCAGGTTGTTAAAGAAATATTTGTTGAGCTGTTCTGTCAGCTCCTTTTGATTCACAATCTCGGTGACTTCTTTTTCCCTTCATTTTATTTTTTTAATGTTTATTTATTTATTTAAGATTTTTTGTTAAAACTTGCTTATTTTTGAGAGGGGGGAGGGGGGGCATGAGCAAGGGAGGGGCAGAAAGAGATGCAGACACAGAATCTGAAGCAGGCTCCAGGCTCTGAGCTGTCAGAATGGAGCCTGACTTGAGACTCAAATCCATGGACAATGGGATCATGACCTGAGCTGAAGTTGGACGCATAACCAACTGAGCCACCCAGGCGGCCCTATTTATTTATTTTTTTTGGGGGGGGGAGGGAGAGTGAACATACACAAACAAGGGAGGGGTGGAGAGAGGAGAGAGAATCCCAAGCAAGTTCTGCACTGTCAGCACAGAGCCCAATGTAGGGCTCTAACCTACAAACCATGAGATCATGACCTGAGCTGAAATCAAGAGTCAGAAGCTTAAGTAAGCCACTCCTTAGGAAGGGAAGGAAGCACCCTTCCCTTCATTTAAAAAGTAAAATTGTTTCCCCTTGCTTTTAGAAATTAGAAAAAGAGGCACCTTGTGGCTCAGTTGGTTAAGTGTCCAACTTTGGCTCAGGTCATGATCTCACAGTGCGTGAGTTCGAGCCCCACATGGGGCTCTGTGCTGACAGCTCAAAGCCTGGAGCCTGCTTTGGATTCTGTATCTCCTCTTTCTGCTCCTCCCCAATTCATGCTTGCTCTCTTTCTCTCTCTCAAAAAAGAAAGAAAAAGAAAGAAAGAAAGAAAGAAAGAAAGAAAGAGGGAGGAAGGAAGGAAGGAAGGAAGGAAAAAAGAAAGAAAGAAAGAAAGAAAGAAAGAAAGAAAGAAAGAAAGAAAGAAAGAAGAAAACAAAACAAAGAAAAGAAATTAGAAAGAAAAATAGCGATCATCTGTGGCTTCAGTACTCAGGTTCCAGAATTAATTCTGGTTAGCAATCTTAATGCTTTCTTTCCATTTTACTTTTTGAGAAAAAAAATCACATTAAAAAATTGATACCCACTCATTGTAAAGACTTCAAAACATGCTGAAAATCCCCAAGATGGAAGTAAAGAAGCAACCCCAATCCCACCAGCCAAAAATAACCATTAGCATTAGGTGAATGCCATTTTGGGCAACTTCAATGCAAATACACAAACAGAAGGAAGGGTGAGGAACAGATGGGTGGAAAGGCTTTTATAAAATCAGAATAATCCTATTTTGGACACTATATTTATTTAATTTTACTTGAACTTAACGAAAGAAAAAGAAAGGGAAGCTAATGGAATTGCTGAATTCATATAAATGTTTCTTCTATACAGGCGATATTTTCAGTAAAATATCCCTCCAAGGGCCCCTGGGTGGCTCAGTCAGTTAAATGTCCAACTTCAGCTCAGGTCATGATCTCACAGTTTGTGAGTTCAAGCCTCACGTCGGGCTCTGTGCTGACAGCTCAGAGCCTGGAGCTGCTTCAGATTCTGTGTCTCCTTTCTATGCCCTTCCCCCTGTTCGTCCTTTGTCTGTCTGTCTCTCTCTCTGTCAGGCAGGGAAGGACAGATACCATATGTTTGCACGTACAGGAGGATTAAGAGGAACTTAACGGAGGACCGTGGGGGAGAAGGGGGAAAATAGTGGGGGAGAGGGAGGGAGGCAAACCATGAGAGACTCTTGAATGCTGAGAACAAACCAAGGACTGATGGGTGGAGGGAGGGGAAGGGGGAGATGGGCATGGAGGAGGGCACTTGTTGGGATGAGCACTGGGTGTTATATGGAAACCAACTTGACAATAAACTAAGAAAAAAAAACCCATTTAAATAAATAAATAAATAAATAAATAAATAAATATTGAAAAATAAAATAAAATATCTCTCAGGCTTAAGAAAAGAAATTGTGGGGACATTAAAAGGTTGAAGTCATTATGATTTTTTCCAAAGACATATTATCTTTATGTTGTATAGACCGACTTCTTGCTGTGAAACATGAGTTCACGGGCCCCACCACGCCAGCATGAACACGTAGCCTTGAGTGTGTGGACGCCCTCCCCAGCGGCTGGTCCGTATCGGCTGCTGGACCCTGTCCACAGTGCTCGCCCTTGCGTCCCACCGCCAGAACCAGCCACGACCTCCTTCTCCCCGGGATCCAGGGCTACGGGACAAATGGGACTCTGGACCCTTCTCCAGGACTGCCCTCAACACCCCTGCTTCAAGCCGAGCAGCTCAATTTTTATCTTGCACATACGGGACGCCCATGCGAGGTGGCCCGCAGGACGTATTCCGCATCCAAGGGGGTCAAAACCCCTGTTCGAGCTCAGCTCTCAGGCCCTTGCAGCTCCACGTCCCCAGGCTCAGAGAACGGAGACCGCTCTGTGCAAGCACGTGTGGTCTTACTAAGTAGCCCGAGAACATGTCCGCCATCTCCGGGTAATTCCCTTGCATCCTAACCAGCAGCAGACAGCCGTTCGGTGTGGAAACTCCCCCGTGAGCTGCTCCAAATTGGATGAGACAGAAGGTGTGGGGCCCGGGCACCCCTGGGTGGCAGGGAGTGAGCTCTGCTCCGGCTCGGCTCCGCCCCTGGCCCTGTGACCAGCCTCTCCTGCCCAAATTCGTCCCCGATCCTGCGAGAGGTGGTTTTCTCCCCTGCTTACAGATGAAGAAACTGAGGCTTGGAGGAGCACCTGCTTTCCTGAGCCTCTCCTGCAAGTCGGTGGGTGCCGCAAGGACATGAACTCTGGTCTGTCTGAAAGTCCTTGTTCTTTCCGCCCAGCCTCTGAGGACGTCCCATCCTGTGCGGAGAGGGAAAGGAAGGCCAGGAGCTGCCCCAGGAAGGAACAGGGCGCCCGGAGCTCAGAGGACACCTTGTGCTACCTTTTGGAGACAACCCCCTGATACATGACTTGGAGTCTTTGTGTCCCCGAGTGCAGCAGGGCTGGGGACTCCAGGCCTCTGGGCACGTGAGTAAAGGGGCTCTGGGGAGAATGAGCCCCCAGCCCATGCTAACAGAGAGGTGGTGTGGCCAGAGGGCTGGTCTTGGAGTCAGAGTGACCTGGGTTGGAGACCCGGCTGGGCCTGGTCATTCTCATACTTTCGACGACCTCCAGCTGGATACCGGCCCTGGGAATCCGTCAGAACGAGCTGGGAACTCTCCAACCCCAGGCCTGGGGGTCAGAATCCAGAGCCCAAAGCTGTGCCCTTGGTGAGCGAGTCCAAGGTCATCAGCCCAAAGGAAAACCTGCAAGCTGCTTGCCCGGCATCTAGCCACTTTGTGACTGGTCTCCACCCCCAGCCAGCCTGATCTCTTGCTAATCCCCAGCCCCACCCAGGTTTCATTGGCCCCCGACTCCTCCTGGCATCGGGGTCACGTCCACAGTGGAGCTCACCTTCTTCCTGCAGCCCGGAACATCCTCCCATCCTCCACATACCCATTTTCCTTCCAACAAATCCTACTGGGCTCTCCAAGGCCCCATTCAAAGGTCACCTCCTCTGTGAAGCCTTCCCTGACTGCTCCCACAGCCACAGTTCTACACCACATTCTTCCTCGGTTGTACTGGAGTGGGGTCCTGGTGCCTGTCTCCCTATCAGACTGGCAGCTTCCTGGGCGCATGGACCTGACACAGTGTGAAGGAACAAATGAGCAGATTAACGAATGCAGGGCCACCTTTGGGTGCGAGGCCTCGCTTGTGGGACAACTTGAGGGTGGGCTGAGGGCTGTGGAAGACAGTTTCCAGGCTTTGTCACAACAGCCCAGCAGTGTAGAAGGTTCTAGGGAAGGCAAGGACCTAGGGGTTATCGGATATTCATTTCCTTTTCATTAAAAAAAATATATGTATATGGGGCACCTGGGTGGCTCAGTCGGTTAAGCGTTCGACTTTGGCTCAGGTCATGATCTCACGGTTCATGAGTTCAAGCCCCGCGTCAGGCTCTGTGCTGACAGCTCAGAGCCTGGAGCTGCTTCGGATTCTGTGTGTCTCCCTCTCTCTCTGACCCTCCCCTGCTCACGCTTTGTCTCTCTAAAAAATAAACATTAAAAAACTATTTTTAATATGTGTATAATGCATGGTCTTGGTAACAATTCAAATAATCACGGAACTGAACATAGTAAGCCATCTGCACAGCCGCCCTCCCTACCCAGCGGCAGAGGCAAGGCCCTGCCCGGTACTGCTGTTCAGCAGCGGGAAGTCTGGGGGCCCAGAGGTTTCTCCCCACCCTGGCCCAGGTGCAGCTTGCGGGAGGCACCCCAAGGGGACACACCCCCTCAAGGGGACACACCGGCCAGACCCTCCCGTGCTGCCAGCCAGACCCACCCTGGAGGGCTTCCGAGGGAGGCCTGCTCCTGGCGGCCTGTGCCCTGGGCTCCACTCGGCCCAAGACCCAGCAGCCTCCCTGACGTCTCTTCACTCGTAACCCCCGCCGAGCTGCCTGCGCTCCCGGGGGGCTGCCTGAGACCTTGACAAACGTGCATCCTTTACCCCCACTGCCTCCTGCCTGGGACGGGCTGGGAGCACGCGGCTCCCAGGGTCTCCGGTCCTGGATGGAGGGCGTGATGCGTGTGCGCCTGGACGGAAGGTCCGGAGCCCAGAACCCAGCTGCAGCGGCTGTTCCTCCTCCCTTCCTCCCTCCTTCCCCCTTCCTTCCCCTCTCCCTCCTTCCCTCCCTTCTTCCTCCCTCCTTACCCGTCCTTCCCTCCTTCTTTCCCTCCCTCCCTCCTGCCTTCTTTCCTTCTTTCTCTCCTTTCCTCTTCCTTCCCTTCCTCCCTCCCTCCCCTCCCCCTCCCTCCCTCCTTTCTTCCTTCCTTCCTTCCTTCCTCTCTTAACCTGCATTTGCTAAGCAAGTGCCCATGTGGAACACGGGGACCCCAGCTCGCAGGGAGTTCCCATCCCAAGGCCTCCCATGAGTGCACAACAACGGGCAGGGGTGGAGGCAGGTGCAGAATGCGGGGGGCGGGGGGGCCCTTGAGAGACTCAGGGGAGGTTTCCAGGGGGCCTGACGGGAAGGGCAGGAAGGCAGGAAGCACCTGCTGGGCACCTGTGGGGCCTTCACTGCAGGAAGGCGGGAGCTGGAGCATCTTGGTGTAGAGTCAGCCCGGCTGGGCCGGGCCGGGGTCCCCTGACTCACTTCCCGGACCTGAGACCCTGTGACCTCCGTTGCTCCGGGCTGCCGCTGTCGGATGGAAGTGGCACTGGCCTCAGGCTGCACAAAGGGAGGCTTTGACGTTGGAGAAAGGGAGTGAGGAAGGAGGGGCGAGTGGTGTGTGTGTATTTTTGGATGCGGCTCAGGAGTCTACTCCTCATTCTCTTCCTCCAACACCATGGCAACCAGGCCTGCAGCTGGGGGAGCTGCCTGGGAGGGAGAGAGAGAGAGAGAGAGGGAGAGAGAGAGAGAGCGCCGCCTGGCTGAAGTGGGGGCTGGGGCGCAGACCTCTGTCTCCCACTCAGGGCCCCCCCGCCCAGGGAGAGGCCTCTCTGCTCTGAGCCTCAGTTTTGGCATCTGCTGCCTGGGGAGAGTGATGCAGCGTCAGCGGGACCTGGGGGACCTCGGGGACCAGCGGGACTGGACAGGGCCTCCCTGCTCATCAGCCCAGGCCCCGCAGGGAGCAGTTCTCAGGGCAGGATTGGCAGGGGGAGTCTGTGAGGTAGGGAGGAGCTGGGGAGCACGCTGGAGGCTTGGCGAGGCCATCAGAGGTGGTGCCCCCTCCCCAAGCTCAGTCACTACCTGAGCACCCAGGGGATCCGGGCTGTGCCCTGAGCGGCGAGCCGGGGCCCCGGACAGCCACTTGGAGCTGGAGTTCTGAGTGGGGGTCTTGTGGCCGCCTCACTGCCCATACCCCCACCCCCCGCCAAAGTACTCGGGGGGGGGGAAGGTGGGGACAACCTTGTACCTGTGTCCTTGGGGCGCTGCACCAAAGGACCACAGACGGGCTTAAGCAACAGGAAAGCCCTTGATCTGGAGGCAGGCTCTGACGTCAAGGTGTCCCCAAGGCCAGGCTCCCTCCGAGGCTCCGGAGGAGGATTCTTCCTGCCTTTCCAGCTTTGGGGGCCCCAGGCCTCCCTGGCTTGTGGCCTCATCACTCAGTCTGTGCCTCGGTCTCCAGGTGGCCTCTGCCCATGTCTCTGGGAGTCCCCCCTTCTCACAAGGACTCCACTTACTGGATACAGGGACCGTCCTGCTCCGGCGTGACCTCACCCTAACTCATGACACCTGCAAAGATGCCTTTCCCAAATAGGGTCACAGTCTGAGGTTCCGGGTCATGATGAATTTTGGGGGACACGTCAACCCACTACGACCTGCTTGGGCAGCCTGGGGTGGGGGGAGCCGGCCAGTGTGAAGCCCAGGTCGGGGGAGGGGCACTCTCCAGATCAGGGTCCCAGCGGTGTGGCCTCAGGCGACCGTGGGTCAGTGCTGGGGGCCAACCCGCAGAAGGAAGGTGGGATTGAGCCAGATCCGTGTCCCTGTTCCCCACCTCCCCGCCCAGCCATGCACATGCGCGCACACACACACACACTCTCACGCGCACACACATTCTCACACACGCTCACATGCACACGCACACATACACACATGCCCTTGCACACACACGCACACACATTCTCGCGCGCGCACGCACGCTCTTGTGCACATGTGCACACACATGCACACCCACACACAATGCTCTCGCGCACACACATTCTCACACGCACTCACACCCACACGCGCACGCGCTCTCACATCACGCAGGGCTGGGCCGTGTCCCCAGGTTTCGCCTGCCCTGGCCCCGGGGTCCTGCCGCCCCTCGAGCCCCCCTAGGACCCCCTAGGACCCGGCGCCCCTGCGGAAGTCCTGCCCCGCGGGCCCCGGGCCTTCCTGGCCTTGTCCTGCTCTCGGCACCATCGCTGCCACCGGGCAGGACGGGCCACGGGGTGAGACTCCCGTCTGAGATGCACCTGGCGGGGCCTCGGTCTCGTCATCGGAAAAATGGGGTGATGCTCTGGGGGGGCTGCCGGGGGCGACTTCAGCACTGGGCCCGTGGGGGGGGGGCCCAAGGTGGGGCCAGGCCCTCTCTGCCCCAGGAGGAATGGGGGTGAGGCAGGAGAGGGGGGCCCAGCCCCTGGGCCTGATGGGCAGTCTCGGGGTGAGGGGGTCCCCGCCCCTTGGCCAAGCCTGGGTTTGTGCTGAAGTCCTCCTCTGGGTCTCTCTCTGCCAGCTGTCGCCACCTGCGCCCTCACACCTGCACGCACATCCACACAGACCCTGCTTGCTCCCTCTCACAAGCACACCCTCGTTCTTACACACTCAGCTACACACATCCACGCTGATCCCTCCTTGCAGCCATTCGTGCGAGCCCCTCCCCCCAGCAAGTGTGCCGTCCAGGACGCCAGGTCTCCCCTCCCCCTCCCTCCTCGCTCAGCCCCCTCCTTCCCCTCCCTCCCCTCCCCCTCTCTCCTCCCATCAGGCCTCTCCCTCCTCCCCTCCTTCTCCCCCTCCTGGCCCCCCCTGCTCCCCCCAATTTCCCCTCCCCCCGTCCTCCCCTCCCTTCCCCTCCCGGCCCCTCCCCCTCTCAGTCTGGCCCCAGTTTCTGGGTGTCCCAGTGGAAGGGAGGACCCGCCCACCACTTCCCTCCTCCCGCCCTTTCCTGGAAGTTTTGGAAACCAGGAGAAGGCCATGGAAACAGGAGGGAAGCCCAACGGGGCCGAGGGCGGGCTGGGCAGAGACTCAGGCCAGCACACAGTAGGGCCTCGGGCGTCCGGCTCTTGTCGTCCAGGCCTTTCCGGGCCGAGCTCATTTAGGGAGGCTGGGGCACCCCAGGTTCTAAGTGGGTGTCCCTGCCCTCCCCACGGCCGGCTCCTCCTGCACAGACGCCCCTCCCCTGCTCCCGAGAACCGGCACCCTTCAGCGCTCACGCGCCCCCGGCGCCCCCCCCCCCTGCTGTCTCTGTTCAGCCTCCGGGCCCATGTGTCCTGCGTGCTGGCGGCGCGGCCTCTGGGGCCTTTGCTCCCGTGCAGGAAGGGGGTGGCCTGGGTGCGGACGGCGTGTGGAAGCCCAGACCCAGGGCCCACTCCCGCTCCCACCCTGGGGCTGCTCTCCCGACATGGGGACCATGTCTGACATGCTTCGCGGATGCTTAGCCCCGGGGTTGCTGCTCCCCGTGCACTGCCCCATCTCACACCCGGAAACCAGCCCCCGGGGAGGGGCCTGCCTTGCCCCAAGTCTGGGGCAGGGAAGGGTCAGCCTCGGGACCCACGCTCGGCCTCCGCCTTCTGGGACGCCTGCACTTGCTGCCCCCACCGCCTGTCTACACTGTCGTTAACACTAGCGCCCGTCGCTAAGCGCACAGAGGTTCTGGGTTCTTGCAGAAGGCACCTCCGCTTCTGAGCACGAGGTGTGTTCTCTCCACTTCACCCCGGGCAGGCTGGGGTCTGAGAGGTGGGGTCAGGGTCCGGGCCAGCCTGGCCGGCGCCTCCCAGCCCCCGCACTGTGCCTGGCCTTTCGTCCTCAGGGCCTGTGCTGTGCTGCTCTCTGTGCGGGGCTCTGTTCGCCTTGCTATGTGCCTCACCACCTCCCGGGCTTCCCTTATCTCGGCCGAAACGTCACTTTGGAAAGCCCTTCCCCACCCCCGCTCCCGTAGCCGCCTCGCAGAGTTCAGTGACCTGTCAGGAAGCCAGGAGGCCCGGTGGGTGAAGCCACTTTCCAGTTTTCTGCATGTCCCGCAGCCTCCCTGCGAGCAGGAAGGAGGCGTCCGTTGTCACAGGGCCCAGCGCAGCATCTGGCACCCAGTAGGCCCTCAGGGAATAAATAGGACTGATCGGAAACGGTGCTGAGGGTTAGAGACCAAGGATCTCCAGCCCTAGCAGGGCCGAAGGCTGTCTCCAGACTCCATCACGTGGAGGGGACTGTCTGGCTCAGGCCAAATGGCCAGGGCTGGGCTGGAGTCTCTGGGAAGGACAGACCAGGTCACAGCATGTGGCACCGAGCAGGGCAGCAAGGGCCAGCAGAGCGTGAGCCCCAGGCCCAGGGGGTTGGGGGCGGGAGGGGCCCCAGGAGTCTTAGGGGCCAGAGGCTGGGGCCCAAACACACGGAACATTTGGGGTGGCATCCAGGGTCAATATTGTCTGCAGATTGTCCCCCTCCCAGGCAGCTGTGGCCCAGGGGGCTTGGGGGCCAGCCAAGGGCTTGGGCTCTGGCCAACCTAGTCCAAGGGTCCGTTCTCAGACCATGTGCCTGCGTCCCAGTGATCACCGTCCCACCGTGCCTCTCTGATGAAGTATGTACAGGCTCCGGAACATACCGCACCGTCGCTCACTCTCCATCCAACTCCAGCTCGATTACTTCATGTGAGGCTTCATGTGTCCAATGCTTACTTTTAAAAATAGAGCAAATCAGGGGCGCCTGGGTGATTCAGTCGGTTAAGCGTCTGACTTCGGCTCAGGTCATGATCTCACGGTTCGTGGGTTCGAGCCCCGCGTCGGGGTCTGTGCTGACAGCTTAGAGCCTGGAGCTTGTCTTTGGATTCCGTGTTTCCCTCTCTCTCTGACCCTCCCCTGCTCGTGCTCTCTCTCTCTCTCTCTCTCTCTCTCTCTTAGAAATAAACAAAACATTAAAAAAATATTTTTAAAAAAAATAGAGCGAATCACAAACACTTAATACATAATGATATTTAGCATCTAGTAATGAGGGTCCAAAATAAGTAAATGATGTTGCGATGATTTTGAGCCATCACTTTCTTATGTTCTTACAGAACCAAGCAGGGAACTACTGCCCAGGAGGCCCCCACCCCCAACTCCTGCTCCCAGTCAGGTCGTTCTCCCCAGGATCCAGGGCGGTGGGGGCCACCTTCTGGCCCCAAAAGTCATTCCTCTTTGCTGAGCCTTCCCCAGCCCGGGACCTGGCGACCTGGGGACGTTGCGGGGCGAGGGACCCTTCCACGGCAGGCCCAGGGGCCAGCAAACACAAGGCCAGTCCTGGACAGGCTGGCTCCTCACCCCGGGGGGCTCCCCAGGGGTGCCGACTGACAAGCAGCAGGCCAGGAGCTGAAGGGAGGAGGTGCCTTGGCTCTGGTGGTCACACGGGAAAATGCAACACTGCACACAGGTCAGCCTGTTCTGATTCAGACACGTGGGTCACACAGGTGTCACCGTCACATGGTGGTAGCCAGCCCCAAGGTGACCTCCAGGGACCTCGCATCCTGGAGTGTCCCCCATTAGGGGCAGACTGACCTGCGCGCCCCACAGGAAGTGGCTGAAATGCGAGTGTGGCTTCTGGTGTGAAGTCTTAGTCGGCACGCGGCTTCCGTCCCTCTCCCCAGACCACTGCCGTGGGGACGCCAGCCACCATGCTCTGAGGACGATCGAGCGTGTCCGTAGAGAGCCCCACGTGGTGAGGACAGCCTGGCAGAGGATCCTACGGCCCCATCAAGGCTTCAGATGACGCAGCCCGAGCTGACACCAGGGCAGCCAGCAGGGTCCCTCCCAGACCCCAGACCCTCAGACACAGGAGAGAAGTGGATGCTGTCAAGGAATTTGTTACACGGCAATAGCCGGCTAACACACACATGTATCCGATCACAGTGTTTCCCTTCAGGGCCCACTGTTCTGAGAAAGCCCTTCCTGAACAGCCCACCCCTCGCAGATGCCGCAAGGGCAGCTGGTCAGTATGGCGGCTCTGGGCCCAGGAACAAAGAGGGACTGGTGCAGGGACGGCGGCTCTCAGGGAGCAGAGCCAGAGGAGGAACCAAGGCCCAGGTCTCAAGCTGACCACAGTCACAGGCCCAAGGAGCCTGTGAAGCGACCCCAGGATGGTCTGCCCCGGGCGGTATCCAACCTTTGGCTTCTCTCGTGCCCTGAGTGTCTGCACCAGCACACTGGGCTGGGGCCTGCACCCAGGGGCCTCCCACCCTGGGAGAAGCCTTGCGGAGGGTGCAGGTGTGTGAACCCCGGGCCCAGCAGATGACACCTCTGAGTGGGCGCCTGCACGGAGCCGGTCACCCCCGTGTGGCCAGGGTCGGGTGAGGCAGAGATGTGCACTGGCCTCAGGACTGGTTCGATCCAGTGGCCCGCGGGTCCCGGCCCCCACCCTGCTACGGAACAGGTTTCGGCAAGTGCCCTTAAGATATGCAGGTCTGGTCATTGTCCTCACAGGAGTTGGATGGATGTGCATTCTGCCTTTACACGACTCTTTGCTGAAAGAATATACTAACGTATTTTTTATGGTAAAGAGAACCTGGGGGGGAAATTGCCCAGCAAATCCTCTCATGGTTCAGGTTAATTAAGTGATTTCAAATGCCTTCTGCGGGGTAGGCCCCTAAGTTACACCTCGTGAACCAACTCTAAGCTCTCGGCAATGGTGGCCTGAGGGTTGGGTTAAGAAGGCTTCTGAGGCTGCACATGGGCTCAGTGGGCAAAACGTCCATCATAAATGACAGCCACGGACAGGACGTGGCCCCACAGCCATTAATACACAGTGGTCAGCTGGATAAAGGTCCCCAAGGTTATCCCAATCCCTGAATGCTGTGAATGTCACCTTCTTTGCAAAAGAAACTTGCCCGTGTGATTAAACTAAGGCTCTGGAAACGGGGCCATGGATTGACCGGATGGGACCTGAACGCAGTCCCAAGTGTCCCTCACGTGAGCTCTGGCACAACAGAGGCGCGGGGCTACCTGCGGCGTTGAACTTGTAGGCCGGGCTCTGAGGCCCTGGGGGCAGCTCCTGAAGCTGGAAAGGCAGGGAACAGACTCTGCCCAGAGTCACTGGTCCACACACCTTGAGAACACCTGGATTTTGCTCAGCAGATTTGAGTTCAGACTTCTGGCCTCTGGAACCGTGAGAGGAAGGCCGCGGGCGGTTAGGCCCCTAAGTGTGCACTAATGTGTTGCAACGGCCCCGGGGAAGGGACACACACACACTGTCCTCGCTTCTCTGGCCTTGGCCATCTCTGGCCTTCTCTCTTGTCTCCCTTCCCCCCGGGAAGGACCTGCTCACTGTATCTCCAATTATGGAGCGTTCCCTGGGCTACACCCGCCCGGGCCCCCGTCACCCCGAACAGCCGCCCCAGGGGCGCTGGGCCCCCAGAACGGTCTTCAGCGCATGGAGTCTGAGCTCACCCACCGCTGCAGCATCCAGAGAGGGGCCTGAGTGTCCAGACTCCGTGCACTGTGAGGACATCGCGCTGGGGCAGTGATGGTGCCATTGAGCGAGGAGACTCAGAGAGCAGTGGCACCGTCCAGAGGCCAGCGGAGGAGTCCCTACGGAGCTCCTGGGAGGATGGTGAGGCAGTGGGGCGGCCAGAGGGCACACTAGCACCTCGCACTCCTATGAGGACCAGCCACGGCCCATTTGAAGGGCGAGGCCACTCAGCACCGGAAGGGCGAGTGACTTCCTCGAGGCCACATGGCAGAATCTGCCTTGCCCGTGGCCCGTGTGTCCCTTCCCAGTGACCTCTGGGTAAGTGGCCTGTCATCCTGTGGCTGCTCGCTCTTGGCACAGATGGGGGTCCTGCCGCGGCGCCAGCGTGCCCCTGCCCGGCCCCGCGCCAGCACGTGTGTGACCCAGCCAGAAATGCTCCGTTACGATGCTGCATCCCTGTCCTAATCGGCTCACAGCAGGCCGTGGCCTGGGCCCCGCTGGGGGGCCCCCTGTCCCACCCCATGCCTCCTGAAAGGTGACCTTGGTGGGATCACCCTGTACTGGGGGGCCGTGTCTACCCATCTATGGCCTAGACTACAAAGTGTCATTATTTATTCTTTGCTTCTACCTGCCTGCCTTCCCTGCAGACTTTTTTTTACCTTGAAAGGAAAATTGATTCAGGGTCTGCCAACCGCCCAACTGACTTCCTGCGTTAACTGGATGAGAAAGGGGCCTGCAGCCAGTGCTGACTGACCCCGGCTCCTGACACTCACCTCTGCACGGCTCCTCTTGTCCCCTGGGGGCTCCTGCTCGTGCACAGCACCCCAGCGCTCCCCTGAAGCCCTAGGTACCCTGGCGAACACAGAACCCCATCTTGTCACCAGCCTCCCAAGTCCTGCCTGCGGCTGGGGTCCTCAAGCCGGTCTGGGGGGGACAAGCAAGGAAGAGGTGCATTAGACGTGGGGGTGGAGGTGCCTGGTGGACATTCGGACCCCTGGGAGAGCCTTGAGCCCTGAAACAGAGCTGACAGCGGCCCCTGGGGGGCTCTGCCGGCAGCAGTGCGACCATCGGCGACAGAGTGGGCAGAATAGGTGGGGCAGGTTGTGACGTGAGCAGCTGGTGGCCCAGGACCACCAGCATGAGGTGGGCATGGGGGGCGGGTCACAAGAGGGGACCCAAAGGGGCCCAGTGCAAAGGGGTCTTTGCCAGTCTCCTGTCTGAGCTCCGTGTGCTGGGGTCACAGAAATAGATGGGAGGGGCTGTCCCTGCCCCGAGAGAGTTCACAGTCAAGTGCAGCCACAGAGCACAGAAGTACCTGTAGCTGCAGGCATGCAGGGCTGAGCTGAGACAGGGGTGAGGTTGGGGTCAGGGGCCCGACGAGAGACCACCTTATGTGGGGAGCAGTTGGCCTGCAAATTGCCAGGACAGGAGAGGAGGCAATGGCTTATCTTCAGACAGGAAAGGTAGCTGCCTGTCCCCAGGGGCGCGAGGCTGGGAGGCGGGGCCTGGGGTGAGGCCCAGGGGAGGGCCGGGGCCCTGCATGCTTTCCTGTCCCCACTGAGGCCCACGCAGCCTGAGCTGAGAGTCCTCCTGGGAAACCTGATCACCTGGGTTCAGATCTTGGCTCCACCTCTGGCTACCTGGTCAAATTGCCTCAGTTTCTCCATCAGTACAGAGGGGTTAGTAATAGCGCCTCCGGGGCCAGCTGAGTCCACCTGCTGGGGCACCTGGGCGCCCAGTCAGTTAAGCCTCCAGCTCTTGGTCTCGGCTCAGGTCACGACCTCATGGTTCACGGGTTCGAGCCCCACATCTGGCTCTGTGGGGCCAAGCGCAGAGCCTGCTTGGGATTCCCTCTCCCCTCTGCCCCTTCTGCACTCCCGTGTGCACTCTCTCTCACAAAATAAATAAATAAACATTAAAAAAAGAAAATTGGGCCCAGCGGATCTGCCCATTTGCCTCTCAACCTGAGGCTGGGAGCATTGCTTGAGCCATCCTTGGGAAAATGGGATTCCTCGGAAAGGAAGAAGGAAGCTTCTGGAAAAAGAAGGCAGCTCAGCAGGACCAGAAGGCCGTCATTGAGATTGTGTGCTTTGCAAAGTCAGTGCTGTGTCTGGAGGATTCTGGGGCTGCTCTGTCCCCCCGACCTGGGTTTGAATCCCCATTCTGCAGCTCGCTGTTCTGTGACCCCGGGCAAGTGTCCTCAGCACTCGTGCCTGTGAAATGGGAGTCACTCACTCAGCTCCATGGTGGGAGTTGGGCCGCGGCAGTGAGCAGGGCAGCCCAGCCCCTGTGTTCTGGACGCTCAGTTTTCCCCCAGGCCCCCACCCCCCACCCCCCACCTCGCAACGGACATTCTATCTCCATTCTCAGACGGGAAAACAGGTTTCAGAGGCCATAAATATTTTGCCAGGGCCACCCAGGTGATAAGTTACTTCAAGTCATCTGTTGCTGCAGAACAAACCACCCGAGACTCAGTGGGGTTTCCTAATCGTGTTATTTCAGTAGGACTCAGTGAGGAAGGCTGTCCCGTGCTCCAAGACGCCAGCCAGGGCGGCACACTCCCCGCCACCAAGCTGGTGCCGGCTCTGCCCGTGGTCCGTTGTGCGGACTTCCCTACGGTAGGGAAGCCTGGAGCAAGTGCTCCAAGAGACAAGAACCTGGCTCTCTCCAAAAGCCAGAGCCGGCAATAAGGACCACATCCCTTCCACCATATTCTATTGGTCAAGCAGTTGTGGGACCTGCTTCTCCAAGAAAGGAGTGTTCACCTACTGTGGTGACTGCCAGGATGTGAACCTACATCTTTCTGATGCCTTCAAGCCCTCTGGCACAGAGCACTGGGGAGACAAGTGTGCTCAGGCTGGTAGAGTTGTGCCCAGGACTGACCTGCCCAGCCGGCTGGGCCATCTCACAACATTCACCCAAGCTAGAAGGAGTGAGACTCTGAAAGCAGGCATCTCCAAGCACAGCCTGGGGCAGGGGTCTGCTGTCCCCGGAGGTGTGGTGTGATGCCACCCCTTCCACTTCTCCGAGTTCCATCCACGTGGCTCCCAGGGACCGGCCACACTTGTGCACGACCCTGTCGCCGGCCACAGCAGAACTGTGGGATGGGCATCTGTCCCATGTTGGGCTGCTGGTTTCTTTCCATGAGACTTCAGCCCTGCATCGGGAGTTGAAGGGGCCACGTTTATTGCCACGTAGAGAATAGGTGCAGGAGAGAGAAGGGGGCTGAGAGAAGCAGGCAAGACAGACCGACAGTCCTGATGGACCTCTGTGCCCTGACTTCAGTTTCAGGAGCAACCACGGGCTGGCCCTGGAGGGGGGACTCCTAGAGCCTCTTGCTAAATTACCCTTTGCAGTTTCTTGTCTCTGGTCACCAAGAGGGGCCTGATGGAGGCACCCAAACATGCCATGGTGTCCTGGAGATGACACTGGCCTCTTCCCTGGCTTTCCCCTGGCCTCCCAGCCCTCCACCAGCCCACGGCCACCACCACCAGGGAGCCTCCACCATAGACCCGACCTCATCAATGCCCTGCACTCAGCTCCGTGGCAGTCCTTCTGTGCCCTGCTTCTCGTGAAGCTCCTCTGAACAGTTTGCCCCTCTGCCTGTTCTCTCCTGCCTCTGGGCCTCCGTTCATGCACTTCCCTCTATGGAAACTCCTTTCCTCTTTTTCTCCTCTGTTGATTTGTCTTTGTCTGTCATCCCCACCTAATGAGGAAACCGAGGCAGCTTCCACCAGGCAAAAGGCAGAATGTGGGCATGACTGCATCGCCTCGGATCTCATCCCAGCTTTGCCCTTCGCTGTGTGACCTCAGGCAAGCTCCTGAACCCCTCTGGGTCTGGGCTTCCTCATGGCTAGCACACATTGCAGGAAATGATCGCCTGAGTTCAATGTGTCTGGGCGCAGGCAGCTCCGCAAAGCCTGGTGTCTTATCACCATCAGAGCCCTGTGCCCCCCACCCCTCCACCGTGGCTCAGCGAGACACCCCTGGAGGTAGAAACGGGCCTCACCTAGCTCTGTCCCCAGGACCTGATCCTGAGGCCCGCTCAGTGCCCAGTATCCCAGCCCAGCTTGCCCACTGTATCCTGGAGCTCTGCTGGGGGACCCGTCTGCCGAGGGACCCATCTGCTGGGGACCCGTTTGCTGGAGGACCATCTGCTGGGGACCCATCTGCTGGGGGACCCGTCTTCTGGGAGACCTGTCTGCTGTAGGACCCATCTGCTGGGGGATATGTCTGCTGGAGGACCCATCTGCTGGGGGACATGTCCGCTGGGGGACATGTCTAACGGGGGACCATCTGCTGGGGGGCCCATCTGCTGGGGGACATGCCTGCTGGGGGACCCGTCTGCTGGGGGACATGTCTGCTGGGGGACCCGTCTGCTGGGGGACCCGTCTGCTGGGGGACATGTCCGCTGGAGGACCCATCTGCTGGGGGACATGTCCGCTGGGGGACATGTCTGATGGGGGACCCGTCTGCTGGGGGACCATCTGCTGGGGGACCTGCCTGCTGGGGGACATGTCTGCTGGGGTACCCGTCTGCTGGAGGACATGTCTGCTGGAGGACCCATCTGCTGGGGGACATGTCTGCTGGGGGACCCATCTGCTGGGGGACATGTCTGCTGGGGGACCCATCTGCTGGGGGACATGTCTGCTGGGGGACCCATCTGCTGGGGGACATGTCTGCTGGGGGACCCATCTGCTGGGGGACATGTCTGCTGGGGGACCCATCTGCTGGGGGACATGTCTGCTGGGGGACCCATCTGCTGGGGGACATGTCTGCTGGGGGACCCATCTGCTGGGGGACATGTCTGCTGGGGGACCCATCTGCTGGGGGACATGTCTGCTGGGGGACCCATCTGCTGGGGGACATGTCTGCTGGGGGACCCATCTGCTGGGGGACATGTCTGCTGGGGGACCCATCTGCTGGGGGACATGTCTGCTGGGGGACCCATCTGCTGGGGGACATGTCTGCTGGGGGACCCATCTGCTGGGGGACATGTCTGCTGGGGGACCCATCTGCTGGGGGACATGTCTGCTGGGGGACCCATCTGCTGGGGGACATGTCTGCTGGGGGACCCATCTGCTGGGGGACATGTCTGCTGGGGGACCCATCTGCTGGGGGACATGTCTGCTGGGGGACCCATCTGCTGGGGGACATGTCTGCTGGGGGACCCATCTGCTGGGGGACATGTCTGCTGGGGGACCCATCTGCTGGGGGACATGTCTGCTGGGGGACCCATCTGCTGGGGGACATGTCTGCTGGGGGACCCATCTGCTGGGGGACATGTCTGCTGGGGGACCCATCTGCTGGGGGACATGTCTGCTGGGGGACCCATCTGCTGGGGGACATGTCTGCTGGGGGACCCATCTGCTGGGGGACATGTCTGCTGGGGGACCCATCTGCTGGGGGACATGTCTGCTGGGGGACCCATCTGCTGGGGGACATGTCTGCTGGGGGACCCATCTGCTGGGGGACATGTCTGCTGGGGGACCCATCTGCTGGGGGACATGTCTGCTGGGGGACCCATCTGCTGGGGGACATGTCTGCTGGGGGACCCATCTGCTGGGGGACATGTCTGCTGGGGGACCCATCTGCTGGGGGACATGTCTGCTGGGGGACCGTCTGCTGGGGGACATGTCTGCTGGGGACCCATCTGCTGGGGGACATGTCTGCTGGGGGACCCATCTGCTGGGGGACATGTCTGCTGGGGGACCCGTCTGCTGGGGGACCCATCTGCTGGAGGACATGTCTGCTGGGGGACCCATCTGCTGGGGAACATGTCTGCTGGGGGACCCGTCTGCTGGGGGACCATCTGCTGGGGGACATGTCGGCAGGGAGACCCGTTGGCAGGGGACCCGTCTGCTGAGGGACCCATTGGCTGGGGGACATGTCTGCTGGGGGACATGTCAGCACTGCCCCCCTCCAGCCTCCACCCACCCAGCGTGGTAGCCAGAGCGCAGGGTCTCCAGTCACTCTGGAGACCCCTGCTGGCCAGTGCTGGTTACTGCAGGAGGCAGAGTTGCTCACAGCCCCCCAAGTGCCCACCTGAGGCCTGCGGGCACTGTTACCCCCACCCCCACTTCACTGGTAAAGACCCAGGGCCCCAGCTCTTCCAGGTCACCCAGCTGGAAAGCAGCAGAGCCGGGGTTTGGAACCAGGACCGTCTCCCTGGCCCGGGTGCTTCTAACACAGAGCGGTCCTCTCTTCACTCACCGGGGAGGCTCTATGGCCTCTGACTCCCTCCCGCCAAACGCTCCCACCCCCGAGGCTCCATCCACACTTGGGAAACGCCCTCGAGTCACAGCCTTGCCAGGGCATAAACTCAAACTGAGCCTGGCCCAGGGCTGCTAGGAGCTCTTGGGAGGAGAGGGGCGCCGCCGGAGACAAATGGGGTGCTGTCCTGGCGCCACGTTCTGGTGCACAAGTCAGGGCAAAAGTCCCTTCATAAGCACTTGTTGAAAGAATACACGACTGAATAAATGTACTCAGTGACTGGTCTGAAGCTGTCACATCCTAGGCCAACTGGTCAAATATTACTCATCCATCAAACCCTGTTCAGGGTCACCTCTTCCAGGAAGGAAGCATCTCCCCTTCCACATTTTCTTTAGGGCAGAACACAGTACTTGTTAAGATGGGTAAAAGCGCTATGAGAGTTCGGGGGTGGGGGCCCATACTTGCAAAAGCCACAGGGGAGGAAAGGGGGGTATGGCCCTCACGGAAGGCTTCCTGGAGGAAAAGGAGGCCTTTGAGGCTAACCTGGAAAGGAGGGAGAGTATTGGGCCAGGGGACATGTTGAAGGGAAGGGGTGCTAAGGAGGGACGGGGTAAGTGTATTAGTCACCGCAGGCTGTGTAACAAAGAACCACAAACCCGGCGGCTAAAACACCAGGAACGCGTCGTGCTACCCCCTCTGGAGGCCAGAAATCCGAAATCAGGTGTGGGCGGCCCTCGCTCTCGTGGAAGGCTCTGGGAGGGGGTGCTTCCTGCCTCTTCCCAGCCTCTGGTGGTTTCCGGCAGTCGCTGGTGCCCCTTGGCATGGAGACCCTCCAAACTCTGCCCCCACCTTCACATATTCTTCTCCTGTGTGTCTCTGCCCAGACCCCGCCCTCGTAAGCACCGCCGTCATTCGGTTAGGACGCACCCCATTCCAGTCCGACCTCGTCTGAACTTGCTTCCATCTGCAAAGATCTTAGATCCAAATAAGCTAACGTTCATGGGTGCCGGGGATTAGGGCTTGAACATACCTTTTTGGGGGACACAATTCAAGCCACAACAATAAGTCAAGTTGACTCGTTCACATTCGGGAAGTGGGGAGGGGCCTCTGTTTGGGGGGAGCCTGAAGAGAGGAAGCAGGTGAGTGAAGATGCTGGCGATGTAAGTGGGGTGATGCAGAGCGGTGTGCGCGCCCTGGGGTCAGGGCCAGGGCAGGGGGACAGGCCGGGAGGCGGGAGAGACCTTGTGGGATCAGAGCAGCCCCAGGGTTGGGCTCGGGCTCAGGCACAGGCTTCTTGCTCAGCAGTCACTTGCGTCATCTCATGTGACCCTCGGGGCAGCCCCTCCCCCGGGGGGGGTGTTGTCATCGGCTCCGGGTCACAGTCGGGAAACAGTCATGAAGGCAATGCCATCGGCTCAGCGTGCCCAGGTGCGGAGCTGAGGTTAGAACCAGTCTTCACACGAAGCCCATGTGGCCCGTATGGCTGCGCCAGCCAATTGCTGCAGAAGCCAACATTGTGTGTGTGATTTGTGCGCCCGTGCACAGTCACAGCCTGGCTTCCAGAGACAACGGCTGGGAATGGTGGTCTCTTCAGTTTCCGTCTCGTGATTTTGCTTCTACTCTTCCAAGGTGTCACATGCGGGCAGATTATTTTTAAACTTTCTGCTTTGGGGTTTTGTCTCTTTGGCTGAATTTTGAAGGGGATTCGTCAACCTTGGCAGTAGCTCTGGCGCCTGGTGGGGAGGGGGCCGGCCGGGCTGGGCCGCCGACACACACCCACTCACCGGAAACTCCCGAGCCCAGTAAGGTAGGAGATGCCGCCCCGGAGACTCTGGTACCAAGTGTCAGGGGTGGGATATGCACGTGCTGTGCCCTCCTGCGCCCGCAGCTACTCAGGCTTTAGGAGAGTGTGCGTGCACCCCCTTTCAGCTCAGTCTAGGGGGCTTTCCATCCCGAGGGTGGACACCCGAAGCTCTTATTTGAAGGACTGAGTCTGTTTCGTCTGCACATGTGGAGAGTCAGAAGTGGCTGGGCAGTCACCTCTCCCTAGAGCGATCCTCAGCCACCGAGGTGGGGAGAACGCTGCTCTCTGGCCTCCCTTCCCTCCTGGGCCGGCCGGAACGTGACTGACCTGCCAGAGCCCCCTGCTGGGTCAGCACCCACCCCCTGCTCGCGGGCACCCTCGTCTAGGGAGCGCCAGTGGGGGCTCAAACAGAACAGCAACTCGGCACCTTCACTCCAAGGGGTGGGTTCGTAAAGAACATGCTCGCTTCTGTTTTGTTTGTAAATGTTTTATTTTTGAGATTGGGGGGCGGGGTGCAGGGTTGGGAGGATGTGAACAGGCTCCACGCTGTCAGCACAGAGCCCGACACGGGCTTGAACTCCTGAACCCTGAGATCATGACCTGAGCTGGAGTCTGAGGCTTAACCACCTGAGTCACCCAGAGGTCCTGACCGTGCTCGTGTCTTTTTTTTTTTACATAATTTTTTAAACATTTATTCATTTTTGAAAGACAGAGACAGAGCGCAAGCAGGGGTGAGACAGAGAGAGAGGGAGACACAGAATCTGAAGCAGGATCAGGCTCAGAGCTGTCAGCTCAGAGCTTGAACTCAAGAGCTGTAAGATCACCACCTGAGCCGGCTTAACTGCTTAACTGAGCCACCCAAGCACCCCATGTCGTTTTTTTTTATGTTGGTTTATTAGTTTGAGAGAGACAGACACAGTGTGAGTGGGGAAGGAGCAGAGAGGGTGACAGAGAGAACCCCAAGCAGGCCCCACACTCTCAACACAGAGCCCGCTACGGGACTCGAACTCACATGACCTGAGCCGAAACCAAGAGTCTGACGCTTAACCAGCTGAGACCCCCAGGCACCCCCCTGCTCACTTCTTATGACGGCACAACATTTGTTATTTTCGTATATTTACCTGACACCATGTACGTATTCCATGGAGAGCCTTGTACGTATGTCAACTCGCCATGTCGAATGCACGTGTGTGGATGTGCTTAGAGTAAATTCCTAGACGTCGAGGGGTGGGGTGGAAGGGGCGTGCGTTGGGGACTGTGGGCGGTGTGCTCCCCGCCCCCGGTGGAGGCCGGCCTGGCCTAAAGCCCCAGAGAAAGGGCAAATGGACAGAGGAGGTTTTGTTCCCGGGGAGAGGAGGCCTGGCCCCCTGTGATCCGGCTCCCACTAGGGGGCGCACACACCACGCTGTAGGAAGGGCAGGGAGGGCTCCGGGTTCCGGATTTGGGGAAGGTGCCGCCTGAAGCCTGGATTGTCAGAGCAGGCGGATGCACCTAGTTTTCACATGGGGAAACTGATGCACGGGGAGGAGAAGAGCTGTGCCCGCCCACCAGCGCCTGGAAGCTCTGTAGTGCCAAACACCCTCTGAGCTGCTGCCCCTCCCGAAGTGCCCCCTGCACGGCCCTGACCTCCACCTCCTCAGTGCCCTGTCCCAGGACGTGCTGAAGGTGGACAGTGCTGCTGAGTGAACAAATGAGCGTGCGAAGGGATAACCACAGACGCCATGTTCTGGACGGGTGATGGTCAAGAATGGGATCACCCGCCACCACCCCAGGGGTGCTTGGACTCAGGGGCAGGGCCGCCCAGAGGCACCCGGTCCCGTCCCTTTCAATTCCCCACCGACTTGTCCTGGTGTTTTTAATTTGCTAGTTAATGTTGTTGTAATTGGCAAAAAATTAAAAATTGAAATTTTACACCATTGATTTGTTGACTAAGCACTGATAAAATTAATAATCCAATAAGATAAAATTTTGGATTTTGTCTTGCATCTTTACATCGCAGAATGGCGGTTTTAAATGCAAGTACTTGGCTTCGATGCGACTCACCCAAACCATACACTTCATCTTCCAGGGGTCGAACATGCAAATGCATTTTGTTCTGGCAGCAGAGGGGAGCGCTGCACAAACAGGCTGCGGTTTGTGCGTCCCCCGGGCGGGCACCCGTCCCCAGCGCCCACGGAAGTGGGCATGCTTCCCTTGCGCTCCCTGGGGTCCCCCCGAGCCCCCACGCACAGTGGGTCCACGCGCTCAGGCCGCACCCAGGACACCGCAGACACGAAGGCCAGGCCATGAGGAGCGGACGGTCAGAAGGGAGGTGAACGCGGAGAGGAGCCCAGGCCTCCAAGGTTGCTCCTCGCACGTGTCTCTTCCTCCCAAACAGCAACCACTACGTGACGTGAGCTCCTTCCTGGAGCTTTGGCTTTGCTGGGACCAGCTCGGCCCGCGGGAGGGGATGCAGAAGGGCGGGCCGCAGGGGCGGGGCGCGGGCAGAGCTGCGGTCATCCAGGAGGACGGGCTGGGGATCCAGGGTCCCCTGGGCACAGCCACCCATGGGAAGAGCCAGTCGTCTGAAGGGCCCGTTACAGAGGGCTGCGGTGCCCACTGCTAGGGGGCAGAGCGGAGACCCAGCCCTCCTGGGCGAGGACCCTCCCCACGCCCACCCCCGCCCCTCTCCTTGGGCAGGAGGAAGGGTTCACTGCGGGAACCCAGTGCCCGAGCCGCAGCTCCTGACCTTGCAGAAAGGAACAAGTATCAGCAAAGTTCTGCTTAAGCCTGAGCAGCAGGGCAGGAAAAGGGAAGGAAATGAGGCTGCTCTGAGCACCGGGGGAGGGGGGCCAAACCCGGGAGATGGCAACAGTCCCTTCTCACCACGGACAGAGGTCTCTGCCATCAGCCCATTTCACGGTGGGAAGACCGAGGCCCCCTGTGCAGGGAGCTGCTCGGGAGCCCTCTGTCCCTCGCGCCCCACAGCCCTGTCTTCGGCCACAAGCGAGGGAAGGACTGGCCCTCCGGCTCTCCCGGCGCGGTTCTTTCCAGGCCGATCCACAGCTGGGCCGCGTGCAGATGTCACGCTGGTCCTTGGGACCCTAGGGGACTCACAGAGCTGCTCTTGCCCAAAAGCCCCTTCACATCCCTGTGGCCACACCAGATGTGCAATGACAAAGTTTTGAAACCACTGTGAGTTCTTTTTCTCACATTAAAAATTCTATGTAACTATCGCATAAAAAGTTTTTTTAAATAGGCACGAAAGAAAGCAGAACGGCCGGGAACCCGACTGCCCCCAGCAGCACAAATGCTGGGGTCCGTGTTGCTCACCTAGCATAATCCTTCTGAGCGGCCACTCTGTGCCCGGGGTGGGGGTGGGGGTGCGGGGGCGAAGCGAACAGAGTGCTTACTGGGGGCTGACTCAGTACCAAAACACCTCTCATCTACTCACATGCCCCGACAGCATGTCACGGTGCAGCTGTCTACACCAGGGTATCTCCAAATGGCAGGCTTCCGGCACCTTTCCACGTGTGCCGTTTACATGGCGGGGAGGGCACGCGGTCGCAGAGTCCCCACCAGGCCCACCCAGGTGCGAGCCCGTATGGCGGGAGCTGCAGCCCAGCCGCCGGGGTGAGTCCGTGGTGTGCGGTGAGGGGCCCCGGCTCGGCCCCTGGGGTCCTCCAGCTTGTTCGGGGGCCCAAGCGCCGCATCCTCCCACGGGGCCGGCTGCCCTGCGGGTGGGGGCGGGGAGGGCTGGCCCTGCAGGCCCGGGATCCCCTGGGAAGGAGGCAGCGTGTGCTCTCGGCGAGGGGCTGGCCCTAAGCCCACGGCTCCTGTCCGGGGAGGCGTTCTGGTCCTTCGCCGAGACGTGGGAGCAGACGGGGCACGGAGCTTGGCTCCTGCCTGCGGGACAGCCACTCCTCTGGGCTCAGGGGGCTCCGCCTGCCATGTCGCCCGGGGGAATGAATGTATGAATGAGGAATGAATGGGCCCATCGGCCTGGGCTGCGGCAGAAAGGAGAGTGGCTTGCAGGTCCATGCGGCGGGGGGCAAGCCACCCCAGGTCTGGTGTCAGGGGACACCCCAGGTCTGGTGTCAGGGGACACCGGTGCGGGGAGCCTGTCCTCCGGGACCCTGGTCCCATAACTCTGCTTCAGCTGGTCTCGGAATCCGCGCCCGTCATGTGGGCACGATGAGATTTCCCAGTTCGGGAGGGCTGGGGACATGCCCCAAAGGCCCTGGCGCGGCGGCCGGTGCCCCATCCAGGCTCTCTGCCGTTGGCCTCGTCCTCGCCGCCTCCCTCGCCGCCAGGGCCAGACTCCCCGGCCCTGCTGCCTCAGCTGGCGCCAGCTGCTGAGGCCGCATCGGCAGCCCCGAGCCGGGGGTGAAGACAGGAGACAGTGGCCTCCCGGGCCGGGAAAGGCACAGCCCGGTCAGGTGGGGGCTTCCACAGGAGGGCCGGTGACAGCCACAAGACCCGCACCAACCTCCCCACCAGGCCCAGACACGTGCGTGTACAGTACATAGCGACACACACCCGCACCCTCGGATGCAAGTACACACACGCAGGTATGCACACACAGACACACGTGGGCCAGCATGTGTATGCACACGCAATACACAATGACACACCCACACCCTTAGATACAAATATGCACGCGCAGGTATGCACACACAGACACACTCGGGCTGACACACGTATGCACACATGCACACACAGTGACACACACGTGCACCCTTAGATACAAGTACACACGAGCATGCACACAGACACACTCGGGCCGACACACGTGTGTGCACGCACGTACACACGGCGATACACTTACCTGTACACAGAGGTAGGGACGTGCACATGCACAGCACACACACACACACACTGCTCTGCACTTACCGTCCCCAACATACTATTTATTTTCCGTGTTTGCCATGGACTTGGGGCCCAGGAGGCCCCACTTAGCCAGCTCCGGCTGCCGTAGATGGAGGGGGGCCGTGGGGGGACTTACACCAGACATTTATCCTCAGTCGGGAGGCGGGGAGTCGGAGGGCCCGGAGCCCGCAGGGAGGGGTTCAGGCCGAGGGCCCTCCTCCTGGTGCACAGGCTCTTCTCTGGGCTCCACCCTCGTGACCCGATGACCCCTCCGGGGGTGCGGCGGCACCACAGTCTGGGGTGACACAGTGTGCAGCCCCGGACGGCCACGTGCCGGCTGAGAGACCCTGGGAACTACCATGCTTCCCTGGGCCTCAGACGCTCATCTGCAGACAGTAAGATGCCTACATCAGAGTGCCATGCCCGTCACCTGACTGGTAATACACAGAGCGCCTAGAATAGCACCTGTCACTGCACGGCTAACGCCTCATGTGCCCGGCTCCCCCCAGAACCTCAGCCCTACAGAGGCAGGGGTACGTCTCAGCTCCCTACACGCACCCCCACCCCCACCCTGACCAGAGCCTGCGGCCCGGCAGGTGCGCAGTCAGGATTTGGCGAACAAATGATGCGGTCTGCTGGGACTGGCACTGAGAGTGGGAGGGGCCCGGGTAGCCCCAGGCCCAGCCCCATCCGTCGGGAAGTCAGAGCTGACCCAGGGAGGGGGCCGGCCAGACCCTGGGGACCCGGGAACTGGTATGAGAGGCTCTTCCTCTTCCAGGGGCTGGGCGGGGGGGGCTTTGAGGGATGGGGCGGAGCCACCTTTCCCTCCAGAATATTCTGCGTTGCTGAGCCAGGCAGCACTCACCTGGGCCTCAATTCCACTCCCTGCCCCAGCAAGGGCCCAGCCATTCTCGCAGCACCCGGCACCTTCTCTTGGGCTCCAGGCCCCTGTGGCCTGTGCAGCCCTATTGCTGCATCTGGACCAGCTGAGAGCTGGCGCTGGGGGCCCACTCAGCGGGCACGAGAGAACTGGGCGGCCGGCTGGGCTCCAGGCTCAGAGAGCTCCGGCTCAGACCCCAGCCTCACCACAGACCTGCTGGGCGACCCGAGCCGGTTACGCCGCTCCTCGATCGGCCACATAGACCATCCTGCTTGTGTTCATGGGGTTCCCAGCTCCACAAACACCGGCCGGCTCCTGCTGAGCGCCAGGCGCTGTGCGTGGCCCGGGGCTCTGTGCAGCGTGGCTTCATGGCTCGGTGGTTCCCAGCTGTTGGGCTTACGCTCGGTCCCGACGGCTGCCCCTCTGTCCTGGGCTCCAGGCTGTGGGCTCTCTGACCCTCGGAGTCGTCATCTATCTGCCCCGACATTGCTGGACTGGCCCCGTTTCTGTCACCCTGGGTGCTGGTGCCCCCGAGAACGGCCCAGTGCTCTGTGCTCACCGGCAAGGCCCCTGTGGGTCCGCCCACTGCTGTGTCCCCGAGACCCTGCCCTGCCGCACCCTGAGCTGCCTCAGGCCTGGAGCGAAGGTGCAGGAAAGGGCTCCAGTTCCCCCGATTTTCTGCGGTTTCAGCATCCCCACCGCACCGTCACAGGGGACTCGGCTGGGGACAGCAGTGGGCTGGCCCTCGCTCCGTTAGAGGCAGGCTTGGGGGTGGCAGCCAGGTGCGTCTCCCGCGGGTGTCCCTGCAGAGCGTGGGGGTGGGCGGGGCCGGCCCTGTGAATCGCTCCATCTCCCGTTCCCGGGCCCGGAGCTCCCAACACTCACCCGGGCCGAGGCCAGATGCGGACAGTGTTGCAGGTGGCGGGAAGTCTAGGGGACCCCACGGTGGTTAGTGCCTCGTGGGTATCAGCCCCCACACAGAACTGCTCTGATGTGGCCAGAGAGACGGAGACTAAGAGGGGCAGGAGGGTCTAGGATGCCCCACCAAGGGGCTCGCCCGACCCTGGTCCTTCAGGCCTGGGGAGCCGAGGGCTCTGGCTGTATGGACGCTGGGTGGGTGTGGGGAGAAGGTACGGACCACACCATATTTTGTCATCCAGGGAGTGGCAGCGTGGCCCCCCAGGCAGGGGCTGGTCAGCAGGAGGGGGGCCAGGCCCAGGCTGCCCAGAGAACGAGGAGTCTGGCGCATAGTAGGTGCTCAGCAAGGGGGGGATGCCTGATGGCTTGCTAGGTGTCAGGTGCAGTGCCAGGTGCCCTCATGGCCCGTGATGTCGTCTCCAGCCACATGCCAGGTGAGGGCGGAGGGCAGCTGCCTCACCCTCTGGCCCATCACCCTCTGGCTCGTCACCCTCTGGCCCGTCACGTGCTATGTGGCTCTGGGTTACTGGGAGGAGCCAATGAAAGAGTCAGAGACAGAAAGACTGGTAAGGGTCGGGGTAGCACGATTTTAAGCATCTCCGAATCCCACGTTACAAAAAGAACAAGGGGGGGCAGAACCGAAGAACGGCCTTTATGACAAGACTCAGCTAACAATGTCCCCGCGAACCCCAAAATAGATACATGTAGTTACAGCCTTCCCCTGATGTCGCCGTGCCCATGGAAGGCAAAAAGTAGTCTGATTACTGGGGCGCCTGAGTGGCTTAGTTGGTTAAGCGTCTGACTTTCGCTTAGGTCATGATTTCGNAAGGGGCGCCTGGGTGGCTTAGTCGGTTAAGCGTCCGACTTTCGCTTAGGTCATGATCTCGCGGTTCGTGGGTTCGAGCCCCGCGTCGGGCTCTGTGCTGACTGCCAGCTCAGAGCCTGGAGCCTATTTCAGAGTCTGTATCTCCCTCTCTCTCTGACCCTCCCCTGCTCATGCTGTCTCTCTCTCTCTCTCCTAGAAATAAATAAAACATAAAAAAAAATTTAAAATCTGAAAGAAACAAAGATGCAGGTAAAAAGCGCTCCAGAGAACTGGAGAAGGCTAGACCTCGCCTGCCCAAGGTCGACTGGCAAAGAAGACCCAACATGTGAGTAACAGGCGCCCTGCAAGAAAGGGCTCCAGAGAGCACATCATGTATTTGAAAATATATTTTTAAATGTTTATTTATTAGAGAAAGAGAGCACGAGCAGGGGAGGGGCAGAGAGAGAGAATCCCAAGCAGGCTCCGTGCTTTCAGTGCAGAGCCCGGCGTAGGGGCTCCAACTCGCAAACGGAGAGGTCATGCCCTGAGCTGGAATCGAGTCAGATGGTTAACTGACCGAACCATCCTGGCGCCCCTTGAGAATACTGACCCAGAATAACCAATACCAAGACGCATTCTAGTAAAATCATCAGTCTTCGAAGAAAAGGAGAAACTCCTCCAGGGATTTAGGTAAAGAGAGCAAGGGACTCATAGGAATAAGGATTCGATTGTCTAGACTCCGCCGTGGCGACGCGCTCTGCAGAAGGAAAGTGGGGACTCCACAAAGCAGGGGTGACGGATGGTCAGCAGGAGAGGCGGGCGCAGCCAGGCAGAGTCATGAAGGAAGGTCAGCTCTGGAACCCAGGCCGAGCAAGGGAAGCCGATGACCGGGAACCGTGGGTTCACATCGGCGCCGCCACAACACTGGTACTGTGACCCCAGGGCGGTCGAGAGTGGGGTGAGGGGTGGAGCAAATGAGTGATTACAAGAGACTGTGATTTTATTATCATCTGGATCCTTCCAGCCTGGATTCTGGGTGTGGAAGAAAAGGGGTAGCAGGTGTAAGACAGAAGACTCTCAAGTCAAAATACCATAGGCTTGGGTTCGAGATCAGAAGCATCAGTTTGAACTCATGGAGCGCTTCATAGTTAAGAAACACTGGTATAGTGGGGGCGCCTGGGGGGCTCAGCCGATTGAGCGTCTGACTTCAGCCCAGGTGATGATCTTGTGGTTCGTGGGTTCGATCTGGGCTGAGAGCTTGGAGCCTGGAGCCTGATTAGGATTCGGCGTCTCCCTTTCTCTTTGCCCTTCTCCCACTCGTGCTCTGTCTCTCTTTCAAAAATAAACATTAAAAAAAATTTAGAGGTGCCTGGGTGGCTCAGTCAATTAAGCGTCGGACTTTGGCTCAAATTATGATCTCACAGTTCGTGGGTTCGAGCCCTGCGCTGGGCTCTGTGCTGACAGCTCAGACCCTGGAGCCTGCTTCGGATTCAGGGTCTCCCTCTCTCTCTGCCCCTCCCCTGCTCACGCTTTCTCTCTCTCAAAAATAAACATTAAAAATTTTTTTCAAATACTGGTATATTTCCTAGCTCTGTCCACCAAAAAAACCTAAAAAAAAAAAAAAAAAAAAAGACTGACCCAGTAGAAACGAGCATCCCTGGAATCCACAGTGTGGTCTTGAAATGCAATTTCCTACAAACATAAACCAGGCTTTTTGGAGGAAATGGCTGATCCCAGGTCCGGGGCAGGAAACGCTCAGATAAGCCTGGACCACCCTGACCCACCGGAGAGTGAGAAAGCTGTCACAGGCCAGTGTTGTGTCAAAAGGTCTCTGTGTCCAACTCGCAGGGGTGTGCACCGGCCGAAGGTGGGTAAGTCCGGCCTGAACAAGGACACGGCTGCTCCTGAGTGGAACTTCTAACCACGTCCACATCCGTGGTTCATCACGATTAAACAAACCCCCGACTGGTCACCTGTGGAGGGCGAGATTCAGGCCAATTCACTCTTTCCAAACTGCAACTGAAAGGCTTAATTATTTCAAAAGGGCGCAATTAAACTGCCTTGTCAGAGGCGCCTGTGTGGCTCCGTCGGTTAAGCATCCGACTCTTAATCTCGGCTCAGGGCATGGTCTCACGGTTCGTGAGTTCGAGCCCTGTGTTGAGCTCTGCCCTGGCAGCGTGGAGCCTGCTTGAGATTCTCTCTCTCTCTGCTCCTCCCCTGCTCACGCTCTCTCTCACTCTCTCAAAATAAATAAATAAACTTTAAAAGAAAACTATCTTGTCTAGAGATGGCTAGTGGGAGATGAAACTATAAAACAGACCCCACAGTGAAGACATTTCTATGAAGGACAGTGGTTGCTTAAGGGCAGGTAGGGCCGTGACTGTCATGAGCCACGCTGAGTGGCTCCGGGGGGACAAAGTTTTCTTTCTTGGCCTGGAGGATAGTTAAAGGGGGTTCAGTTTATGACACTTGGCTAAGCTGAACATACGTTATGTGAGTTTCTCTGTGGATGTGTTTTATCTTACAATACAAAGGTGGACAAATAAAAGATCATTTCTAAGATGGTAGACCCCGTTCCCCTTTGGGAAAGGTTTGTTGCTATTGCTACTACCGAGAGCACTGGAAAACCTGATTGAAGGCCAATAGGAATAATTGAGGACAGCAGACCAAGGAAGGCTTCCTGGAGGAGGTGAGATTTGGAGAGGGGATAGGATTTGGCTTAGACCAGGGCTTCTCAACGCTGACACTACTGAAATTTGGGCTGGAGGACCTTTATTGTCGGGACTGGCCTGTACATTGCAGGACGACCTGGGCGGCACCCCCACTGCCTTCCCCAGTTGTAACATCAAAAATGTTTCCAGAAATTACCAAACGTCCATGGGGACAAAACTTCCCCAGCTGAGAACCACCGGTTTAGAGAACCATAAGCAAAATAGAAATGAATAAAAACCCAGAACTTCTCTACCTGTAGGTACCCCTCTCGTTTCTTTGCATTTTGGGCCTGTGAGAGACCAGAGTGGCCTCTCTGACCCTGGCCGCCACACCTCACGGCCTCAGAGCCCCGAGAGCAGGCCCCTTGTTTCACTGGTGGGGAAACTGAGGCATCCCAGGGGGACAGAGCCAGACCAGAACTCAGATGTCCCGATTCCTGCAGAAGAGGAAGCTCCTGAGTCATCGTTCTGCCCCCACCGCATCCTACAAATGTCCTGTGGTCAGTCATTTTTGGGCAACCCCGTCGTGCTTAGCCCTGGGCCCAGACTGCTCTCCACACCACCTCACTGATTCCCAGGTTCCTTGCAGAGGCGGGGGACTGGAGAGCGGGTGACACGGCTGCTCTGTGTCCTGGGGCTCCAGGGACAGATTGCGAACTCGAGGCCGGACGTGAAGTGTGCGGTGAGGTGCCAGCTGGCCGCGGAGGCTGCGGCTACGGTGGTGACCCCGTCGCTATCATGGACTCGTTCAGGGGACACAGAGATGCGTCCAGACCAGGGAGAACTGTGCTCTCTTGACTCCAAATTCCCGGACTCCCCAGGGGCCGCCACGGCAGGGGTGGGGGGCGTGGGGGGGGGTCACTCTGGACTCACCACCCTCATTCTGCTGCGATTTGCCTAAGATTTCACCTGAAGCAGAGAATTCTCCTGATGAAAAAGTAGATTCTTGGGGCGCCTGGTGGCTCCGTCTGTTGAGCGTCCAACTTCAGCTCAGGTCATGATCTTGCGGTTCGTGGGTTTGAGCCCGAGTCGGGCTCTGTGCTGACAGCTCGGAGCCTGCTTGGGATCCTTTCTCTCTCCCTCTCTCTGCCCCTCCCCCACTCACTCTGGCTCTGTTCCTTGCTCACGCTGTCTCTCTCTCTCTCTCTCAGAAATAAATAAATAAACTTTTAAAAAAAGATAAATTTTTTTAAATAATAAAAATGGAAAATAAAAAACAAGTTCTCCAACCACGAGTCTGTACCGTCTATGGTAAAAGACCAAAATGAATGCTAGAGGCCAGACGAAGCCTGTGCTGTCCTGAGGTGTGAGGAGGCTCCCGTCCCGGTGGTGGCAGACCAGCCCCCAGGACTCGCCAGCACGCTGCTCTGCTCCAAGACTCCGGGGCCCCGTGCTTGGACACTTGTCCCTGCACCTCAGCACCCCGGGCCTCACCTGGGGCCTCAGCTGGGGGGCTCCCGGGTCAGCAGCTGGGGGCTGAAGGCACCTGCGGCCTCTTTGCGCACAGGCCGGGGCCACTGCCGGCCGGGGCTCAGCTCAGCCTGCCCACAGGGGCCCCGTTTCCTCGCCGCATGGTGCCCACGTCTCAGGGGGCAGGTGCCGAGGGGGAGCATCTGGAGGGCAGCCCCACGCGGGCACCAGATGGAAAGTACACGGGCTGGGGGGCCATGGAGCGTGGCCTCTGCTGTACATGCACCAAACAGACTCATGGGGACAGGACACAGACCCCTGCTCCCGGGGGGGGGGGGCGGCGGGGGATGAGTGCCAAAGCTTTTGCAGAGTCATGTTTTAAAACCACCACGACGGGGGCGCCTGGGTGGCTCAGTGGGTTGAATGTCTGACTTTGGCTCAGGTCATGATCTCGCCGCCGTTCACGAGTTCCAGCCCCACATCAGGCTCCGTGCTGACAGCTCAGAGCCTGGAGCTGCTTCGGATCCTCTGTCCCCCTCTCTCTCTGCCCTTTCCTTGTTTGCTCTCTCTCTCTCTCTCCCAAAAATAAATAAATCCTTAAAAAATGTAAAAAAAAAAAAATAAATTAAATTAAACCCACCATGCTGGGGGCACCTGGGTGGCTCAGTCAGTTAAGCTTCTGACTTTGGTTCAGGTCATGATCTTGGGGTTCATGGGTTCGAGCCCCGAGTTGGGCTTTGCGCTGACAACACGGAGCCTGCTTGGGATTCTCTCGCCCTCTCTTTCTGCTCCTCCCCTGCTTGCTTGCTCTCTCAAAAGTAAATAAATAAACTTAAAAAAAAAAAAAACAGAAAGAAAAGAAAAGCCACCATGCTGGCATTTCCTGAGAACGCACTCTGCTCGGTACAGTGCAAACGCATGACCAGCCTTGTCCCTGGAAACCCTCGCCAGGACCATGTGAAGCAGTTAGTATAGGGGCCCACTTTACAGAAGAGGAAACTAAGGCACAGAGACAGTAAGGAGAGCCTGGTGCAGACCTAGTAAACGGCAGAGGCCAGGTCCAAATCCATGTCCCTCCCCTGCTTGGTAACTGCCGATTTTTGCCAATTGCCCTTGGAATAAAGTCAACCTCCCCACCCTGACGAGGAAGACCTTGCCTCATCTGGCCCTGCCCACAGCCTCCGCTTGCCCCCCGTCTTCCTGCTCAGTGCACTCTCCAGCCACTCTGCACACGATGAACGGGCCCCAGCAGCGGCTCTGCCCACCAGTCTCTCCTCTCACAGTGCTCTCCCCGGATCTTCGCTCATCTGCCCCTCTCATCACTGAGGCTTCAGCTCCCTGGGTCGCTTCCCCCTCCATCCCAGCCTTTGACGCAAACTGAGATGATTTCATTGATGTCTGGGCTTTAATTTCGGCCTCCACCTGCTGGAATGTAAGATCCAAAAGAGAGGAGATGGTGCCCTTGTCGTCGGTGCGATGCCTCCGGCCCTGCGGGGGCCTGGCACGCAGTTGGGTGGCTGAGGCTGTGCGTGTCCGACTGGGCGCCTACTCCCTCCCCCGCCGCGGAGCCTGCAGACTGGCCTGGCGTGCCTCCATTCGCTTGTGCGTGCCGCGTGCAGACCGGAGTGGACTTATTTAGTACAGAGTTATTTATTTATAACTTATAACTGGAATTATTTATTACGGACTCAGCAAGTGCGTCGGTTTCAGAGGGACCTTCAAGTCCGCGCTGCCCAGCTTTCTCTCTGGGCCAGGCTGTTTCCACCCGTTCGTTTGACACATGGGGAAACCAAGGCCTTGACCTGCTCAAAGCTGTGTTGCTGGCCAGTGGTGCCCTAGGGGCCACATGGGTCCCACCTTCCCGACGAGAAATGCAGTTTCTAGAAGCAGGTGACTTGCCCAGCGTCACTCGGCTTCTCAGTGCAGGGCTGGAACCCACCCCTTCTGGGTTCCCGAGCCCCGAGAGACCGCCTCCTGGGCTCACCTCCAGCCCGGCCCCCTCCCCCTGCCCTGGGTCCACCGTGGGGTATGCGGGTTAACGGGGCTGGACTGATGTCAAGGAGTCCTCCCCAGGGGCAGCCGGGTCTCTTTGAAAGAGCAAAGAGAACACTCTGGAGGGACCAGCCGCCCCACACCAGCGTTTCCCGTCTGCAGGTGCGCCCTTCCTGGGCAGCAGCTGAGCGAGGTGCCCCAGGGGACGGGCGGGTCCCCGCCTGTCAGCTCTGCACAAAGCAAGGAAGCGTGATGTCACCAGAGGGAGGTAAACAGACGGACACTTCCTCTTTCGCTTCCACAGGGGCCGCGCCTGAGTCAGAAGGTTCTCAAACTACAGCAAAGGTCCCCTCCTGGCCTGACGGGGGCTGGGTCAGCTCCTCTGGGCTTGCCCCCTGTGTGGGACGGAGAGGGTTAAAAACAGACAAAACGGTGCAAGTCCCAGAGTGGCCAGTGCTGGAATCCCAGAGGGGAGGGCTGGGCGGGGTTTTGACAACTGAGCCCAGCCCACCCTCCCCCGCCCACTTCGAGGGCCAGGAAACTCTGTCCCAAATGGTTCGGATGACTGTGTCACAGATGATTTGTCACCGCTGTGCACAGAGAAGCCCTCAAAACAGTGGTTTGGGGGGAGGGGTCAGGAAACTCTACACACCCCCAAAGAGCTTTCTCGCTACTGCGTCCAGACGCCTCCATTTCCACCACTCAGTGTTTCCTCTAGGCCGGGACCGGAGGGACACCACCGTCAGGAGGGCCTCAGCGCTGCCTTGGCGATCCATTGGGGCAGGTCATTTTCTCTCTCTGATCTCAGTGTCCTCCCCAAGGAAAGGGGCAGTGACAGCTGCCTCACAGAGCCACTGTGCAGACTCCCCAGGCAGATGTACATAGAAGTCCCAACTCGGGGGCCAGCCCACAGTAGGTGCTCAACGCTGCTGTCTATACAATGAAGGTTAGAAGTATACCTTCTATGGCCATTAAGACCAGGCGACAGATGACCGAAAACTTCTAATGATAGCAGTTTATGTAAGATAAAAGTTTGTTTCTCTCTCCTGTTAGAAGAATGTGGAACTACACAGTCATCAGAGATCCACTGCCTTTGATCTTTCTTCTCTGCCTTCCTATCACCTTGTGGTACAAAGTGGCTGCTAGGGATCCAGCCATCACATCCTGGCTCCGGGGAACTGGAAGGAGGAATGAGGAAGAGGGTCGTGCATTCAGACTTTTCTAGAAGACTCACACAATGGCTCCTCACTTGCTCCTTTTTCCAGGGAAGGCTGGGAAATACCATTTTTTTGGCTGGATACACTGCCATCCCCGCAGTATGGCGGTTCTGTTAAGAAGGAAGAAGGGGCTAATGGATATTGGGATACCTGCAGACTCCTTCATACCCTCCCCAACCTCACAGTTGATAAGGTGTTCTGTTGCCTGTAATCAGTGATCAAATATAAGGAAGTGACTCTCAGAAACAATTTGTTTTTTTAATGACCCTCTTTTCACAAAGATGGGACCAAAAGCAGAGAAAAGAGCCCCTGCCTGCGCAGCCCCCACACGCCAAAGTTCGTGCCGGGAACGCCAGAAGGCAGTGCCGAGGGCGTCACGGACACCAGCTGCGTGTCACCCACCTGCGGAGCCCAGATGTGCTCAGGAGGGAGCCCAGGGCAGCGAGCTGGGGCGCCCCGTCCTCGCCTCTCCCCCTGCGCCGCGGAGGTGGCGGGAAGAAGAGGGAAGAGCATAGCCTGTCCTTCCGGGGTGCCCGGGCTGGGAGGGCCCCTGCGACGTGGCCAAGGCCAGGGTCCTGATGGGGGCAGAGGCGCCTGGGTCCGGCTGGCTCCAACCTGCGATGTTGCCAAAATTACAGTCATCGAAACTGAGTCCAACTGGCTGATTCTGAATGTACATACTGTTCACCACGAAGAAAAAAGACCCTGACCCGCCCCCCGGGATCAAGAGTGGCAAAGCAAGGGTGGCCGTGGTGTGACAGTGGTCACAGCTCGTCTGCCCTGTGGAAACCACGACGTGGCGGGACCCTCTCTTGCCGGCCCACGTCCCCTGGACGGCACGCCCCCCTCCCCGTCCCTTGGGGCTCCTGACGGAGGGCTTCCTCCGGCCGCAGCAGGCCTGCATCCCGGTCCTGGTCCGTCCCGTCGGGTCAGCGCTGCCGGGCAAATGCACAGGGACATCCAAGGACGCTCCCGCAGCCCCCATCCTGAAAACTCTCCCTGGGGGTGGACTGCGGTCCCTGTGCAGGAGCCGAATTCCTGCCCCGGGAGCCTCTGGACAGGGAGCCAGGCCGCAAACAAGACACGAGGTGGTGGCCGGGAAGGGAGGCGTGGAGTGTGTGCGGCGCTGAGCGGGTGTGACACGGAGAGAGAGGAGGCGAGGGAGGGAGGCCTGCAGGCTCTGGGCAGAGCGAACGGCATGTGCAAAGTCCTAAGGTGGGAGCGCACCTGTGGGCTTGAGGAAGCGCCCGAGGCCAGGGCGGCTGGGCCAGCGGACTGAGGGGCCAGCAGCCCTGGAGGGCGGCGGGAGGAGGTGGGCAGACGCCAGGGTGGTTCTGGGCCCCAGGGGGCTTAGCCTTAGCCTTCCCGGAGCCGCCCAGGGGGCTGTGCCCACAGAGGGGTCCAGGGACAGCGTCCAGTTAGGTCGGGGAGGGGCACGTGCGGCGGGAATGACCCACTGGCAGTGCCATAAAGCGTCTTTAAACATTTTGTTCATGTTTATTTATTTTTGAGAGAGAGAGAGGGAGAGAGAGAGAGAGAGGGAGAGTATGAGTAGGGGGGAGGAGAGAGAGGGGGAGACACAGAATCTGAAGCAGCTCCAGGCTCTGAGCTGTCAGCACAGAGCCCAACGCGGGGCTCGAACCCGCGAACCGTGAGATCATGACCTGAGCCAAAGTCGGACCCTCAACCTGACTGAGCCCCCCAGGCGCCCCTGTAAAGCAGCTTTAAAGAGAAAAGAGAAGCCTTGGATTCATTCTTGCAAGACCGCCGCCCGGGCCCCAAACCTGCCGCCTCAGGTGGGTCACACCTAAACCCCCTCAATGGGGCGCCTGCACCTCAAGGCGCCTGCGTGTTCAGGGCCAGGGAGGGTGTATGGGGTGGGGGGGGAGGGGGTACAGAATCAGCTCTGAGCTTCTTGAGGGTTTTCAGAGAATCAGCCGGTAACAAGTAGTCACTGCAAGGCCCCTGGCCCGCTGCCCCCACGGCCCTGCCTCTGAGCGGCCTCCACACAGACCTTTTGGACGAGGGGCTCCTGGGAAGCAGGACTCTCAGCGCAGGGACAGCCCATGCTGCCCGCGCGGCCTCCCCCTCCCCCGGCGGCCCCTCTGCCCAGCGACGCGCTGGTGACGGCGCTGAGCCCGCCGTGCTGGACGAACAGCTGCTGCATCTGCTGGTCGGGCCGCAGTGCCGAGTGGCCGCCATCCTGTTGGGGGGGTCACTCATCCCAGTTACAAAGTGGGGGGGGCACAGGCCAGGGAGCCCGTGCAGGGGCGAGGCGGGGAAGGAGCAAGGACGGCCTGGGCAGCCTGGAGGGTTAGACGTTCCCAGGGCTCTTCTCGCTCCGTGCGAGCTGGGTGTGCAGGGGCAGGAGGGGCAGGGCCGAGGTCCCTGGTGAGGCCACCGCGGGGCCACCCAGTCACCTGCACAGCAGCTGGGCAGCCTCACCAGACTCCGGGACCCGCGCACCCAGGGGCTGGGGGTGGGCGCTGACCGGCTACAGTTCCCCCGCCCGCTGCCCCCGCCATCTGCTCAGCCCCGTCTGCACCAAGGGCCACCACCTGCAGCAGCTGTCCAGCGGGGTAACTGCCACCAGGGGCCCGGCCCCCTGTGGCCATAGCATCTGCTCAGGAGGGCAGTCAAGGTCAGGCCGAGGCCCCATTGGGGCACAAAGGGGGGCCCCACAGCCTGGGGGTGGCCACCAGCAGCCACAGACAGGAGGCAGGTGGGGGGCGTGCCAGAGGCCAGAGTAACAGAGATGCCTGAGTCACGTGCTGGCCAGTGACGAGGACCCAGCCCGGGCGGCAGAGGAGCCATGCTGCTGCGCCCCGGGGGCCCGCTGGGCCTCTCGGGATGGACAGGCACGCGGGCGTGGCACCCACCTCCGGACGCCTCCAGGCCTGAGTTTTATGAAGCAGGTCTAACGGAGTCCTGGCCCGGAGCGTGGGGTGGGGTGGGGGTCGGTGGAGGGGCAGGGCCAGAGACCCTCGAAGGATAACCCTGGGCTCCGATGACCAGCCGGAGGCCCCAATGCTCTGCTGTAAAATGAGATTCTCCTCTTCTCTCCCAAAGCGCGGTGAAGATTAGACCACAAAGCGAGAGAATTCTAAAGCTTGACAGATGGTGCTACTGTCAATCTGTGCATTTCTCTTCAATTACTACTGTTTCCTTTTTTAAATGTTTATTTATTTATTTTGATTGGGGGGTAAATGTGGAAGGGCAGAGGCCGAGAGAATCTTAAGCAGGCCCCACGATGACCCGGGATCATGACCGGAGCCGAAACCAAGAGCTGGACACTCAACCAACTGAGCCACTCAGGGGCCCGCAAATAGTAGCATTTTATTTTATTTTTTAATGTTTACGTATTTATTTTATTTATTTTATTTTTTTAAAAATGTTTTTTATTTATTTCTAGGAGAGAGAGAGAGAGAGAGACAGCGTGAGCAGGGGAGGGTCAGAGAGAGAGGGAGTCACAGACTGATACAGGCTCCAGGCTCCGAGCTGGCAGTCAGCACAGAGCCCGACGCGGGGCTCGAACCCACGAACCGCGAGATCATGACCTGAGCGAAAGTCGGACGCTTAACCGACTTAGCCACCCAGGCGCCCCTGTTTACATATTTATTTTGAGAGAGAGAGAAAGAGAGAGAGAGAATGAATGGGGGAGGGGCAGAAAGGGAGAGAGAGAATCCCAAGCTGGCTTTGCGCTGTCAGCACAGAGCCCGACGCGGGGCTCAAACCCACCAACCATGAAATCAAGCCCCCCTCAGGCGCCCCTACATAAATGAACTTTCGACGGAAGAAAGATTTCACAGTAAGGGAAACACCATTGCTGGGTGACTCAGTTGCTCCCCCAGTAATCACACTGCTTCCCCCGTCCATTCGGTGCCGTCACCGAAGCAGAGCCATCGAGCACAGACCGTGTGCAAGCCCCCACCGCAGCGCAGGGCACACCGAAGGCGCAAGTCGAGATGAAGCACGGGCAGGGCCCCGTTCCCTCCGAAGGGAGATTCCCTCCTTGACTCTTGAAGGTCCTGCGGGCTGCTGACCATCCTTAGCCCTCCTTGGCTGGTGGCCGCATCACCCCAATCTCTGCCCCTGCCCCCACTTCCTGTCCTAAGCCTCAGCTTAGCTTAGCTTGACGTCCACAAAGATGCTGTGTCCAGGTGAGGTCACACTCCGAGGCTCAGGGCCCCTGAATCCTGAGTCTGACAGATCTCCCTGCTCCTCCCCCCCAGGATCCCACAGCTGTCCCTGGATACGGTCCTGCCTGCGTGATCCCGGCCGAGGGCTGCTTCTCAGGGGCCCGGGACTGACCCTCACACGGAGCTGCAGGGCGAGAGGCTGGGGCTCGTCGTGGGTGGGCCGCGTGAGTGGCGTCCGGGAGGGGCACCCACAGGCCCGGGACTGCGTGCTGGTTGGGCAGGCATCTGGCGGGGGCCGGGAGGGGGCTCTGTGGGGGCAGATTTGGGCGAAGGAGAGGCAGCCAGCCTGGGTGCTGAGAGCGCTGGAGGACATGTCCTGGGGCCCCAGGCTCATTCAGGAGCTGGGCTGCCCCCGACCTCATCAGTCCCTGATCTGGTGCCAGGGTGAGGGGCAGCATGGGGCAGAGGGGACCCCGAGCATATGCCACGCCCCGGGAGCTGCCTGGAAGGGGAAAGCTGGGTCTCCTCCGAGGAACCTGGTGGCGGTGCTGATGCCAGGTCGGGCACCTAGGCCCAGGTCAGTGCCACGAGTGGCTGGTCCCATGGGGGACGCGGCCGGAAGAGGGGCAGGGGGGCGGTGAGGGCCGGTGTGGGGTGCCCTGGGAGGGGGCTGTGGGCATGTTCTGGGGGGTGAGCTGCAAGGGTACCCCTGGGTTCCCACCCCCCGCCCCCATCCTGGGCGGATCAGGGCAACAAAGGAAGGCCTGAAAGTCGGGGGACAGATAGACACTAACCTGTCTGCAGCCCCCTGCCCGGCAGGGGAGGAGCCCCCCAGCCTGGGTCAGAGGCAGGGCAGGGCTGCCTCCACTGCCCAGGGCTGACTCCCCACTGGGAGCAGGAAAGAGCTCCTGAAACCAAGCCGCCACCCCCACTTGCAGGGCTGCCGCTCCCTGCCAGGCCCTTCTAGGCGTCCCCTCCCCACCACGCAGGGTGGGACCTGTCTCCCACAGAGCCCCCTGCTCAGCGCCTGCGGCCTCCACCCTCCCTGGAACGTTCCTAGAGGCATCGGGGAAGTGGGAGGGGCCCCTTCCTTCCGTGTGCAGTTCCTGAAAGGGCTCCAGGACTTGAGAAGGACACCTCAGGGGGTCAGGGGTGAATGAAGGGGTGACTCAGGTGCCAGGGACCTCCTGAGTCCACTGCCCATCGGAGAACTTGCAGTCTCCTTGTTCCCCTGATGCTCACTCACGTGCCCAGGAAAACACATGTATGAGCACACTCACCTGGAAATGTGGGGGGCCAGCTGGGAGAGGGGCCGCGGGCCAGGCAGCAGTGGAGTCTCTGGGCCTCCACCCCTCCTTGACCCTGGGGTCAGCCCGCTCTGGGTTTGCAGGTGGAGAGGGACAGAGATGGGACAGGGGGCCCAGCTGCCGCTCTGACCTGAGCTGTGGCCCAAGAGCCCGGGTTGTGGCCGGGCTCCCAGCCCCCCCGCCCAGCAGGGACCCTGGCACTTCTGAGCCCTTCTCTGTGGGCAGGAGAAGGACTCCCCACCCCCGCCCCTCCACTGAGCTGCTGGGAGAGAGCGTGCCCTGCTCAGGACTGGCTCCTTTAAGAGCCTTGAGAGCCTTAACCCCCTCTGTCTCGGGAACGTGCTTTCATCATGGGAAGGTGGCATTTCCAGTCTTGCCTTGGCGGCACTTCTGAGTCCCTGAGACCCTGCTCTGTGCTCTCTGAGCTGCGTTCAGGACCGGCTGGAAACCCCTGCCCTGGGTGATGGGGAGACAGAGAGGCCACCAGCCCACCCGCGTCTGCGCCAACACGAGTTGTGTGCGGAGATAGGACCCAAACCGGAATTTGCAAAGCACCGTGAGAGCGCCCTGATGAAGCAGCCCCAGGAGCTACAGGTGGACTTTGGCCAAATGGTCTGAAGTCCCTTCTAATGTTCCAGCCAGGGAGCTGTCGTTAACTGCACGGCAAGTGTTAGAGGCCCCTGCAGGGGGCGGGGGGCGTGGCGAGGCTACCGGGCCCATGGGGTGGGCCCGTCCCAGCCAGGGAGGGCTCTGGCCGCACACAGAGAAGCAGGGCCAGGGTCCGAGCTTTGGAGGCAGACCCAGCCAGGGGTTCATCCCCGCACCGGCCACTGTGAGGTCTTGGGTAAGTGGCTTACCCGGCTGAGCCTCAGGTCCCAATCTAGCAAACGGGGCATCGCATTGTCACCGCCCTGTAGAGACTATCGGTAAGAGAAGGCACATGTATACATGAAGCACTGAGCACGGGCTAGATGAGCCATCAGCAGACGTTGCCGTCATTGCCATGGCCAGCCCCCTCACCTCTGTCTGCCCCCGCCTTCACCCTCACACCGGCCCCATGGGGTCTGCATGGCCACTGCCCCCTTGCAGCGGGTGAAGGGTGGAGCTGAGGCCTGTAGGGCGCCTTTCTGTCTCCAACGTGGGTGCTCTTTGCACTGGACGAGATGTAGGGCAGCACCCTGTATTCTGAAAGGTGCCATGCGAGAGGGGCTGAGCTGAGGCTCTGGGACCAGGATCAAGGGCAGGGTCAGGCTGGCTATTAGGGTGGAAACCCCAAGGGCAGGCACAGAGGGCACGGGCCTCGTGGTCAGAGGGACGTGATGAGGGCGTGAGACGTGTGTCGAGGTGCAGAGTCACCGGGGCCTCTCTGGGGCCGTGGAGGGCAGGTTAGGGCCGGACTTCCCCTTTCCCACACATTTACTGTTAGCTGTCTATTTTTACTCGGCTTGATTCCCAGTCTGGATGGGTCAAGACAGTTCTCACATCTGTCCCCTCCTCTTGCCTGAGCACACGGCACCAGCCGCCGACCGCAGCTTCCTGTCTGGGAGGGTGAGTGTGGGCACCTGGGTGTGCCCCGAGCCGGCACCGCCCCGGCTCCTCCGCGCAGCCGGGCACGAAGGATCCCGGATCCCGGGGTCTCCCGCCCCCCTTCCCTCCTACTGTCCTTCCCTTCCTGGGATTTTCTCGGGGGCCGAGGGGCGTCAGGGCCAGCGCTGCCCGTGGTGGGGGGCTGGGCTCCCGGTTTCCTGTGGAAGTCACCTCTCAGTCACTCTCGCTCAGCCTGCCGCCGTCTGGGGGTCGGGGGCTGGGACAGGTGTGTGGTATTTGAAGTTGGGGAAGTACCTTCAAAACAATCGTGTTGTTTTAAATACAATGGTGCTCCAGAAATAGATGGGACCGTTGACTTTCTCTCTTTTTTTGGACAAAATGTTTCATATTTACGAAGAACGTGTTTCACCATCATAACACGGACACCCCTGCTCCCCTCCCCCTCCCCCTGCTGAAAACTCAGTCACCGTTCCCGTCCTGAACTCAGTATCAGCACCCTCTCCTCCACCTTATACTATGTTTACTGACGTGCATTCCATCCATGCTTGGATTTAAAAAAAATTTTAAAGGCTTATTTATCTTAGAGAGAGAGAGAGAAACAGAGCACAAGTGGGGGAGGGGCAAAGAGAGAGGGAGACACAGAATCCAAAGCAGCTCCAGGCTCTGAGCTGTCAGCACAGAGCCCGACGTGAGGCTCGAACCCATGAATCCCTGAGCCAAAGTCGGACATTTCACCGACAGAGCCACCCTGGCGCCCCTGGACTTTGCATGTGTTTCCTTGTGACTTCATTCTTTTACTCAGTGTTAGGCCTGTGAATCACTGCTGAATGGTGCCTGTTCATCGGATTCTCCTTGTGCGCCTGCTACTTTGTGCCAGGCGTAGGGCTGGGCACAGACAACCAGGGGCACAGAGTGCAGAGAGCCCGCCCGGGGTCGCCCGGGCTCCTGGCCCTGGGCTGGGTCCAGGTTGGGGCAGATGCCGTGTGACCCACGTGTGCTCTGTCCCACTGTGTCCCCAGGACCATCAGGCGCAATTGCGGCCAACGCAGGAGACACTCCATGAACATTTGATGAGCAGAACGAAATGTCGTGATTTAGGGGAAGAAAGTACTACTACTTCCATTTACCCCACAGTCCCGAAGACATACCCGAGAATCGCCTGGGATCCCTTCAGGCCGACATTGGCCTGCGCCCAGCCGGACACATGGTCCTCTGCCTCGCGGGGAGGCTTGCTGGGTGTGTGGCCAGTGCGTCCCCTCAAACTCCCGCGGAGCTGCCGGAGCTTGGAGGTTGCACGGTCCCAAGCGAACACGGGCCATCGGCGTTTACCAGCCCCTGGCTTCCTCTTAGGTATTAATATTCTGAAGAGAAAACAGCCTTTGACAGTGCGGTTCTAGCCGGTTAGGGGAGGAGCAGGCCGTCCGGGCGACGGGACCCCTCCTGAGCCGTGGTCACTGTGAGGTCAGCCCTTCGCGGCGGCACCATCTCCCCGGCCGATGTCACCTGCTGCGGATCTATTGGAAGTGCGCTCCGGCCCCCGTAGAATTCTCCCGTCCCTCCCGCCACAGGAGAGGGAGGAAAGAGGCCCAGACTGAAGCGCTGCTAACCCCGCGTGCACACGCACGCGTGCATGAAGGCATGCGTGTGCACACGCAGGCGGCCCGCAGGGTGTCCCATTGAGACGTCTGCGGGCCGGTCGAGGTCACCAGTCCCTCCAGGGCCCTCTGCCCCCCCCCCCCCCCCCCCCCCCCCCCCCCCCCCCCGCCTGGTCCTTCTGAGATCTTCCCATGAGCGAGGGCCTGCTCCGGGCCGGGCTCCCCGCCAGCTCCAGAGCCGCGCGTGTCTCGGCCACAGTCCCTGCTCCGGCAGCTGTCAGCCCAGCAGGAGGGCAGGTCAACGGGCCCCTAGGGGACGGGGCTGCCAACAGCAGGAGGCCGTATGGGGCCCGTCATCCGGGGGCCACGGAGGAGAAGCCTGGACTCACACTCGCCCTCCAGCCCCCTCCCTGTCCCGGCAAATCCTGCCTCCTGAGTGTTTCTCACACTGTGCCCTCCCCACTCTGTGTCCACTGCCCATTCAGACCCCTGGCTCCCCTGCCCGGTGACCCTCACATCCGGTTTTGTGCCTCTGCCCGGCAGCCCGGAGTCAGGCTTCTCCAATACCCAGCAAGACCCATCTCTTTCCCGGGCAGGGTCTGCAGCCATTTGCCACCCTCCGCAGGATGGCTGCCGGCCTCCTGACGTGGCCCCTGAGCCGTCTCCGTCTGGCGCCAGCCCCCACTCCAGTGGTCTTCATCACCCGGGTGTGCGTGCAGCCCCTGCCACGCTCCAGGCCCTGTTCCGGGGCCAGTGGGCGCCACGGACATCTGTCAGCAGCCCCACGGCTGCAGGACCCAAGGGCTCGTTCGTCGGGCTCGGCACACGCCGTGCTGTCCCCTCTGCCCAGCCCGCGTGCCCTCCAGGCCCCCCTCCCCGGAAAAGGCCTCTTCATCCTTTCTGGTTGGTTGCAGAGCCTTCTCCCGTCGCCCGAGCCCCCCGTAGATCACGCCTCTGCCTCCTCCTCCCCGCTGAACACACAGTCGCTGCTCTGTGGGAGCACAGAGCCCTCGGGGAGGGCGGCACAGTCTCGCAGTTCATTCTCTGTGTTCCCAGCTATTATCGCAGGGCCAGACCTATAGGAGGTGCTCAGTAAACATCCCCACAGAAATGAGGAAACTGAGGCTCAGGAGGTAAAGCGACTGCCACCTAGGGCCTTCAGACAGCTTGAATCTGGAAGCGTTTGTGTCTGATTTCTTTTTTAATTTTTTAAAATGTTTATTTGTTTTTGAGAGAGAAAGAGTGAGCAGAGGAGAAGCAGAGAGAGAGGGAGACACAGAATTTGAATCAGGCTCCAGGCTCCAAGCTGGCAGCACAGAGTCTGAGACAAGACTCGAATTCAAGAACCATGAGATCATGACCTGAGCCAAAGTCAGACACTTAACCGAATGAGCCACCCGGGCGCCCCATAATTCTTCCTCTTCTTTTTTTTTATTTTTGGAGAGACGTGCAAGTGAGTGAGCAGGGGAGGGGCAGACAGAGAGGGAGACACAGAATCTGAAGCAGGATCCAGGCTCTGAGCTGTCAGCACAGAGCCTGACGCGGGGCTCAAACGCATGAACTGTGAGATCACGACCTGAGCCAAAGTGGGACGCTTAACTGACTGAGCCCCCCAGGCGCCCCTCATGTCTGATTTCTAGGCGGTGAACATTTTCTCATGACATGTTGGTCCCCTCATTTCCCGGAGAAAACTGTTTATTCAGACTCATGTTTTCTTTATTTACAGACATGTAAACTTTACCAAGAAAAGTCAAAGCTTGGCTTATATCTTCACACGGGAGACCAGCTAGCCCCTACGTCACAATTTCTGTGAAGTATCAATCATGTAACTGTTTGAAAAGTGGCTGTAGCGCAGCTCCGTGCTGCCGGGGAAGAAGGAAAGTGCCCCACACCCTTTCAGAGCTCCTGGTCTTCCGGGTATGACACACCCTGAAGGAGGGGGGAGGACAATCCCCTGAATCCCTGCAGGATTAATTTATTTAAAGGAAATAACAGAAAAATACTTGGGGCACCTGGGTGGCTCAGTTAGTAAAGCATCTGGCTTCAGCTCAGGTCATGATCTTGCAGTTCTTGAGTTCGAGCCCCACGTCAGGTTCTGTGCTGATGGCGAGGAGCCTGGAGCTGCTTTGGATTCTGTGTCCCTGTCTTCGAATTCTCATTCTCTGTCTCTTTCTCAAAAATAAATTTAAAAAAAATTTTTTTTAATTTTTTTTAACGTTTTATTTATTTCTTAGGAGAGGGAGAGAGACAGCGAGAGCAGGGGAGGGTCAGAGAGAGAGGGAATCACAGACTCTGAAACAGGCTTCAGGCTCTGAGCTGGCAGTCAGCACAGAGCCCGACGCGGGGCTCGAACCCACGAACCACGAGATCATGACCCAAGCGAAAGTCGGACGCTTAACCGACTAAGCCACCCAGGCGCCCCAAATTTAAAATTTTTTTAAATGTTTTATCTTTGAGAGAGAGAGAGACAGAACACAAGCGGGGGAGGGGCAGAAAGAGAAGGAGACACGGAATCCCAACCAGGCTCCAGGCTCTGAGCTGTCAGCATAGAGCCCTACATGGGGCTTGAAATCACGGGCCGTGAGATCACGACCTGAGCCAAAGTCGGACATTCAACTGACTGAGGCACCCAGGTGCCCCAATCTTCGTTTTACTATTTTTAATCATCTGGTACAATTTTGTTCTAGGTGGTTTTCTTGTTTCCAGTCTTGCTGGATTTTGTATTTTGACCCAGTTTTGAGTGTTTCTCAGTTGGATGGCTTCACACATATGAATGAAAATAGATTCATTCTATGTTGTAAAGTAAAACATAACAAGTTACAAAGCAGTATATTTAGTATGTGCTCACATACATAGGTTTAAATCACATGCCGTGTGTGTGTGCACGTGTGTATGTGTAGACATACACACATAGATCTAAAACTCACTGCTCATCTCTGTGCAGTGTGCATTTCTTTCTTTTTGCTTATCTCATAGTTTTTCATGAACACATGTCACACACACACAAGATTTGTAAGTAAAAGTCAAACAATTTGCAAGCAGCTTACAAGGGCAGTGGAGGCACCTAAACTCTTGATGGAAGAATTATAAAAAACAACGTACGGGCACCTGGGTGGCTCAGTCAGTTAGGCGTCAGGCTCTTGACTTTGGTTCAGGTCGTGATCTTGTGGTTCATGAGTTCGAGCCCCAGGTCAGGCTCTGTGCTGACAGCGAGGAATCTACTGGGGATTCTCTCTCACCCTCTCTCTCTCTGCCCCTCCCCTGCTCATGCTGCCTCTCTGAAAGTAAATAAACATTTTAAAAAATGTAAACCTCAAATTACCTCTGGATCTCTTAGCCAGAGGAATAAAACTGGCAATTATTACGAGCCCATCCTCAAGCTGTGTACTCCAGGGTAATGCGTGTGAAAATGACCTCGCCTTTACTTACCATTATGTCGGGGGACAGACCCCGTAGACAATCCCTATAAGCCATGAAAGCAAAGGTAACCCTGATGGAGCCTGTCCATCCACCATGGCCTGTGTGATGCTGGACCCTCAGAACAACCCCGTGAGAAACTGAGGCCCAGAGAGGTGAAATAAGGTCAAATACTTAGCAAATATTAGAATCGGGATTTGCAGCAGGCAACTGAGAATGGAGAGGCGATGGCCCAGGGGTGAGGGCGGTAGCGTTCAGAGGGAGGTACCCCTTCCCACTGGGGGAGGAGGTGGGAAAATGCAGTGCAGCCAGAGCAGGGGGAGTGTGTCCCGGGGAGCCTGCAGGGAGGTGGGAATGCACCACTCATTGGGGGGGGACCCTGAGCAAGTCTGGGTGGTGCTGGAGAGGCACTGGGGGTGGGGGTGGGGCTGGAGCCATTGGGGCCGGGTTTCCAAGGGCCCATATGCCCCAGAGGTCTGACTTGTAAAGACTGGAATGTCCCTGCTCTCCAAATGAGGTTTTTCCAGGGCCAGTTGCATATTCAATTTTCCCAACTGCCTGTGAGGAGGGCACCACACCCATTTTACAGATAAGGAAACAGGCAAATATCTCTCCATTCTGTGGGTTGCCTTTTCAAGCTCTTGATCGGGTCCTTTGATGCACAAAAAGGTTTTAATTTTGATGGAGTCAGTTTATCTATTTTTCTCTTTCATTGCCTTGTTTTCTGTGTCACACACAAGGAATCCTCGGCAAATCCAATGGCATGGGGCCTCCCCCCCATTCCCTATCTTTAAAAGAATTTTAACACCTAAACCACTGCTGAGATGGGTGGGGAATATTCCTGTACTGCAGTTGGAGACCGTAGTCCTCATAAACCCCATCAAAAGAAAATCAATTGAGGTGAAATCCCACGGGATGAAATTAACCTTTTCGAAGTGAACAATCGAGCCCTAGCACAGTCAGAGCGGGGTGCTCACCCCCTGGTTCTGCCTCAGCCCCTCACAGCTCACACGCGATTTTCATATCTATTTTCTCTCTGGCTCTGCACAGTAATCCTGAGAGTGAGCCGGAGCGGCACGGCTGTTGCTCAGGAAGGGGGGCTCCCGCAGCGAGGCCCCTGTGCAGGGAGCTGCCCCTTCCCTGACTCCAGGGTGGGCAGTGCCACGTTCTGTGCTCATGGTCTTTTTCGCTCCACATGCCTTCTCGCCTGTGTCCCCCTACCTCCACCGTCTGCCTCTACGTGACCCTTATGTGGCTTTTCTGCCTATGACTTTGATTGCTAGTTATCTGCACTTCTGTCTCCAATCCCGTCAGCGCTTTCTAGAGTGATCCGGCTGGGGCTCCCGAAGGCAGCGTGCAAGTCTCCGCAGCAGGAGCCTGGGGACTCCCGGAAAAGCACAGAGTGAGGAAGGAGCTAGGAGCCCCGTGGAGGACAATCTGGCCCTCCTGGGGTGGTGACGAGAGGGGCAGATCTGCATGGCCCCATGCGTGGCCCAGATGGCCTGGACCCATTTCCTTTCTGCCTGGAGTTCTCTTCCTCAAACCCGTCCTTCACCTCTGGCGGGAAAAGCGACACTGCTCCCGCGAGAGCCTCGCTGGGCCTGGGTCTTCCCCGCAGCTGCCAAGTGTTTACCTCCCTGAATCCTGACCACGCCCAGCAGTGTTTGAACAAACAGGAAGTCAGGAAGGCGAGGCTGTCCCACAGCTCACGCAGGAGCCAGCTCCAGCCCAGGTCCTTGAAAGCCCCGGGCTTTGCTGCCTTCCTGGACTGGCTCACTCGTGCTTCCAACGGTATCTGCGAGCCTCTCTCCTGGGCACTGGGGATTCACAGATAATTCCACTCTGCCCTGTGCCGAGGCCACAATAATGAAAACACCACGAAGACCAGACAAGTATGAGCAAAACCTGTCCTTTTTTTTTTTGAAGGCAGTGACTGTAAGTACTTGTCATGGCTCAGCAGTGAGATTCAGGGATGCCGGGCAGCCTCCAGACCTAAGTGAGAACCAGCTGTGACTCACTGTCAATAAGTGACTTATAAGTGAAACAGATCACCTGAGGCAGGCTGCGGGCAGTGGGGGCCTCAGCAGGCTGCAAAGGATGGAGGAGTGCCTTTGGTCTCTAGATCCAGGCCCATGCCCCTTTTGGTTTTGACATTGCTTTGCTGCTTTTCTTCTTAGGCTGATGACGGATGTTTGACATTACTATTAAGAATCTGAGGTTTAAAAAAAATGAATCATAGATTATTAGAACTAGAGAAGTTCCTTTGGAATCATTTCCCACCTGGTTTTATTGATGCATATGCTGGGGTCCAGAGAGGGGAAGGGTGTGCCCAAGGTGATCTGGCAGGGAGAGCTGGGACTGGGGCCCAGGTCCCCTCCAGCTTCTGTGTCCAACCACCCGGCACCAAAGCCGGCCTCCTGGATGGGGGAGGTCCCTGGTCCAGGGTCTGGCCGGGTCTGGAGCCGGCAGGTAAGGGCCCTGTCAGGTCTCAGACCCTCCTCAGCTCTGCAGTCCAGGGCTCCATGCATTCCAGGCTCACGTCGCCGGGTTTCCTGCTGAATATTGCCCAACCTCTTACTGAGCAGGGCCAGTAAGGTTAACCCGGCGGAATTATTAACCAGGAATGGATCTTTCCACCCCTTCCCCGCCGGCCTTTTCTGCTGTCCACGCCCGGTCAACTCCTCAGCCCTGGCCCACAGGAGGGCTTCCAAGAGGCGGTGGTGGCTGGGGTCGCGTCTGGCCTTAGTCTCTCCAAGCCCGGGAGGGCGGACCCGGGACTCGCCGCAGCTGGTGACTTCCACGCCCTCGGCCCCAGAGGCTGGGCGCCCTCGCCTGCCACCTGAGGACCCCGCCCACCGCAGCGTCGGTTCCCTGGGGAGGGGGCTGCCGGCCGGGACCGGCGGGGCGGCACCAGCGGAGGGGGCTGCGCGCACAGACACTGCGCACGCGCCGGGACCTGCGGGCAGGTTCGGAAATGACGACCTCGCTCTGGCCCCCGCGGTCGCCCCCGCCCCACCCGGGATGCCCCGCCCCCGGGGCCCCGCCCCCTGGAAGCACCGCCCCCGGGAGACCGAGCCCAAGAGCAGTCGGCCCCTCCCCCACGGAGGCCCCGTCCCCAGTCCGTGAGGCCCCGCCCCGTCGGGCTCCGCCCCCAACGGAGGCCCCGCCCCCGGGAGGCCAGTTCCAGTTGGCCGGTCCCGCCCTAAGCGAGGCCCCGCCCCCGGAGGCCCCGCTCCGGCGCAGGAGGCCCCGCCCCCACGAGGCCCCGCCCCGCGGACGGCTCTCCGCGCGGACCCGGCGGCGGGCTGCAGGACGCGCGGTTGCGGGGCCGGCGGCCGGAGGCGCCCTAGCGGGGTGCGCCCGGAGGGCGGCGGCCGGCGAGCAGTCATGGCCGAGGCCGCGCCGCAGCCCCTGGCGCTGCCCTCGGGGCTCCTGGAGCTGTGCGCGCTGCTGGGACCCTCCCGGGACAGCCTCCGCGGCCCCGAGCTGGTAAGGGCTGGCGGGGAAACTGAGGCGGGGCGCGGCCGGGCGGGGGCCGTGGAGGGGTCGCCCGGGGCCGCGGGCTGGCGGCGCGGGCCCCGAGGGCGCACGGCTGGGCCGGGGGCAGCGGGCTGGGGGAGGTGGGGGGCGGGGCGGCCGCGGGCCCGGGTTTCCCGGCCCCGGGAGGCACTTCATTCATTCTTGCGGGACTTAGCCTCTCCCCGGCCTGGGGTGCCCTGGGGTGCCGCTTGGCGCACCTCCTTGTGAGGTTCCAGCTGCAGACGGAAGGGCCCCTTTGTTTTTGTTTTTATTTTTTATTTTTATTTATTTCTAGGAGAGAGAGACAGCGTGAGCAGGGGAGGGTCAGAGAGAGAGGGAGTCACAGACCGAAACAGGCTCCAGGCTCTGAGCTGGCAGTCAGCACAGAGCCCGATGCGGGGCTCGAACCCACGAACCGCGAGATCATGACCTAAGCGAAAGTCGGACGCTTAACCGACTAAGCCACCCAGGCGCCCCGAGGGCCCCTTTGAACAAAGTGCTGTGCGCTTAGTCGTTTTGCGATGACATCTGGCTGTTCTCACTTGCAGAGAAGGCCGACCCCCGCCCCCTTTCCGGGAACGCAGCGGTTTCGGACACTCATCTTACTCTGCAGCCTGGAGGCTTCTGCATCGCCCTGTGGCCCTTTTTCTCTTGGCCCAGGATGTCCGTATGACTCTCTTTTCGGCGGTTTTCTCGGGCTAGTGGCGATACCGCCCAGACACCCGGACAACCCCACCCCCACCCCCACCCCCCAGCAGTGAGAGGCAGGAAGACACCGAGGACTTAGGGCTGCAGAGCGAAGGGCTGAATGGCGAGGCTAGATGTTGCTAAAATTAACCGGACGAACCCTGTGAAAGTCTTGGTAGTTTCCGTGACTTTAACACCGAGCCGGCTTCAGTGGTGTCTGCTCTGCTCCTCCTTTCCTGCTCCGCAGACCCCCGTGAGGTCTGCATTCCCTTCTGATGGCAGACCCTCATGATTGAGTGTCTCCCCACCTCTAATTTGCTAAATGGCATTTCCTCCTTTTTCTTCTCGTAGGAAATGACCAGGTTTCAGTTGCTTCTTGGGTGATTACAACACATCTGCTAGTTGCCGTGGTGTGGGACGTGCCCTGAGAGCAGGGTGAATCAGCGAGGGTTTGGTGGTGCTTTCCTGACCCACACAGGCTGCCGCGCTTCCCAGACAAGGGGGCGGTTTGCATATGCATATTTTTACAAATATTTTTATGCCAAACATGAGGCTTGAACTCACAACCCTGAGATCAAGAGTTGCGTGCCTCTGCCTACTGAGCCCGCCGGGTGCCCCAGTTCGAGTCTGCATTTTAACCGTTGTCCTTTTTATCCTCCACCCTGTTTCTGTTAGTGGTTCAGCAAAGGGTGGGGAGCACAGATTGGGGGGGGGGGGAGAAGGCAGCATCACCGGATGGATCCGGCTTCCTAGAGTGAGCCTCCTTTAAGGCTTCCACTGATGTTACAGTTAACCAAACACAGGACTCTACTTGGCTACTTTTACTATATAGTAGTTCTATTTCGAACATCCTAGGCTTTTAAAAAATGACTTTTAAAACCACCACGTTAGGGCTCCTGGGGGGCTCAGTCGGTTGAGTGTCCGACTTCGGCTCAGGTCACGATCTCACGGTTCGTGGGTTCGAGCCCCGCATTGGGCTCTGTGCTGACACCCAGCTCAGAGCCTGGAGCCTGTTTCAGATTCTGTGTCTCCATCTGTCTCTGCCCCTCCCCTGCTCACGCTGTCTGTCTGTCTGTCTCTCTCTCAGAAATTAAAAAAAAAAAAAAGAAACAACAAAAAAACCCCCATTAAAATCAGCATGTCTTTGTAGTTCAGACATTCCGGCTTGGTGACCGGTGCAAACAGGAGCCCCGAGGTATGAGAAACATCTGACTTACTGACAGGGTAGCAAGGTGTCCTAGCTTTTCATTTCCTTTCTTGCTTGGGGTGGTGTTTGTTTTGTGAAGATGTGAGGAGGACTTCGGAACCCGGCTCAGTCCCGCGTGAGTGTCTGTGCTTAGTTACGTTTCCCTTCACTCCGTGGTTGCTGGGGAGACTGGGCATCGGGTGTGAGAGGGTCCACCAGCCACCCGTCAGGTCTGCGCAGCGCTTTCCAATGAGTAGGTCACTTACCTAATTCGGGGGGGGGGGGGGGACATTGTAACAGTTTTCAGTGCAGAGCATCATGGCTTTTAATCTCTAGAGCCCTGCTGTCCACCGCATCTTGCTGAGTGATGACACCAGTGTGCTTCATCTGTGCCATCCAGCCTGGCAGCTACTAGCCAGGCTTGGCTACCGGGTGCTTGAAGAGTGGCTCGTGCCCCTGAGGCACTGGATTTTAAGTTTCGTTTAATTTTAATTAATTTCAATTTAAATAGCCACGTGGCTCTTGGCAGCGGTTGCACAGCACAGTTCTAGAGCACTAAAAAAAAACCTGTTGTCTTCTCTGTTATTTCCCAAACGATGGCCAGTCCTGTATGAAGATCAGTGCTGCTCTATAATTTCACAGAAAGAAACCTGTGACAGGATGACTTAGGGTGTTGTGTGTTTTACTTTTTAATGAGCTCTGCTTGTTTGGACTGAAATGGTTGTTACCGGGTAGGGGTGAGGAAATCGGTGTCTGCGAGAGAAGGGCAAGAGCTGGCTGTCACAAGCTGGGGAATCGACCCTGTCTTCCCTGTAGGGGAGGGGCTGTCACAACACTTTGGGATCCAGGACGGTGCCTTCAGGAATTCCTTCTGCTTACACAGTCGGACGTGTGTAAATATGTATGGGAGGTAATATTCACTGCTGCCTTTGCTCAGCGAGATGAACTGCGAGCGAGCCAGCTGCCCCTCGCTGGGGATGGGCACGTACGTCACTGAGTCATCCCGTGTGGCACTCTACAGCTGTGACAGGGGAGTCAGCCACGCGGTGTGCTGAGGAGAGACAGCTAATGGAACCATTTAAAGAGGATGATTGTATCTAGGGAAAAAAGTCATAATACACGTAAAAAGTGGGAAGAATGTATTCTACGCTGTGCAAAGGATATTAATCACCCTTTCACAGAATCAGGGTGAAGGCCTGTCCCTTCTATTCTCATTCTTTTATTTTTCCTATATTGCTGTCAGTTTTTAAAAATGAAACTGTAGAGGCGCCTGGGTGGCTCAGCCGGGTGAGCATCCGCCTTCGGCTCAGGTCATGATCTCACTTTTCGTGGGTTCAAGCCCCACATCGGGCTCTGTGCTGACAGCTCAGAGCCTGGAGCCTGTTTCAGATTCCGTGTTTCCCTCTCTCTCTGACCCTCCTCTGCTCACTGTCTCTCTCTCTCTCTCTCTCTCTCTCTCTCAGAAATAAATATAACATAAAAAAATAAAATAAAAAGCTTAGGTTAAAAAAAACCCACGAGACTGTATTGCTTATCCAATCAGAGAAGGCAGCAAGGAAATACGGCTCTAGGAGAAACAGATGTGTAATGAACCGCTGAGTGTCACATTGGCTGACTTTTGGCCATTTCACTTTAAGTGACTACAGATAAATAGAGGAAGCAAGAGGCAGTTTGTTGGTGTTAGTGTCATGATCATATCTGGTACAGGGTGTACTCTAAGAGATCTCTGAGCCAGAGCCTGAGTGGGTGAGCAGCGTGCACTGAGAGCCATCCCCTGTGCTGAATGTGAGGACGCAGAGGGGAGCCATACAGCCCCCTCCCCCCCCAACAGCCCGGCAGGTGGTAGAGCACCACTGTGCACCCCTCGCACCGCGCTCTTGCGGTGCTGGGCCAGGCCGGAGGAGGTGGAGGGAGAGGTCCTAGGAGGGGAGGGGCCGGGGGGGAGATGGCCTGGAAGAGGCTCAGGCAGCATGGAGAGCAGGAGGGGGGCGGGGAGAGTGGGGCACAGCACTGGGATGTGGCCGCCACGTCTGCAGAACGAGAGGTTGAGTCGTGCTCAGGTTTGGGGCACCCTGGCTTTGGAAGCAGGCTGGCCAGCTGCTCAGGGGCACAGCCAGCCCAGTGGTCATCCTGCCGTGTCACCCCTGCACACGGGTGACACACCAGGGAATACGTACGTGGTAATGGCGGTAATTACAGCATCAGAGGGTGGAGATGGCCTGTGGCGCTGGATTGGGCCCTTCGAAGAGTCCGCAGGGGTAAAAAGTGGGCATCGGGTGGCAGGGCCACTGCCCATTGGGGAAGGTGTCATCTGTGCCCCTTTGAAAGGGGGTGCCCCCTTTGTGAGCATGGACAGAGGTGCGGGGGGGGGTGCCTGGGCCCTCGGGAGGAGGCCGTGTCGTTGCAGGATTTGTTGGAGAAGTGGTACCTGCTCCGGGCCACACGTGGGGTGGGCGCTTGTTTGCAAACGTGCAGATAGGGTGGGAGTGGGGTTGCTTTTAGAGACTTTTCTGAGGCCGGTGGCCCTAAAATGTGGGTTTGCAGATGGGAGTGAGGGGCAGGGGCCGAGTGCGAGCTCTGAAGACCCTTGGGGCTCTGCCTTTATCACAGGGGCGCATGGGGGCGACGCTCGGGTTTTAGGGAAATCAGCATGAGCTGAGTTTTTGAAGCTCTAAGTTTAAAGGACCCAGGCAGCTCTGTCGGGCCCAGTTGGGTGCGGCAGAGCCCTGCACCCCGTCCCCAAGTGGGGACACTAGGCACGCGTTGAGATTGCCGGCCAGGCGGGGCACTTGACGAGGGACTGTGGCCAAGGACTCGCCCTTGGGTGGGGGGGGAGGAAGAGAGCAGAGGGGAGGCGGGGGGGGGAGATTGCAGGAAAGGGCCCTTGTTGACGTGTGCCCAGTTCACGGATGTGACTGTTCTCGGGGGAAGAAGCGGACACGCGGACTGCCATGGTTCAGTCCGAAGCGCGGGAGCTCGATGGGAAGGTTTTATAGGACTCAGGACACGGATCCCTTTCATGTGTGAGGCACAAAGCTTTTAAAATTATCCAATAATAATGGATTTCCCATGTTTTGTCTTTGTTCCTACGGGTCTTAAAATTTTTTTTCCAAATACAAAGCAACTATTGCCTGAATTTAGATTATACACACAGCATAAAAATAAGCATTTTGAGTTTAGAGCGCATTTCCTGGGGGCCAGCGCTGTCCCTGTATGAATCTTCTCAAGGGTGAGCGCTCCCTGTCGGTCCCCCGAATCCCACCGGAAGCGGGACACCGCCCACTCCCTTTCTGCCGGTGACACTTCCGTGTCTCCTGGTGACCGCGATGTCCTTCCTGATGCCCCGCGTCTCTCAAAGGCCCTCGATTACCCGCTGCCTCCCCCACCCCAGCCGCCTCCCCCCTTCTCACATCCTTGCTACCCAGGGAGCCCTGCCTGTGACTTCCCTGTGCGCAGCGGGGGGCTGAGCCGCGGCCCCACGCCCTGTCACGGCCCAGCCTTCTCTGGGAGCTCTGCCAGGCTCCCACTGGACAGAAAGGCGATCAAAGGTAGAGCCTGTGCTCTCTATATTATTTTAGGGACAAATGAAAAGACAGAAGGTTTAAAACAATTTTTTTTTAATTTTTTTTTTTTTTTTATTTCTAGGAGAGAGAGAGAGAGAGACAGCGTGAGCAGGGGAGAGTCAGAGAGAGAGGGAGAGAGAGGAAGAGAGAA
>NW_024080702.1:1041193-1231927 GCF_003009895.1 Hyaena hyaena | reverse complement strand
AGAGAGACAAAGTGTGAGCAGGGGAGGGGCAGAGAGAGGGAGGCACAGAATCCGAAGCAGCTCCAGGCTCTGAGCTGTCAGCACAGAGCCCGACACGGAGCTCGAACCCACGAACCGCGAGATCATGACCTGAGCCGAAGTCAGACGCTCAACTGACTGAGCCGCCCAGGTGTCCCGAGACAGAAGGCTTTTTAAAAATGTGGTGGCAAGGTAGTGTTTAGAGTGTTGGGGCCGGGTGACAGCCCTGGCATCGACCCCGAGGGGCCAGCGGTCCGTTTTCTGACCCCTCAGCCTGTGTCCCCAGGCCAGGGCTGCCAGGACCGCTGGCGGGGGATGTGGCGTCGGTACCCCGTTTGTACTGGTCGGATGGCGCGCAGGGCCCTCCTCCCCAGCCTGTGAGGGCCCCGGGGCCGCTGGCGTGGGGGCGTGGGGGGTGAGCACTGACCTGCGACGTCACCTCTTGAAAGGGAAGTTTGGACGCAGCCTTAGCAGAACTGGATCTGAACTCGGGTCCACCTGTTGACACCTGGCTCCGAAGTGGGCACTTTGTGTCACACCGACCCCCCTCCCCCCGTCCGTCGCCGCCAGGAGCCAGGCCCTCTCCGTGCTGTGACTCGCCTGACCGCGAGGCCCGAGGGGTCCCCAACAGCAGCTTCGGTGCCGCCCTTGCTGCGCACACTCCCCGGGGGGAGCCGGTGCCGGGGGTGGAGGCTGGCGGGTAGCGGGGAACAGGAGCAAAGGTGGGCGCCCAGACGAAGGCGCACGACAGAGCGAGGACGTGTTCCTATTTCTGCCCGCCCCAGGTGGCCCGGAGGAAGGGGGTCAGCAGCCTCTCTTCTCTCGACCCGGAAGTCCTGTCCATCTTTGTGCCTCCTTTCGTCAGTAAGGAGGACACTCAGGTGGCCGGGGCCAACTGTGCGACTCTGAGCAAGACCAGAAGGCGCTCCTTCAGGAAGAAGAGGGAGAAGCCCAAAACAGAGCCCGGGAAGGGGCCTCCTCCCGAAGACGTCAGCGTCCCCAACGGCGTGGACCTGCTCGCCCTGCCTCAGCTCTGCTTCCCAGGTACCCCCCGCTGCACTTCCCAACCACACTGATGGTGCGTTCTAGAAGCCACCTCTGGAGAGTGTGACGGGGGCTGGTGACCGCTTGCAACATTGAGGCCGAACCACGAGACTGGGTTCTCTTCATCTTGGGGGTCTTGGGGCTCAAGGGTGCACAGGCCACTCAGTGCAGGGGTCTTGGGGCTCAAGGGTGCACAGGCCACTCAGTGCTGACTCCAGGTCTCAGAAAACTGGATCCCAGAAGAGGGGGTATCGGGATTGCCAGGTGGCACAGTTTGTCGATGCTTCCCGAGGATTTTCACCTTGGATCTGCAGTCCCATCTTCCAGACTTCTGGCAGGCCGGTCAGAATCACGTGCAGTCAGCCCGTGGCACCTCCCGGCCTCCCCACAGCGCCTGCTTCCTGTCCCCCGGGGCTGGCGGCCTGGGCTGTACCCCTTCCCCAAACTGGCGGTCCCGGTAGTGGGCGGCCTTTGTTCTTTCCGGGGCCGGTGAGAAACGCCCCAGGGGCTGTAGAGAGCGCAGCCGCGGGACTTGCTGCCATTCCCTGCCTGGCAGTGTCCACCGAGAAATGGGCGCTGTCTCCCGGTCCCGGGGGTTACAGCCCGGGCCCCCAGCCCCTGCCGTGCTCAGGAACCGTCGGCTCCCGCAGGTGCACCCTGAAGGGTCTGTCTGTGGTTGTGCCCGAGTTGTTTGCTAAATTCTGCAGAGCACGGAGGGGCGGCCGAGAAGGGGGTGCGTGGAGGGACTGAGCCCCAGCGGCAGCGGATCTTGGCATCAGAGCCTCACGGCCGCAGGGCAGGGCAAGTCCCGCAGGCGGGAGTGCGCGCTGGCGGGCAGCGCAGGCTCCCAGCCCGGGGCCCCGGGGGGTGGGGGGTGGGGGGGGCCGTGGCGAGAGCTCCTCTTCTCCACCCGCAGGGGGCGTGTGTGTGGCCTCCGAACCGAAGGAGGACTCCGTGCACTTCCTGGTGCTGACCGACGTCTGCGGGGACAGGACGTATGGCGTGGTTGCCCAGTACTACCGACCCCTGCACGTACGTGATTCCCGGGACCCCTCCCCAGTCGGGTCCCAGTGCTCGCGACCGTGCGGAGCCACACACACGTGTCAGTCACGTGCAGGAATCCGTGGCACTGAGCGCACTCTCAGTGCCGTGCGCCCCACTCACCCAGAAGTCACCGCCCAGCCCCCGGCCCCGGCCACCATGCGTCTGCTGTCTGCCCCCCTGGACGTGCCTGCTCCGGACACCTCGTGTGGACTTGCCCTGCACGTGGCCTTTGTCTCGCTGCTCCACTCAGTGTGTCGTCCAGCCACACAGGAGCCCCGTCCTGCGCTTGCGGCGAGTCCTCCTGCGCGGGGCGGAGTGTGGGCCGCCGCTGGTGTACCTGCCCGTCTGCAGTCAGACACGGGGGTTGTCCGCCCCTCGCCTTCTGTGCAGGGGGCGGGCTTGGGCCACAGGGGCGTGGGCAGGGCCACCGTGTGCGAGCCAGCCGGCCCCTCGGGAGCTCGTGGGCGCCGCCACGGACCTGAAGACACGGGGTATCAGCTGTCTGTGTCCAGAGGGTTTCCAGAAGCAGAGGCGGTCGGTGAATTCCGCACAGAGAGGGAGGTGGCTGCCCGGGTTATTCTCCCTTCGCTGCCCCCTGGTGTCCCCCACGACGGGCGGGCGGCGCGCGGAGGCCCCACCTCGCGGTCGTGCGTGCGGGGCCGGCGCTGCTGGCCTGGCCCCCGTGCCAGGTTGGGGTGGGGGACCAGAGGGGGCCGAGTGCCTGCCCCTGCCCAGCCGTGTTGTCATTAAATACCTTCTTAGAAGGCGGTGGCCGCCGCGCACTTAGCAGGTGACTCCACCGGCCTGCTGGGGCGTGCGTGGCCCCGCTCCGTCTTCAGCGCCTGCCTAGTTTTGGGGTGTGCGCTCCCCATCTTTCCGTGGACTGAAATCCCAGCCCTTCCCAGACACCCTAACATACCAGCCGCCCGCGTGTTTGCAGCCCAGCGCCAGGCGTGACCCCCTGTGAAGCTGTTCGTTTCATCCCCTCCACAGCCAGTGAGGTGGGGATTGCACAGATGAGGAAGCAGACAGTGGCACAGAGAGGTGAAGTGGCTTGCCTGAGGGCCCACAGCACACTGAGGGAGCAGCAGGTGTTCAGTCGATGCGGGTGGGTAGGCAGAGGCGGGGCCACTGCTTCCTGGGCCCTCCCTTCACAGAGTCCCAGAGTGAAGCTCTCACCCCACCCCTCCGTCCCTATTAAAAAAAAACCCAAACAGGGACTCCTGGGTGGCTCATTGGTTAAATGTCCCACTCTTGACTTCGGCTCAGGTCGTGTTCTTAGGGTCGTGGGTTTGAACCCCACGTGGGCTCTGCACTCGCTTCTGGCTGGAGCCGGTCTGGGATTCTCCCTCTGCCCCTCCCCTGCTATGGCGCTGTCTCTCCCTCTGTCTCTCTCTCTGTCTCTCAGAATCAGTCAACCCCAAACAACCCTCCACTGGGGCCTGGGCTGTCGGCCCCCGTGATGTGCTGCTTGTAAGCTCCACGGCGATCCGTTCCTTCCGGAATCTGGAAGCTGGATGTTTCTCCTGCTCAGGCCCCCCGCCCCCGCCACGCACACACACGATGCCCCATTGCTGCATTCCCCCCCACTTTAAGTGGAGCCCATGGCCGATTCTGCGTCTGCCGTGTTCTAACTGCACGCCCCTTCCCTCCCGAGGCAGGGGCGCGTCTCGCCATCTCGGCCACCCCAGTCACCTCACAGGCACCCAGGGGCCCGTCCGCGCTGGCTGGGACCCTCAGGGACACCGGAGGGAGCAGCGGCCGGTGGAGCAGGGGGAGGCTGTCTGGCCCCTGCTTCTCGATTCCTGCTGACGCCGTCACTACTGAGTATGACCCGGGGACCAGCTGGGCCGAGAGGTGACGCGTGCCTGTGGCTTTCTCTCCAGGACGAGTCCTGTTTCTACAACGGCAAGATGCACCGGGAGCCGTTCTGGCCGAGCGTGGGCGCCACGGGCTGCTTCGTGCCCTTCGCGGTGTGCGTGGTGTCCAGATTCCCCTATTACAACGCCCTCAAGGACTGCCTGTCCTGGTGAGCCCACGGGCCGCCCACGCTGGTGGGCGGGGGGGACGGGCCCAGATAGGCCCCGGGAGCACCTGGAAGCTTCCAGATGCTTCTGGAAATGCTGCCATGTGGGGAAGGTCTGCCAGACGAGGGAGGACGAAGCCGAACTGTTGGAAGTAAAATGAATAGGATTTGATGTTTGGCTTTTTAAAAAACAAAAAGAGGTATATGAGAAAAAGCCCCGTTCCCAGCTCTTGGAGAAACTCAGGAGGCTGCCGTTACTTCTGTTGAGTTCGTTGACATTTTAAAAATTATCTTTCTTGGGGGTGGAATCTTTAACCGTCTTAGTGCTGATATTGAGAAAGCCCGAGGACATAGAGAATTTCTGAAAAAGCCAGAGAGCATCGCATGGCACGTGCTGGCTGCCCGTGGGGGGCTGGCTGTGGCACAGACACGGTGGGTGCCCAGCCACACGCGCCCCGGCCGTTTCGTGTCCATCCTCACCAGACGACAGCCTTAGAATTGGCAGTGGTTTGGTCCCCCTTCCGTCGTCATGCCCACCAGCCACCCCTGCAGATCCCAGACTTCTGGAGAAGCCAGGACTCTGGTGCTGACACGGGGGCCAGAGGGCTGGGTGGGAGTCCGTCCGATCAAGATGATGACCTTCGACCTTCGTAACTCACATTCCAGCACCTTCGTGTTTTATTTTGGAAAACCTGGCTGGTTTTTGGACACAGTTTGGGTCTAGCCTGCATTTTATCGCCACACACATAAAATACCTTGTACGACAGAGAACTCCGGGGGTTGAGCGAGTTGAGGGGAAGCACGTCCGTTAATGAAGGGCTGCTTGGGCGTGGGAGGGGACAGAATGGTAGATTAGGACACGGTCCCTTTTTATTAATTAACTGATCATCTTCAGCACCTGGTCTCTCCAGTCTCCTGTTCTGTGAGGCGGGGATGGGTGTCACACCCTGCCTCATCCGGAACGAACGGGTTAGGGCCACACCTTGCCCACCTGTTAAGGAAGGTAGTAGCTGCATCACTGTCTTCCCATCTGTCGTCCATTCAGCAGGTGACCCTTTGTAGTGTGGCCGGCAGCAAACCCCGTCCTGCTCCACATCAATGCAAACGTACGCTTAACCTGAAAAACGTGTTCGTTTTCCTTGCTTCTCAAGTTTTCTGTGCTAAATGGTTGGAACTCGAAAACATAGCTAGAGAAAAGCAGAGGACAGAAGCCCGAAAGGCAGTTTATAAACACAAATTTATGTTTGTTTGTTTGTTTTTTAATATTGAGAGGAAGAGAAAGGACGGGCTGGGGAGGGGCATAGAGGGACGGGGTCAGAGGATCTGAAGTAGGCTCCTCGCTGACAGCACAGAATCTGACGGGGCTCGAATTCAGGAGCCTTGAGATCATGACCTGAGCTGAAGTCAGCAGCTCAACCGACTGAGCCCCCCAGGCGCCCCATGGGGAGTATTGAATTATCTCCAAATCCTGACAAGGACTCCAGGAGGAGGTGTGATTGGCTACTTAAAGCTGTAGTGCTTGGCTTGCTGGGCACAAGTGGGCCCTGGCCGTGGGCAGGGCCAGGGTCTGCCCAGGGCACTGATGCAGGGGGTCCGGGCCGCTGGCGGTGTTTTGTTAAATGTTGACACCGCAGTTAAGACGCAGAACCTTTTCACCACCCGCCTAAGCTCCCTCAAGCCCTTTGGTCGCCTCCCGCCCCTCTGCCCCAGGCCTCTGGTCGCCTCCCGCCCCTCTGCCCCAGGCACCCGCCTGTCCTTTTTATGTTGAAATCACAATCACGTAGCCTCCAACAGCTCTGTTTGTTTGAACCTTGGGGGCCCACATACGCACAGGGTTTTGTTTTTTTTTTCAACAAATAACAGTGCAGTCCTGTAAATGTGTGATTTTCTTAAAATCATTTTCTTTATCTCTTGCTTTATTGTAAGCAGATAAGGCACATAACATACAAAATGCTTGTTGATCCATTATTCATGTCCTCGGTAAGGCTTCTGGTCAGCAGAGGGCTGTCAGCAGTTAAGTTTTGGAGGAGTCAGAACTTAAACTCGGGTTTTCAGCTGCGTGGGGGTTGGGCGCCTTTGCCCCCACGTTGTTCAGGGACGTCCTGGACTTCAACAGTCGGAAGGCGTTTGGGAGACTCCTGTGAGGTGTTTATTCCCTGCCGAAGTGTGATACCTAGTAAAATGCATGAATTCCAGTGACTTTTCACCAATGACACACCTGTGTAGCCAGCCCTTACACCAAGAAACAACATGGCCAGCCCCCCACGCTCCCAAATGTCACAAGTCCCCTGTGCCCCCTCCCGGGCACACCCAGACCCTGACATCCAAGTTGTGTCGTGGAAAGTTCTGGAGCTGCCGGCTCTGGCAGACACTTTGGCTCTGATTAGAAATGCTAAGGATGACCATCGGATGCTCATGCTTACTTTGTGATTTGATCTTTTTTTTTTTTTTAATTTTAGTTTATTGACTCATCTGAAGCTCTGTAAAGATTTTGAAGTTGACAATCATATAAAAGACTTTGCTGCAAAGCTATCTTTAATACCTAGCCCGCCGCCTGGACCACTTCATTTGGTAATTAAATCTGGAATTCTGTCTTTTCGTTTTGCAAATAGAAAAAGTAACGTGATAGAGACGGTTTAAATGTTTTACGTTATTGCTTACGTTTTAGCGTGTGTAAATTATGATTCTCAAGCTCTCACAGGATCATCCTGTTATGCTGTTTCTGAAGGTGTTTGCTGAGCGGCCCGTGACAAGTGGGCATCGAGCTGGTGCTGAGCCCCTTTTGTGGTTAAAGAAAAGTGCTGGCTTTGTACTTTCCATTTCCCCGGCGCCACCGTGTTGCCGAACCAACGGCCAGGCGTGTCCGTGGTCTGGGCTCCCTGGCGTGCTCGCTCTAAGATGCCGGCTACATTATCACACGAGGGTTTCAGGCTGGAGAAAGGCAGCCCATGGTCCCCTTTTGCTGAGTAATGGGCCAGACTGCTGGGCGTGGTGACATCTGTGTGGCTCAGTGTTCTCTAGGCTCCCGTAACCGCAGGGTGTCTCCTTGTTTCTAAAGCCTTTTTTTTTTTTTCTAATTTTTTAACATTTATTTATTATTGAGAGACAGAGAACATGAACAGGGGAGGATCAGAGAGGGGGGAGACACAGAATCTGAAGCAGGCTCCAGGCTCTGAGCTGTCAGCCCAGAGCTCAATGCAGGGCTTGAACTCACAAACCACATGATGATGACCTGGGCTGAAGTCAGATGCTTAACTGACTGAGCCACCCAGGCGCCTCCGCCTCCTTGTTTTTAAACAGACCCCTGTCTGTCTGATTAGCATCTCAAAGCAGGTCATACGTGTTGACTCTGTCATTCAGTCCCTTCTGGAAGATTATACAGACAAATCTTGGTTCTCTACATTTTGATTATTATTCACGGTAGAAAAATCAATTTTACTTAGCAGGAAATGTGGTTATAAACTTAAAATATACATTTTTAATATCATCCTAAGCCCCATGGTCTGCGGGGGGCATGGTAGGGGGGACCCTGCCAGATGCGTTCCAGGCCCAAAGACTGAGCAGGTCCCTGAGTACCCCAGCTCTGCCCGCAGAAACCTTTGTAGGGATACTTACTGGGGACTTGTGGTTTGCAAGGTACTCCTCTTTATCATGTGGATAAGTGGTAATTTTTTATTGGACAGTGAAATCATCAAAGTTCACGGTCTTGCTCTATAAAGTCTACAGGCGTCCACTGAGGACCTAAGTAGTGAACAGAACTGAGCTCAGAACTGTTGGCGGATTAGCTGCGTGTACCATGTTCTGCCTTTGAACACGAGTAATGTACAAACAGTGCCTGTACCAGTTTTCTGTGCCTCAGAATCTTGGATCATTTCGTGTTTGGTTTTCCCACTTTTACCACCCAGTGAGAACGTTTACTGTGGGTCGTCCTGGACGTCTCTTACCCTCACCCCTGCTTGCCCTCCATCGTCTAACCTTGTGCAGCCTGCACCCGCCATTTGCTTCCAGGGGCCCACGTCCACTGCCACCACCCCGTGCCGGGTCCCCAACCTCTCCCACTGAATGACCTGAGGAACCACTGCTCTGGCCACGTCCATTCCTGACCGTTAAGTTCCTCCTTTGCAAACTGGCTAGAAAGATTGTTAAAGTCTGTACACTGGACTCTCCTTTTGTGCTGAAAACCCAACAGTGGTTCCCTGCTGTATGCCTTCAGCCAGCCCTGCGCCCCTGGCCCCGTGTCCCTGTCCAGCTCTGCCTTGTGTCCTCACCCCCTTGCTCACTGTTCTCTGGCCACACTGGGTTTCCCTCCGTCCCCCGCAGGTGCTGCCCCAGGACTCTTGTGCGTGCTCTTTCTGGAAGTGCAGCTGTCCAATTTCCAGCCCCTGCTCAGTCCTCAGGTGCTTTGGAACAGCCGCTCAGTGGCCTCCCACCCCTGTCTCTCTCCGCACCCAGCTCCCTCCCTGCAGAGCTCAGCACAGGCTGCAGTTAGGGCTTGTGCTGCACGCTTGTGCTTCGTTCAGTGTCGGTCTTCTCCATCCGACTCCAAGCTGCACAAGAACGGGGGCCCCCTTCAGGGCTGCGTACGCAGGGCTGGCCCCGTACCCGGCACCTGCTGCCCCCACAGCTGTTGAGCGAAGCATCAGCCAGTAGTGTTTGGGGTTCAGATCTGCGTGTTGGTTTTCCCATGTTCATTGGGATGGACTAACTCTGGGGCAGGCTTGCCGCTGTGACCCTCCCCAGGAGTCTGGTAGCCCCAGGGTCCCCACTGACACGGTGGCCCCAACCCGTCCTAGGGAGTGTCGTGGCACTGTGGCCGTTCCCAGTCCTGGAAAGGTGCGAGCGGCCAAGAAGCAATTCTGCAGTGTTTTCCAGAACCCGCTGCCAGTGGACGTCCATCTAGAGGCTCTGCTTGCTGCTCGGAGTCGGCAGCTGTAGTTCTTGTGCTCTGAGCCGAGCGCCTGGGCTCCGGTGCAGTTTCCCGTTGCTCTGGGGCCAGGTCATGTCTGGTCCGTGCCCTTTCCCGGACGGCACCTGGACCAGTGGCCCGAGCGCAGCACAGCCCCCGGGAGCCCGCGTCCCTGGGCCCAGCGCGCTTCTGCGCCCGCCAGCGGTTCTTACTTTACGAGCTCGCGGATCGTGGCCATCACTGGGTGTGCGCAGTGAGACTTGTATCTTTCCTCCCACTGTACTTGACCCCCTTCCTGTGTTGCGTTGTGTGTGGAATCTGTTGTTTCTCTGGGCTCCAGTCAGGCTGAAATCTGGAAGCCTGTACCTGAGCTCTGTCTCCTTCCTCCGTTCCTTCACTGGTGAGGTGGGCGGGTGACAGCTCCCAGCTCCCCGGGTGTGGGTCCCATGTGCCCTGAGGTCACTGGTGCAGCTGTGGACGCGTCCCAGGGGCTGAGCCCCCAGCGTCTGTGTCTAGTTTCTCTCTGTAGCTGGGAAGCTGCCTGACATGGTTATTTTTGGAAATATTGAGGGGAGTTTTTCACATAGACTTCACAATTATTAGAAGTTCATTGCAACTTAGAGCACCTTTAAAAGTAAGTTTATTTATTTTGAGAGAGAGACAGAGCAAGATGGGAGGTGCAGAGAGAGAGAGAGAGAGGAAGAATCCCGAGCAGGCGCTGCACCATCAGCATGGACCCTGATGTGGGGCTCGAATTCACAAACCATGAGATCACGGCCTGAGCTGAAACCAAGAGTCGATGCTCAATGAGCTGAACCACAAGGCACCCCCACAACCGAGAGCACTTAACTCTCCTCTCACTTGTGTTTCACACGGAGAGGATGCTGACCGTCCACACGAGTCACACATTTTGCGTCCCCAGAGTGGTAGGTGACAGGGAGGCGCTGTCAGGAGGCAGAAAGTAGTCCGTGCTTGTCGGCAGGTTTTTCACACGAGCGTGCACTTACCACAGCAGTGCGACAGCTCACTGTGGGGAAGTGTGGATGCCGGACATTTGTTCTGGAACCTTCTTCGCCACCTGGTCCTCCACGTGGCTCCGTTAGTCATCCTTCCACGCTTTTTCCTGGTCAGAGCTTCTCTGTCCTCCAGTTTCATGCTTCTCTCCGTGCCCTCTCCCGCCATGGCGTGCGCTCCGGTCTCTGTGCGTTCGCGGAGCTGCAGGGTGCGGGTGGCTCCCATGCCTCCCAGGAACCCCCCCTCGAGGCTGACACCCACGGTCAGGAACGAACTTGTCCCCCTCCATCGGCCACGCCCGTGAACATAGCAGGGGCATCTGCGTGTAGGGACTTTGAACTGACGTGTTGTTTTAAAATCATATTGTTTGGAAAAGTAGAGTCTTTCTCAACAGCGTCTTGAATTATAGGTCCTAAAGGAGCTTTGGCAGCTACATGGAAGATACTGAGAGAATCGTAATCTGCAGTGACCTGAGTGATAAGAAAACCGTATAGTAGCCAAGATTAACCCGGACGTGCTTGACTTAGAACTTGGCTGACTGGGCGGCCGTCCGGGTGCCCACCCGTCGCTGCCAGCGGACAGTTTGCTAATTAGTGAGAGCGTTTAGGAAAGTTTGGTGGGAAAGGACACTAAGGCCTCGATTTACCTGTGGGCCCTTATCAGCAGTCTGTCTCTAGACAGCTTTGTATTCTGTGACGTGTAAGGTGACAGCGTGACTCCCCTGAAGCGCACCCTGACGCGGACGCTCGGAGCCCCGGTGGAGGGTTGCGGCCTCCGCTGGAGCGGCTCCCTGGGCTGACGAGGGACTGTGTCGCCACAGGTGTTCAACATGAAGCCCCTGCAGATCGTGTTCCCCTCCCGTGCGGACCCCGAGAGCCCCGTCATCGACCTGGACCTTCACCTGCCCTTGCTGTGCTTCAGGCCCGAGAAGGTGCTGCAGGTACGCGCCCTCGACCCCCGGCCTCTTGGCCGCGCGTGGCACCCAGGCTGCCGTCTGTGGAGCGCGGTTCCACGCGGGTGTCCCGCAAGCCCTGGAAACACTGTTTCGCTTTGAGCGGACAGTCAGCGCCGCGCACGCTGCTTGTGGGTCAGAGGGGCTTTGGCTGGGCAAGCGGGGGGCAGGGAAAGGCGGCGAGGCCGCCTCCGCCTGGCCTGGGTGGCGAGCGAGGCGCCCGGCGGGAGGGGTGCTCACGGTCCGGCCGGTCCCCCCAGATCCTGACGTGCCTGCTGACGGAGCGGCGGGTGGTGCTCTTCTCGTCCAGCTGGGCGCTGCTGCCCCTGGTGGCCGAGTGCTTCCTGGCCTACCTGCACCCCCTGCAGTGGCAGCACACCTTCGCCCCCATCCTGTCGCGCCACATGCTGGACTTTGTCATGGCGCCCACATCCTTCCTCATGGGCTGTCACCTGGACCACTTCCAAGAAGTCAGCAAGGTCAGGCCTCCACCCTCACCCGGTCGCCCCCGCGGGGACCCACAGCGGCTCTGGAAGCGCCCCTGGGGGTGGGGGGTGGGGGGTGGGGGTGGCGGGCCCCCCGCACTGGCTGTGCCCTGGGCGCCGCGCATGCGCTCTGCAGTCACTCGTCTGTGCCGTCCCCCGGGGACCTCAGGGTGCGTTCCAGGCCATGGTGTCCCGGGTGCTGGGACCTCGTGTCACTTTGGGGCACTTACACCCCCGGGGCTCCAGGGCTTCCCGCCGGTCCCGCGAGGAGAGCGCGGGCACCATCCTGGCCTTGGCCGCCTTCTAGTGTTGCGGCGTCCGGTGAGCTGCCAGCCTTTCTGTGCCTCAGTTTCCTCACCTCTGAGGTGGCCACGTCCTCCCAGGCAGGACGCTGAGCAAGGACCGTCCCCTCCCTGGCACATGACCGGGCTCCGCGGACTGCAGCTCCCAGCGCGGCTGCCACATGGCTTCAGCTGTTCGTGAGCGCCGTGGACACTCTTGCCAGAAGGCACCCGTGCATGCGGTGTGGTGTTTGCGGCGTTCGCGGGCACGCAGGCCCCGCTGCATCTGCCGACCGCTCACTTGCTGTGCCTGACCCGTGGCCGAGCGTTAGGCCCTTCCGTGGCCTGGTCACAAACGACGCCATGTGCACTGGCCTCGTTGTTAGGGCAAGGGTCAAAGGAGGCCACAGAAAAGGACTTGGCATACAGCAAGGGCTTAATAACGTACATCAGGTGAGCTGGCCTCACGGGTTTGGAATGAACGTTGTGATCCCGTCAGCAAGCAGAACAACTTCGGTTTCTTAAAAACCTTTACATTCAGATAAAATCCACGTACCACGAGGTTTCCCCGATGACACCATACAATTCAGTGGCGTTTGACAGCTTTACAGTCGTGCCAGGTTTTCACCCCTGTGGAGAAGCCCCGTGCACCCCAGCGTCCCCACACGCTGTCCTGCTGCCCTGGCCACCGCCACCTGCTTTCTGTCTCCGTGGATTTGCCTGTTCCTTCCACGTGGTTTCATGTCCACACGTGGCCTTCTGTGGCTCCCCTTGCCCAGCACAGCGGTGTCAGCTCCGTACACGCTGTTGCCCGGAGCCCAACATGATTCTTGCCTCAGGACGGCTCCCCTTGTGTGGGCATCACCGTGGTCCGCTCCCCCCTCCGTCGGTTGATGCACATGTTGTTCCTCCTTTTGGCGGTTGTGACGTCTGCGTACGGCTTTGGTGCGGACGTGCCTGCATGTGGCTCGGGTACACGTCGCTCAGGCTGGAAAGGCGGAACCGCACGTGGACTGTTCAGCCGTTTGAGAAGAGGCCAGGCTGTGTGTGCAACGTTGGGGCTCCGATTTTTCACCCCCCGCCCCCCCCCCGTCCCTGTGTCCGGCCATCCTGGCGAGCGGGAGGTGGTGTCTTACTGTGGCTGTGGCGTGCATTTCCTCAGTGACTAATAACGTGGCGCCTGCGTGTGCTCCCTGGCAGTCAGCCCGGGCAGGTTTTCTGTGACACTCTGCGCTGGGTGTTTCTGAGTGTGTGCAGACACGGAGGATGGCAGAGGGCAGCACGCACCCCTTCCTGTCCCCGGCCCTCGTCGCGTGGGGCCCCGCTGCCCTGCTTTACTTGGAGCGTTTCCAGCAAATCCCAGGAAGGTGGCAGGTGTTAGGCTCTGGGAGGAGCCGGCTTCTTGCCAAAGCCAGCGAGTCACCAGGCGACAAACGTTTCGGGAAAAGACCACTCAGACCTTCACGGAAGGGACGGGGAAAACGTCACCTCGTCTGCCTTGCAAATGAGGAAGAAAAAAAGTCCACGCTCTGAAATTTAAAATGCATTTCCTTTTTTAGTCATTGGGGAAAAGGCCATCTTGTTTTAGACCCTTCAGGGGATACTTGGCACATGGACCTGACACGCCGGCGATCATGAAGGAAGCCCGTTTGAGGACTTCCGTGTTCCGGAAGGTTTGGGGACAGGCAGCAGCTCTGGCCTGAAAAGTGTGTTTTGTGTCTGGACATTTTCCTCTGCGGGGGTGGGGTCTCGGCATCGGTCCTTGGCGGCTATGCGTCTGTGCCAAGGTCCCGGGTTAATGCTCACAGCGTGCCGTGCCGACCACCTTGCCCTTGAGCGCTCCGTGTCTGGACGGCTTCCTGCGGGGCGCTCACGTCACCTGACATGCGCGTCAGGAGGCCGGGCCCAGATGCGAGTGGCGAGCAGGGCCCTCAGAGACTCTGGCGCCGCATTCCGGGAATCTGGGACCCCAGCGCGTGACTCCGGGTGTACATCTTGTCACAGATGAGGCCTTACAAGTAACTCAGGCACATAGTTCAGAAACTCCAAGTGTGTGTGTTCACGCAGCCCAGGACCGCACCCACACTGCAGTCCTGCAAGGGGTGGAGCTCTGGAATGTTCTCTCCAGGCTCCTGAAGTAGCCCGCAGTGTTTGCACCAGGGCAGGTGAAAGCCTGGTAATGACACATATGGAATCTTGACTCAGACTGAGGCATGTTTGACCAGATGGCGCTTGTTAACATAACTCGTGGTCTAGCCTGCTCTCTGCTGGAGCCGGTGTAGGGCCCGTACATATTAAATACGGTCATTTACTTAATTAACTCACTACCGTAGTGAAAGCAAAATGTGTTTTTGTGTTTCCCAAGGCATCTACAAGTTCAGATTCTTACGTCAGTCTTTACACACTTACAGGAAGCTGATGGCTTAATCCTGATAAACATCGACAGCGGGACCATCACCTCCTCGAATGACGAGGACGTCGACATCCCCGACATCCCTCTCCTGGCAGCACAGACGTTCATTCAAAGGTAAAGGCGGGAGTGGTGTGTGCTTGCAGATGTCTGTTCAGTGCCGTGTGCGCCACTTCTGAGTTTCCTCTCCATCGTATGTTACAGACCGATGGGTTGTTTGTCTTTATAGTTTGGAGGTTGTTTGTGACTATTTTATCTGTGTTTATTTAAAGTTTGTTTATTTTGAGAGAGAGAGTGTGCGTGTGCAAGTGAGCGTGGTGGGGGAGGGGCGGGCAGAGGGAGAGTCTCAAGCAGATTCAGTGCTGCCAGCTCAGACTCACACACGAACCGCGAGGTCACGATCTAAGCTGAAATCCAGAGTTGGACGTTCAACGGACTGAGCCACCCCGGTGCCCCTATTTGTAAATATTTTAGAATAGAAGTTACTCATCCTCATTCTGATTTTGTCTAAGTACCAATGGCCCCAGAGTCAGGTGATGGTTCCCTCCCCCAGGAAGCCTGCCCACCCTCTTTCCTCCGTCACGTGCCTGTGGCCTGTGAGGTTCCCTCTCCTGCCTCCTTCCCTCCTTCACTCCCCCCCGCCCCCAGTAGACAGTATTCACCCCTGGGATGTCCCACACAGGCCAGGGTTTGTGTATCGATGAACGTTTCTAATCGTTCACTTTCTGAGCAGCAAAAGCCGCTTCCCCCCACTGTCTGAGTCTGACGTTTTAGCCGTGACGGGCGCCAGCATTTGGGGGGGCGCCCAGTGGGATGGGGTTCTCGCCCTTGGCTGTGTGGTGAGCGGTGGTGTCGGAACTCTAGAACACACAGCGGTGGCTTTCTGCTTGGCCCGACCCCACAGTGGTGGGACGTGGTGTCGGCTACGGTCTCAGCTGGGGGCCACTGACTCTGTCACGGTGGGGCTGAGCCGCGTGCAGTCACCGGCACGTGTGCGAAGGTGCCGAACCTTCCAGGTGGTATCAGCCGGGGTTTGCGGGGCCGGGACATCCGTCTCCAGCAGCGGCTTCTCGTCTCACTCGGGTCAAATCCAGGGCGCTCCCCTTCCCAGCTGCCCTGGCCCTGCTGACCTCGGACCTGGTCTCAGCCGCCTCCCCACTGCCTCAGACCCAAGGGCCACTAAGGAGTGGGTGCTCCCTATGGACTCAGGACACTTGTATCTGGCTTCTCACCTCTCACCTTCCAGGTCCCGGGTCCCCATGAGGTCCTTTCCAGCCACCCGCCGGCTGTCTCCTAGCCTTCGTTCTCTGAGTCCTCTCCTCGCCTCCCCAACCTCCCACGACCTCATATTTAGGGTGCATTCTTCTATTTCTTCCCACTTGAATGTCAGCCCCGCCCTGGAGCTTTGCCTGTGGTCAGCATGCAGCCCAGCATGCAGTAGGTGCTCAGGAAGTACCGTGGGGGAGAGGGATGTGTGACGGGTGTGTTCATTTTATGTGTAAACCACGGACTTGCCCATTGGTTTTCATCATGCAGCCTTGGCAGTGCTGGGAGGCCAGGGATGAATGTGCTAGACTGCCGGCGGACGGAGAGCGGGGCACGCAGGACACTAGTGCATCCTATCCTCCTGAAGGGGCGCAGTGCAGGGAGCTGCAGGGCTGGGGGCGGGAGCTCCCAGCAGGCGGGCCAGGGAGGGAAGGGTTGGGTGTGGATAACAGTGTGCAGTCAGGGCCCCCGTGGTCCTGAACGAGGACCTGCCGGTGTGCAGGGCTGATCAACTCTCCAGGGATGGTTTGTTTCTGATTTTTGTAATGTTATATTTATTTTTGAGAGAAAGACGGAGTGTGAGCGGGGGAGGGGCAGAGAGAGGGAGACACAGAATCCGAGGCAGCCTCTGGGCTCTGAGCTGTCAGCACAGAGCCCGATGTGGGGCTCAAACTCAACAGACCATGAGGTCAAGACCCGAGCTGAAGTCAGACACTTAACAGACTGAGCCACTCAGGCACTCCAGCAGGGATGGATTTTTAATGATCCCTCCCTGAAGTTATTGCTGGGTCTTCTGAGCATCCAAAGAGTGTTAACGCACCTGGGGAGGGCAAGCCCCTTTCCTGAGCTCCCCCCCAAGCCGGGAAGCACAAGCCCCCGTCCTGAGCGCCCCCCCACCCGGGAAGCACAAGTCCCATCCTGAGTGACCCCCCTACCTGGGAAGCACAAGCTGCTGTCCTGAGCGTCCCCCCACCCGGCCCGTAAAGAGCACGAGCTGCGCTCAGCGTCCCTGTGCTCCTCCCCAGGGTCCAGAGCCTTCAGCTGCACCAGGAGCTGGACCTCGCGCACCTGGGAGCCAGCACAGACCTGAACGAGGGGCGAGCGCGCAGGCGGGCCTGGCAGCAGAGACTCAACCACGAGCTGCAGCAGGCAGCCCTGCAGCTGCTCGTCAGCATCTTCAGGTAGTGAGCGAGCCCCGCGTCTGTGGGAGGCGCCAGCGGCCCTCCCGCGTGGCGGCCCCGGAGCTGAGGCGCAGAGAGTCGGCCTGCCCTTCCCAGGCCTCCCCCCAAGTCCACTCTGTTGTAGGGACAGAGCAGGAACCAGTGGCCGTGCCGTCGGCATGGAGAAGTGGGGGCTCCGAGGGGGCGAGAACAGCGAGGGTCCCTCCGTGCAGGGAGAAGCCGTGCTTGAAGTAACCGGATGGCTGAGCGGAGGGCACACCCAGACCGAACCCTTCTGGGGCCAGAACCCTCTTTCTGCAGAACAGGGCTTGCAAGGGTGTTTTTCTGGTCATTTTGTGTTGCTTAATAGTGATAGCTTTAAAAAGAATTTTTTTTAATGTTTAATTTTGAGAGAGACAGAGCGGGAGTGGGGGAGGGTTAGAGAGCGAGGGAGACACTGAATCTGAAACAGGCTCCAGGCTCTGAGCTGTCAGCACAGTACCGGACGCGGGGCTCAAACCCACAAATGTGAGATCATGACCTGAGCCAAAGTCAGACACTTAACCAACTGAGCCACCCAGGCGCCCCAACAGTGATAACTTTTTTATGCATTTAAAAATGTTTCCAGACTTAGACCACCTTCTCTTTGTCAGGGAGGTGAAGAATCACTTAAATTATGAGCACCGAGTGTTTAACAGCGAGGAGTTTCTCAAAACCAGAGCTCTGGGGGACCAGCAGTTTTACAAGCAGGTAAGGAGCATATGGGGCTAGCGTGCCACTCTGTGCTTAGAAGATTTTTCAAAATACGTTTTCTCAAAAGCATCTGTTAGTATTTTATTAATAGTTTTTACGAGAATTTTGCTTTAGCCTTGTTCTGTTTGATCCTGTGGGCATCTCTTATTTTTGTAGTCAGCTTTGTAGAGTGCAGTCTGCCTGTCATGAAATGCACCCAGTTTAAGTGCACAGGGTGATAAATCCCACAGATGCGGGTGCTTGGACACCACTTCCTCGATCCAGATCAAGACCTCTCTGTGATCTGATGGCCGCGGGACCGCTTCACCCCGTGGTGGGGGTGGGGTGGGGGGTGGAGGATGGAAGGCAGTGCCCGGTGTTTTCTGTCCACCTGTTAACAAGCCTTCGGGATGCTTCAGTTCTGGTCTATTATGCAAAGTCGTGTTGCAGCTGGTGCCGATCTTGGTGTGTCAGGGCTGTTCTCCCACTTTCCAGGTGGGCGGGGCAGCCTTCGGTGGGGGGGGGGAGGCTGGTGCCCCTCCCCCACTGGGTGCTAGAGCCCTGGCCTTGGGGGGTGCTGGTGCCCCAGCCTCGGGGGGTCCCCTGCACTCAGGCTGCTCCAGGTTCACAGGTCTCCCTCGGCCCTTCAGCTTTCGTGGTCCTGCTTTGCCTAATTACACGTGCTTTGTCCTCCAGGGTGGGGCCCCTCTGCAGACTTCTAGAACTAACTCTCTGCAGAGCTGCCTCCCCTCCGGGCTCCACAGGGACCCCCGGCTGCCTCTCGCAGCAGAACGCCACGCAGCCTGTGCTGGGAGGGACCGCCTGAGCCTTGGTACCGACGGCTCCTCCTGTGGCTGAGGCCCCACGGTAGCCGTTCACGCCAGCCGGCCGCAGCCTCTGCACACCCTCCCGGGGCACAGAGCCTGGCCTGCGGGGCCCCCAGGATGCTGCCCACATGAGGGGCGCCTGGTGTCTCCGTTGGCTGAGCGTCTCACTCTTGATCTCTGCTCAGGTCCCCGGTCCAGGAGCATGAGATCGAGCCCCGCAGCGGGCTCTGCGGTGACTGAATGGAGCTGCTTGGGATCCTCCATCTCGCCCTCTCTCTGCCCCTCCCCCACTCACTCTCTGTCTCTCTAAATAAATAAACTTAAAAAAAATTAAACGCAAAAAGATGGTGCCCACACGAGGCCCCTCCACAGAGGAGCCCGGGGAGAAGTCGGGGACGCACGTGGGGCCAGAGCGCCAGGTCACAGCTGTGACGGCGCCTGGGGCCAGCTCCCTGTCGTGCACCTCCTTGCTCTGGCGGCTCCCAGAGGGTGGCTGGTGGTCCCCGCGAGCCAGAGCTGCCACCTCCCATCCCGCCACACACCCCTCCCTGCTGTCACTTTCCTGTGGGCGTTTTGCACATGGGGTTTCCAGCACCTTCTGCGTGGGCCTGTGCGCCCGTGGCCCTCCTATGTGCGGGCTGCACAGCGGCCGATGGGCCTGAGCTTGTCCCCTGCAGGCCACTCACCTGCAGCCACAGGCAGGGTGGGGGCATGCACCGGCTGCTGGAGGGTCACTTTCTGGGCTGAGAGACCAGTGGCTGGGTGGGGGAGCTGCAGGCCAGTGCCACACGGTGTGCTGGCTGTGAGGAGGGGGCCACGGTCCCCAGAGACTTGCCATCGTGAGGGGAAGCCAGTTGGGCTTTTGAACTCATGGTGATTTTTCAAACACAAAGAGCAGCCGACCCTTTCAGGTTGCCCTGGGTATCTGGAGCGTGAGCCCTGCAGGTGCGGACGGTGAAGAAAGCAGGGGGAGGGGACAGCCGCGCCGGCATGGCAGACGGCGCGTTGGGGCCACGGGCGCGGAGGTGACTGGCCCCTGTGGTCTGTTGCAGGTTCTGGATACCTACATGTTTCACTCTTTCCTTAAAGCCCGGCTCAGCAGGAGGATGGACGCCTTCGCCCAGATGGACCTGGACATGCAGTCGGACGAAGACAGGTTCAGTCACCGGTGTGGGCGGGGGATTCCGGGGGCCCGGGCGCCCCAGCAGCGTGCCCTTATTTGGGTGGACGAATGATAAATTCGCCCAGAAAATCTCACACTTAGAAACTTATATTCGTCGGGCATGTCCCCGCGCGTTTGTTTGGGGACACGAGCGAGGCTGGTGCACGTGTGCCCCTCAGGGTCCGCGTCGTTGCCGTCCGCTGCCTCCTGCCTTCCCTCTCGCACCACATCGCCACCTCCCCACGCTGTTCCCACCCCTTCCACTGATGTTCCTGACACCGCCCCCTTGCAGACATTGTGTGTGTGTGTGCCCGTGTGTGTGTGTGTCTGGGGTCCCGTCTGTCCCCCCGCCTCTGACTGCACTGGGGAGACTGACTGGCGCTGCCGTGTCCTCCACCTGCCTGTGGGAAGGGGGCGGGGCTGTGTTTGCACCCAAGCAGATAGAGGGTGTTGAGACCCCTCTGGAGACGCACTGTGTCCACAAGGTGTCGCTTTTTCCCGACGCAGGTTACACGGGGTGCTGCTGAGTCCCCGAAGGCCAACCATCGAGAAAATGGCCTCCCGAAACCCCCCGTCCCTGCACGCCACTCACCGGCGCATGGTGGTCAGCATGCCCAACCTGCAGGACATCACGGTGCCCGAGCCGCCCGCCCGGAACTCGTCACTCCGGAAGATGGACTCCGAGGGCTCTAGAAGCAGCAGCATAGGTGGTGACCCAGCCCATGTGGGTGCTGTGTCCATCCCTGGGGCTGACAGGGGTGATCCAGCCCGTGTGGGGGAGGGGCTGACAGTGGTGACATGTCCGTCCCCTGGGCTGACTGGTGACCCGGCCCATGAGCAGTGCCATCTCCCGTCCCCTGGGAGGCATCACATATCCATGTCTGACAGTCACAACTGTTGGGCCCCAGTGAGAGCCAGGCCCCCTCTAGATCTGGGGGACACGAGGGACCCAATGCCCCCCTCCCTGTGGAGCGGGGTTCCCGGGAAAACAGATGCACACATAGCCTCGGGGTGTGTGCCGTCTCGGCGCAGAGGGAGCGGCTTCAGGGATGGGATGGGGCCCGGGTGTGGAGGCCACTTTTCAGCAGACACCTGAGTGAGTGTGAGGCCGGGCCGTCCCAGTGGCACATTCTGGGTGGAGGGACAGCAAGAGCCCACCGGTGCCGAGGGAGACCACGGCCAACTCCGAGGCAGGCCTGGCACTGAGTGTCGGCTGGAGTTTGAGCGGCGTGTAAACTACCTAGAACACGCGTGTGAGCCCGTGTCTTACTCCGTGTAAGGAGGTGCCATGTGTGCCCCAGTTCTTCACACTCAGGGCCCCTCTGTGCGGTTGCAGGGGGGAAGCACACTCCATCCCGAGTGGCCAGGAGGACCTGGGGGAGGCCAGGCGCCCTGAGCCGCGTGGGCCCTGCTGGCCGCTGTCCCCGGCACCAGTGGGCGCCTCCTGGTGCGTGTGCAGCTCGCCCAGCTGGCATCAGGAGGGACGAGGGGCCGCGTGCTTGAGCGGAGAGTCCTCTGTGACAGCAAAGCCTTCCAGGGACGCCCGCTGGTCTGAGGCCCACACGGCGGCTTCCCGGCTGTGACCGTGGGCAGCGCTCCCCTGGCTGGGCCTGCAGCTCCTCTTCTGTAAAACGCAGGGACGTTTTCACCCCTGGCTGTGCTCACTCCCCCGTGGGAAGGCGTTCTGGGCTCTGACCTGGAGCCCCTGCCCTTCCTGACTCCCTCCCCTTCTTGCCTCCTTCCCCCCCATCCCCCCCCATCCCCCCCCACCCCGCCGCAGGCTTTGACCCCACCTCCCCAGGGTGAGCGGCCTGCCCGCAGGACTGGCCCCCCGAGCCACAGAAACGGCCCAGATGAGACCGTAGGGATGCGTCTGTTTCGGGGTCTGCTAATCACCCGCTCCCTCTCTCCCTGCTCCAGTTCGGAGCACAGCCTTCCAGGCAACGTATTCCTTCAAGATCCCGGATATCCACTTCCCGCTGGTGAGCCAGTGCGTCCAGGCCTACTTCTCGGACTGCGTGGCCCTGCTGAGCAAGGCCATGGGGCACCTGGCGCCCGACAGCTCCGTGCTGCTGGCCCGGTTCTTCTACCTGCGGGGGGCCGTGCACCTGATGCAGGGCCAGCTGCTGGACGCCCTCCTGGACTTCCAGAGCCTGTACAAGACGGACCTGAGGATCTTCCCTGCCGACCTGGTGCGGAGGACGCTGGAGTCCATGTCGGGCCCCGAGCGCGCCCAGGCCGAGCGCGTGCCTGAGCTGCGGCGGCTCATCAGCGAGGTCGCGGACAAGCCCGGGGATGCCCCCAAGCCCGACGACCGCGTGAAACACTTCGAGCTGCCCAAGAAGCACATGCAGCTGGACGACTTCGTGAAGAGGGTCCAGGAGTCGGGCATCGTGAAGGACGCCAACATCATAAACCGACTGTTCGAGGCGCTGACTGTAGGTAAGAGGATGGCCCCGGCCCGGATGCGAGGGTTCGGTACGCCAGGACGGCCCGCTAGCGGTGCCGGGGCCCCGCGGGCCGAGGGCTCTTCCCGATCGGGCACCTGCAGGACCAGGAGGGGCTGGCCAGGCCTGGGGGCTGCCGGGCTGGCCTGTCCCTGCCCCTCGGGGTAGCGCAGTGTGACCAGAGACCCTCCTGCCCCAGGGGGCTGCTCACCTTGTGTGCGATGCTGCCGTCGGTGGGAACTCTGCACGCGCGCCCAATGGCACAGGCTGGGTGGCATCGTTCCCCTCCTGGGAGAGCTGCCTTGTCCACGCTGACCACAGTCATCCTTTCTACACCGCCCCCCTCAGAGGGACCCTGTCCCCAGCTGGAGCCTTCCTGCCTGACCACCTTCTTACGGGCTCACTAGGAATGCACGTGTCAGAAAGCAGGACCTGGGCTTTGTGTGGTTTCCAAGGACGGGTGACTTGTGTCCTGCTGTGTCAGTCTGTAGTCACTGTTTCTCCACAGCGTCTTTCCAGAACTTTCCTGTGTCAGCGTGCATGTGTCACTGAGCATCCGGTGGCCGTGTCTCAGGAGTAGAGCATGGGCCCCGGTCTGTTTGGCCATCAGGTGGCATCCAGTCATTTTTCTTTTCCAAGTACTGGCATGGTGAGCGCCGCCGTGCCTGGTGCGTGACATGGCTGCGGACGGCCCTCCCCGGGGTGTGTGCGGCCCAGGCTGCACCCCGAGACCCCCACCTCCCACCCCCCACCTCCTGGGCAGCACGAGGTGCTCGGACTCAGATGTCCTGCCGGCTGGAAGAACGTCCACTCGTTTGCTCTGGAGCCATTCCGGTGCCTTCTTTCCCGTCTCCGTTTGCGCCCTGGCCGCCTGACCCCTGCACAGGCCTGGCAGCTTCTCCTCCTGGTCTTACTGGGGGGTCTCCGCGGGCAGGCCCCATGGGGGGGTGAACTGTGGGGGGGGCAGGGCCCTGCGGAGACCCCCCAGCAGCACTCTGGGGCCTCGTGACTCAGCGCCTCTCAGGGACACCCCATCCCTTCCCTTTGCGGGGCCTTAACAAGGACGCCGGGGCCACAGCCAATTCAGCTGCTGGGCCTGGGACATGGGGACACGGGGACGCACGGCCACTGTTCTTGGGGAGTGAGGCATCCAGAGTGGGCCTGGCTGCTCCTCGATGTCACTGTGCCCCAGCCCCACGTGGCCTTGTTGCTTCATGGCATGAGACGCCGATGGCCTGGGCAGCACTGTTCTCCCGTCAGGAGGAAGGGGGTCTGTCCCCCCACTGTCACCACCTGTGGCCAGCAGCGTGTTCCCACAGCACGTGGCCGCCTGGGAAGCAAGGTTTTGCGGTAGACCCGTGGGCCGTGTCCAGTGTTCCCAGACCTGTGCTGGCCGGGCATCAGCAGACGTGGGCCACACTGATGGGGGGGCTGGTGGCCCTGTTGTCACCTTGGTTCTGTTCACGTGGCAAACAGCTCAGTTAATGGTCCTGGTTCCGGGATGTGTGAGGGACCTTGTGGCAGCACCAAACATATGTTTACCTAACGGCCCAGGTATTAGAAAAGCTATATTAAGTCTGAGCTGAAGGCCACCAGCTTGGAATGAACTCACGTGGCAGAACGATGCATCCGAGACTTTGTTTACATTATCGTTCCTCTTCCGTCGTTAGAGACTCGAGTAGACATCTCAGGTGTGGTGTTCATGCTGTGGGACCAGTAATTTCCACACGCGGCTGCACCTGAGGGGCCGGGGTCAGGGGGCCGCTGTGCGCCGCCGTCAGCATGGCTGTGCAGGAGCTGGGCTCCGGCGACCGCCTGCGCCCGGAGACGGTGTGTGGGTGACGGCACAGGAGTGAGCAGTTGGCACTTCTGTGCAGAGTTGGAGACAAACAGAAGATGTGTCTGTTGCACAGGCGCGTGCAGTAGCCATGGGAGCTCATGGCAGCCCCTGGTGAGCACAGTGGGTGTGCATGCAGCTCATGGATGTGCACGGTGGCTGAGGTGTGCATGGCGGGTGTGCACAGAGGTCATAGACGTGCACGGTGGCTGGGGTGTGCGCTGTCCTGCGGTGCCGCGGCCCTGGAGGGGCTGGAGCTACAGTAAGTGCCGCTTCCTACCGCAGGGGTGTCCCTGGGCGCTGCCCTGTGACGGTCAGGTTTCTGGTGTCCGTCCTGGAGCCCTGGCACCACATCTGTCTGTGAGAGGAAGCTGTTCTGGGTTCTGGTGACATGTACCGTGTCCTGCGTGGCCCAGCGACGTGGCTGGGGCCCAGACAGGAGGATGTGTCCTGAGCGACAGAAGGAACGGGGCCCTTGGCTCCAGGCTCCCAAGGTTCTGAAGTCCTTCGTGAAGTAGTGGGTTCCTTGCTCAGCTGGAAGGCACACCTGCCAACACACAGGGCCAGGTGGCGTCGGGCCACGGGACCCGGCTCCACGCCTACCTCTTCCGGTAAGGGCTTTCTTCCCTGTGCCTCAGTTTCCAGATTTGTGAACTGCCTGATAACAGCGCTGCCTCCTGAGGCGGCTGGAGGAGAAATTGGGACGTGGGGAAGTGGCGTGAGCGCAGTGCTGCCGTCAGGGAGACGGGCGTGCGGCCCGGCCGCTGCCCGGCCAGGATGACTGCCTTGTTGGGGACGGGGGTGGGTGAGATACCTTACCCGGGTCTTGAAGTGCATGTAGTTTTCTGCTCTGAGCTCCCTGGAACAGTGTGTGCAGCGGCAGGTAACAGCACGGCCAGTTTGGGGATATACTCGGAACGTGGGGTGTGAAGGGGAGGTGGAGCCCAAGCTTGGAGGAGTTTGGGGCCTGGTGTAGATGAGGAGCCTGGAGTGTTTGAACAAGTGACAGGGGGCTCCTCCCCGTACCGTAGGGTGTGCTGGGCACCCAGGGAAGCAGGCCGCGCGGGTGGGTCGAGTGGGAGCTTGTCTGCGGGACGTGAGGGCCGGTGCCTGACGGGAGGGCAGGGAGGACCATGCAGGGCCAGGGTGCTGGCGGGGAACCCAGCCCGGGCAGGAACAGCCCCAGGACACCTCGGGATGAGAACGGGTGGGGCTTCTCAGCAGTGGGGGTGGGGTGGTCCCATTTCCATCCTGCAGGGAAGCAGCCGGGTTCCTTTGACAGCTTAGTGTCACAGCACAAACCCACAAAGCTGGGCTTCAGACCTGGGTCTCTGCCTCCAGAGCCCGTGAATAGTGGACGTTTCAGTTCATTTCGGTTACAGAGAATCAAACGTGTTGCTCACATAACTGAGACGGAGCCAGCTTCAGGCCAGGCTTGATCCTGTGGTGAAGGTCACCAAGGATCTGGTCTCTTGAGTGTTAGCTTCACGTGAGGACTGGCTCCCCGCGGGCCCCAGGAGGGCTGCTACCGGTTCCAGTGGTGACCCGGCGCTTTGCCACCGTAAGAAGTGTGTCCCGAGAATTAGTGACCTCCTTGCCGGCCCCACCCCTGCTCTGGGGGGATGGAGAGGGGAAAGGGCTGACTGAGCAAGGGCGCTGGGGCTCCAAGACCGAAGTGCCAGCGCCACCTGCTGTCCAGTGTGGGTAGTGCACCGCTTTGGGGGGCCAGGGGGGACACGGATGTGGCCCTGAGATGTCTTTTCTTTACCAAACGAAGGACACCAGAAACAGATTGACCCGGAGACATTCAGAGATTTCTACAACTGCTGGAAGGAGGCAGAAGCAGAGGCCCAGCAGGTCAGTCTGCCTTCGGCGGTGATGGAGCACCTGGATAAGAACGAGTGTGTCTACAAGCTGTCGAGCTCCGTCAAGACGAATCGCGGCGTGGGCAAGATCGCCATGACCCAGAAGCGCCTGTTCCTCCTAACCGAGGGACGGCCGGGCTACGTGGAGATTTCCACCTTCAGGGACATGGAGGTGAGAGCGCGGGCCACCAGCCCCTGCTCTTTGGTGACTCGGTACCCCTTCTCCTGTGCCCTTGGGGCCTCCCCGCACCGCCCCCACCCTGCCCCCGCTGCTCCGGCCCCTCCCCCAGGACGGCCTTCACCCGGCAGGTGCTCTGCTCTCAGCCCCAGTGCAGGGACCTCCCGGTGGCCGGCGGCCCATGGCCGCTGTGTCGCGTCAGCTTTGCCGCCCCGTCCCTGTCGCCAGCATTCCTGGGAGGGGACTTCTCACTGACCCGCCCCTGCCTTCCCTGTCTCCCTAGGAAGTGCGCGCCACCACAGTAGCCTTTCTGCTGCTGCGGATACCCACTTTGAAGATTAAAACCGCGTCCAGGAAAGAAGTCTTTGAAGCGAATCTGAAGACGGAGTGTGACGTGTGGCACCTGATGGTGAAGGAGATGTGGGCCGGGAAGAAGCTGGCGGATGAGCACAAGGTCGGGGGCCGGGCCGCCTGCTCCATGCACCTGCGGCTGTGCTGATGCCCCAGGGGCTCGGGCGCCGTCCCCAGGGCTCGGGTGCCGTGCAGGGGAACCGGCTGGGTTGGAGGAGGCCCTGCCGGAGGCACAGAGATGGTGTGGTTTGCGTGGCCCCGTGACCGGCCAGCGTGGAGGGGCCCCCGTGGAGGGGCTGGGGCTGGACTCAGGTCTCAGTCGGGTCTTCCAGGCACACCCTGCTCCCGAGGCTCCTCCCTTCTCAGGGTCTTGGCAGGGGTCACATGGGAGCCCCACCCCCACCCCAGACTTAGGTTTATTATACCCAGGGATTTTTGTGTTTTCACTTACTTTGGGCCAGATTGGTAGCTTTGCTCACACCGAGGTAGGGCTTCACGGTCACAAAGGACACCCCGGAGAGAGGCACGGATGGAGGACACACAGGGACAAGAGGTCGCTGTGGGCAGAGCATGGGCGGGGCAGTGGGGTCCTCGGGGCTGCACAGCCCATGATCATCACAGGGACTGCGGGCGCCCCCGTTAGAAAGAGCAGACCATCCGCGGTGGGGGCACTTCTTTTGGTGAGGGCAGCCCCCGTGCACCAGGAGGCCAAGACCACGAACACAGAGGGAGTCTTTCCGCCTGGAGCGGGAAGGGGGGCCAGGGCCCCTCCAAGGTTCTAGCGCTGACTTTGGGACCCACCATCTGGTTTCATGCCCACTGGTTTATTTGGCACAAACTAGAGCCCGTGGGCCACGGCTGTCTCTGTAAGGAGACTTATGGGCACACACACTCGTTTACAAAACGCCTCTGGCTGTTCCCCAGCTACAGCACGGAGCCAGGTGGTTGTGACCGAGGTTGGGGAGCCCACAGAGGCGGAGGACTTACTGCCTGGCCCTTCACGGAAGGCGTTTGGCAGCCCCTGGCATAAACGAGCAGTATCTGTCATGACTGAGACAAAAGTGTGTGACCTCAGGTCCAAGTGTGGGCTGTTTGCGTGGCCTTGAAAACACGTTGCATCTTGAAAAGCGTTGTTTGATGTGACGAGGCAGAGTCCCTTGGCGATGTTCGTGCCCGGGGTTGAAATGAGCGTGTTTCTCCCGTAGGACCCGCAGTACATCCAGCAGGCGCTGACCCACGTCCTGCTGATGGACGCCGTTGTCGGCACACTCCAGTCGCCTGGTGCCATTTACGCTGCCTCCAAGTTGTCATACTTTGAGAAGATGAAGAACGAAAGTAAGAGAGACATGTGTTTGAGTCCTGGTGTCCTGACTGTGTCTTACGTCGTCTTATCTGGTTGACATTAGGACCGATCCCTAATTTCTCACTTTTGTCCTTTTATAAAATGTGCATTTTAATTTTGAGCACCACACATTCTGCTTTCCCGTCCTCGCCTCACACTGGGAGCCCATTGCCCAGCAGGACCCACTGAGGCACTTCCCGCGCTTGCTGTCTGCGGGGTGGGGGGGTGTGGGGGAGGGGTCCACTGGACACCGGGTGCGGTTTGTCACGGTTCTTAGTTGCCAGCAGATTTGCACTGGCCGGTGAGGGGTTTGGGAGCCGAGAGGAGGCTCTCCAGTGGCTCCCAGAATCCTCTGTGGTCGGGGACGCGCCCCCAGAGGGCCGTGGAGGCTGTGCCCGGTCCCTTTTGCTGACAGGTGCCCGGAGGCCCCCGGAGTTCAGATCTGTTTTCCCCGCCGTGATTGGGTCAGTTTCCCCAGCTAGGACTTCTCTGATCACCTGTCTGTAGATGGGAATCTGGCCCTCACATTCTGGAAGCCATCCAGGGGTTGCTGGTGGAATCTTTTTTTGGTCGGGCATGGGAGGTAGTCTTTTCAAGTCTAGGAAAGAGCAAGTGGGTAAGAATAACTATTATTTTAGTTACAACTTTTAAATGGTCTAGAACCAGCTGTCTTGTGGGCTGTATAAAGGAGAGAGTATAACTGCTTCTCCACTGACGTTGCTACGCGCCATGTTCCCATGGGCTGAGTCAGCTGACAGCCTAGAATTCGTGATGACAGATGAACAAAGTAGGGATGTTTTTAAAATGATCTCTAGTTCTGTTTGTGTGGGGCTTTTTGTTTTTGTTTATTGTTTTTTTTTAAGGTTTATTAATTTTGAGAGAGACAGAGTGAGCTGGGGAGGTGCAGGGAGAGAGGGAGAGAGAATCCCAAGCAGGCTCTGCACTGTCCGCATGGAGCCCGACGCGGGGCTCAAACCCATGAACCGTGAGATGGTGACCTGAGCCAAAATCGGATGCTCAACCGACTGAGCCGCCCAGGCGCCCTGAGCACTGTCTTTTAAACAACTGCTTTACTGAGCTAGAATTTCCGTCCCTCACTCACTTACAGTGTTCGTTCTTGGTTTTGGGCTATTCTCAGTCCAGCGTCAGCACAGTGAATTCTAGAGTTCTAGAGCATCTTCATCATCCTAAAAAGAAGCTCCGTAGCAGTTAGCAGCCCCCACTGATGTGCTGTCTGTCTGTCGGATTCACCTCCTCTGGGCATGTCGCGTACACATGTCCTTGGTGGCTTCTCTCGTTGACGGCAGCGCTTGCAGAGGCCTCCACATAGCGGCTGCCGGTGTTGCCCTCCTCTGTGGCTGGACCGTGTCCCACGGTGTGGGTGTAACCGCTCTGTTGGCTCCTGGCCAGCTGACTGGCTTCCCTGCGCCGTCGGCCTCTGACAAACACTGCTGCTCTGAACATCCACGTTCGGATTTGTTTGCTCGTGTGGTCCCATCTCCTCAAAATTTTGTTTAAGTTAACGTATCTTGAGAGAGCGAGCAAGCCTGAGCAGGGGATGGGGGGGAGAGAGGGGGAGAGAGAATCTCAAGCAGGCTCCACAGTCAGCACAGAGCCAGACGTGGGGCTTGATGCCCTGAACTGTGAGATCGCGGCCTGAGCTGAAATCAACAGTTGGACACTTAACCGACTGAGCCCCCCCAGGTGCCGTATGACCCTGGCTTTTAAATGTTCCCAAATTGGGAGAAACAAATGTCACTTTGGCACATTTTACTCTTTGCCATGTCTGTCACTGTGAAATCTCTGGTGCTTCCTGGTCCCAGAAACCAACCTCCGTGTCCTCAGACCCCCTCTTCTCCCCTCCCCGTCCCGGAAACAACTCACCCACCCCTGTGTCCTGGGAAACCTCCCCTCCCCACCGTGTCCCGGAAACTGCCCCCTCTCCCCCTTCCTGTGTCCTGGAAACCCCCCTCCCCCATGTCCTGGCACCCCCTCCTCTACCCCCTCCCCCGTGTCCTACTCCCCCGTGACTCAGACCCCCTTCCCGGGAGCAGCTGGGACACTGTCCCCACAGGAGCTGCGGGAGTGAGGGGAAGAGCTCATTGTCCGTCCCAGAAGCAGACGCAGTTGTTCACTTTACGTTAGGAATGGAAGCAAACACCACATCAGCTGCTTGTCTCGCTGCAGACTCATGTCTGGTCGCTGTCGGGAGGGTCTGTGGGAGGCTCCTGACTCCCTTCAGGACGATGGCCCCGTCACCGTGGGGGTCCCCAGCACGTACCGGCTCACTCCTCGTTGTTGTGCACCCTTCCCTGTGACGGGGTTGCCCTGGCCCAGTGACCCTGTGCAAAGCTCGACGGGGCGCGGGCAGCAATCCCGGGCCTCAGTTACGAGCCTGCATCCTGACACTCTGCGCCCCGGCCCTCGGAGGGGGGTGCTGCCGGTCGGCCCACAGTACACGGGTGGCCCCACGGCAGCCACGGCTCCGGCCTGAGGCGTCCACGGCACCCAGGCCAAGACCACCCGAGAACAGTCACTGAGCACTGTGTTCAGTCGCGTCTTCACTGCTGACACTTCGTGGCTGAGGGCGGGCAGAGGGCGGGTCACATCACTTTCCAGCTGGGAAGTGAGCTGTGTCACCATCTCGCCAAAGGCAGGCACACAGATGAGAGAGATGGGGGCCATGGAGGCCAATGCTTTAGTCTGGTGTGATGACACCATCCCCCAAGCCCACGCCCCGGGGACAGCCAGGGTCTAGGCTGCGGGGCACACCTGTGTCGCCAAGGCGTGAGGCTGATCGAGTGCCTGCATTGCAGTGCCCACGGCGGTGCCCAAGACAACCTCGGAAACCCTGAAACACAAGATAAACCCTTCGGCAGGAGAGACGGCCCCGCACGCCGTGGACGTGCTGTTGTACACGCCAGGTAAGGGACCCCTGCCTGGGGCTGCTCTCCTGTCAGCACTTCGGGAGTTTATTTTGTGTTGGGGGTCGGCCGCGAGGTCAGGGGGACAGGAAGTGACATGGGGCGAGTGGGGACCGGGTGGGTTTCTAGTTCTGGAGGTGAAGTCCTGAACGACGAGGCAAAGCTGGGTAGCTGCTCGTGCACCCCTCCTCAGGAGGGCGGGGCCCGGGAGGTGCAGGGACCCAAAAGGAGCATATGCTCCATGGAGACTGCTCCAACCTCCCCAATCCACACGCCGCATAGCACTTGACAGCTTAGAAAGTGCTCGCACCACATCCTTTCCTTTGGGGGCGTTTAACCCGGGCCTGCTTTCGCCGTGATAAACGACTGCACCCAGGGTCTCGTCTTAGAGGTCGTAGGCGCCTTTCCGCTGCTCGTCCGAACGGCAGACAACACGGTTCCTCTTCGTGTGGCGAGGCTGGGGCCCTCCCCCTGCGCGCAGACCCTGGGCTCCTTGCTGGCCGAGGGGGCACGGAGGACAGACAGGAACAAGCGCCACTAGGGACTGGAGCCTCAGCACAGCCCGCCATCGTGTCACAGGCTCAGAACTGTCCAAGACGCTCGTATTAACTGACTGGTAAAGAACTGCCGCGGGCCGTGCTGGGAGGCGAAGGACTCGGTGCTGGGCAGAGAAGAACCTTGCGGTGCAGGCGCTCTGCTTCGGCTCACTGTGCGTGAGGTGAGCGCCAGGGAGCACCACGGATGTGCTCTCCCGTCCCCTAGTCCTTCACGGTTATGGCCTCCAGCGGTCTCCCAGCTCCCCCGTGCACCCGGGCCAGTAGCAGGCAGGTTCCCAGCAGAAGAGGACAGTTCCATCTCTTCTCCGATCGTCCTCAAGACCTAGCAGAGCAGTGACACACTGAGTCTGAAGGACAGAGCGCGTTGGACCTCGGTGCCCTGGAGGCTTAGATTCACCAGTCAGGGCTCCTTGTTGGCTCTAACACCACAGACCGAGACAGTGTTTTGGCTTTTTTTTTTTTTTTGAGACAGAGAGACAGTGTGTGAATGGGGGAAGGGCAGAGAGAGGGGGAGACACAGAATCTGATGCAAGATCCACACCCCAAACTGTCAGCACAGAGCCTGATGCGGGGCTTGAACTCATGAACCGCGAGATCCTGACCTGAGCCGAAGTCAGACGCTCAACCGACTGAGCCCCCCAGGCATCCCCGAGACAGTTTCTATTGAGGTTTGTGGATAAACAAATATCTTTAGATTTAAGTCGGTTTCCTATAAATTAAAACTGACTGGACTCTGGGCTTCCCGTCACGATGGGCTAGGATTCAGACCAGCTGTCCCCAGAACATCTAGAAGGGCCAAGGCATAAAACCACCGTGGAGAGCGGTGGAGCCCCTTTCCTGTGGGGTGTCTGCCAAATCTGGAGGCAGGGCCTCAGGAGTAAGGCAGTGAGCAGAGCTCTGGCCCCTCGGCCCGGGGGGCCCAGAGGGACAAATGTGGTCAGGACCTGTCGACCAGCGGAGTACTGGTCAACCCTTCGGCGGGGGTTCCGGAGCCACCCTCCAGCCGCAAGGCGTCGCAGGCCCTGGCAGGACGGAAGAGCCTGTAGGGTGGTATCTCCCCAAGGAGGCCAGTGGAACGAATACCCCAGAAAGACTTGACACGTTCTTACCTCGACTCGTGATGCGACAGAGCAGGGCTTTGAGGGAAAGACCGTCTTTACCATAAACGACGTCAGGGATGTCGGGTACCCTTCCTGCCCTCTGCCTGGCGTGCCCGCCTCCCCTGCCCCTCTGCGCGGAAGTCTGTCCGTCCGTCCTTCAGTGGCTGCTCCTCCATCCTTCAGACCTGTCCCTGCTGACTGAGGCGTGCGGTTCTCCGGGCAGAGCCGGCTCCCTCCCGAGGCTCCAGGCTCCAGAGCCCATGCTCATGGCCTGGCCCCCTGCGTGGCGCCAGGCCCTCAGCAGGCACTCGTGGAGCCAGTCACGTGCCGATGCACCGGAGCGGCTCCCTTTACAAACGTTTCTGGGTTCTGTCCTCCTTCAGGGCATCTAGACCCGGCAGAAAAGGTGGAAGACGCCCACCCCAAGCTATGGTGCGCCCTGCACGAGGGCAAAGTGATCGTGTTTGATGCCTCCTCCTGGACGGTTCACCAGCACTGCTTCAGAGTGGGTGCCTCCAAGCTGGTGAGTAGGCAGAGCGCCAGCCGGGGCGGCACTCTCCAGATCCAGATGTGATGCTGGAAAGATGGAGAAGCCCATGTGCACCCAGCAGGACACGTGACTCCACAGTGTCGCTGCCTGTAGTCCACGGCAGGTCTTTGTTTTGGAGAAATCACTCGCGTGGGTGGGGAAGGGGGTCGGGGGAGGGAGAGCGAGCAGAGCCCAATGCGGGGCTTGATCCCATGACCCTGGGATCATGACCTGAGCCGAAATCAAGAGTCAGACACTCAACCAACTGAGCCACCCAGGAACCCCCGTTTTTATTCTAAATTTTTCTTTTTTTTTTTTTAATGTTCCTTATTTGAGAGAGAGAGAGAGAGAGACAGCGTGAGCAGGGGTGGGTCAGAGAGAGAGGGAGACACAGAATCTGAAGCAGGCTCCAGGCTCTGAGCTGTCAGCACAAAGCCCGACGCGGGGCTCGAACCCACAAACTGTGAAATCATGACCTGAGCCAAAGTCGGATGCTTAACCAACTGAGCCACCTAGGCACCCCAAAAATCAATTTTAAAAACACTTTAAAAAGCTTAAAGTTACATAGAAAGTCTACAAAGTTCCCATTGGTAAAAGTGAGGGTGGTTTAGTTGTGATGAATGTAGTCAGCCCTTGTGATTTGCAGATTCTACATCTGCAGATTCACCCACTTGTTAATGTTTATTTTACCCCCAAAACAAACACGGCATTTTCACTCTTGGCCACAGGCACATACGTTCAGAGCACGTCGTCTGGTGCGTGTTCCCAGCTGCGGGCTGATGCCCTGTCATCTTGTTTCAGTTCATGCTGCAGCCAAGGGTCCCCTCTGCAGCCTGTTAAGTGCTGTGGCTTTTGCATTTCTGTGGTACTGGTAATTTGTGCTGCTTAAGATGGCCCCTGGCATAGAGCTGAAATGCCGCCCAGTGTCCCCAATTCCAAGAAGGCGGTGAGGGGCCTTCCAGAGAAAGTCAGGTGTCAGGTGAGCTGCGCTGGAGCCTATTACAGCACGTGTGGCTAGGAGGCCAGAGTGAACTGGCGGCAGTGTGTAGAAAACACGGCGTCTGTAGACAGAAGTGTTCCGAACGAAGAACAGGGTGGTGCACTGGTCAGGGGACAGAGGCGTGGCCAGAGCGCGCAGGCACCTCTCCCCGGGTCCCCCCTGGGACGGTGAGTGGCTGGGTGAGGCCCACAGGGATGGCGATGATGAGTCCTTGGCCCACCCCTCCAGAACTGCATGGCGATGGCAGAGAGGAACCAGGTGTGGGTCGGCGCAGAGGACTCCGTCATCTACATCATCAACGTCCACAGCATGTCCTGCAACAAGCAGCTCACGGACCACCGCGCCGGCGTCACGGGCTTGGCCGTGCAGAGCGGGACACCCAGGTACGCCGGGCCCCGCGGGGACAGGGGGCTGCCAGCCCTGGATTAGGATGTGCCTGAGTCTCCCCACAGAGGCCCTGCGGTTGCCCTTTGTTGGGGGACACGATCCATCTCACAGCACGTGTCTGCCTTATTCACTTGCTGTCCTTCCCGCATGGAGAACGTCGGCTTGAAGGGCTCTGCTCTCAGCCGCACGTGCTGCGCTTGGGACAGGGCCCGGCCCCCGACGGAAGTGGAGGCCGGTGAGCACGGGACGTGTGAGGTCCCCCGCCGGCTCCGAAGGCCGTCTGCCGCTTGTCCTCCATGCAGTCCCGTCCCCAGTGTCCGGGGCCGTCCGCCCTCAGGCCCAGCTAGAGAGCAGGAGGTGCTGACCTGAACCTTAACCACTGTGAGCAGGGGAGGGGGCCACACGTCACATGGGCGATGCGCCCGCCTCGCTCCTGCAGCTGCCTGTGGCCGCCGGCGTGTGCCCCGCAGGGACGGCAGGCTAGATTTTCCCGGGCCATCGTGTGAGGTCGGCAGAGTGGGCGGCAAACACTGACGGGCAAGGACAGGCGTCCCCAGCAGCCCGTCTTGTCCCGCGGCACCGGCCACATCCTAACTAACTGCTCCCAAGACTGGGACGGCGTTTGCGTGGGCGGGAGTCGCTGTGCACGTTGTGGACCTTTACCTGACGGGAACTTCTGTTTTACATGCGTCCGTTCACACCTCAGCAAGGTGTATTCGTGCAGCACAGACGGGACGGTCCTGGCGTGGAACGTGAGCACCCTGCGTGTGACCGGAAGATTCCAGCTGTCAGGCGGCAGGCTTTCGTCCATCCGCCTGCACGACGGCTGCCTGTGGTGCTGTAAGTGCCCTGTCCCCTGCCCGCAGGACGGGCCCTGCTCCCGGAGGAGGGATCCTAGGTGCCCCGTCACCTGCCCACAGGAGGGACCCTAGGACAGCCTGCCGCCCGTTTGCTTTGTTTCACGCGTTCTCAGCTTTTGAGCCGGGACCCGGTGCCGGTGCCTGCGGCTTCCCCAGGGCCCCCTGCCGCCTCTGCTTGGAGCGTGAGTGCAGCCCAGGTGCCCCGGGCGTCACCACTGCCCTCCCAGGAGCCCTGTGTGGCCCACGTGTCCCCAGCCAGGGGGCGTCTAGCAGGGACCTCAGGCCCCTCTGCTTTGTGAGAGTGAGCCTGGGCGGACCCCGTGTTTGCCCCGGGAAGGTGTCACACTCGCATGCGGCACGTTATGTCCCCGTCTGCGTCCTGGAGAACGTGCTTTGTGTGGCGTTGTGACCGCCCTGTGGGTGTGGGTGTGGCCCCGCCTCCTGGCCCCATGGTCGTCTGCCCTGCGTGTCGTCCCCGCAGAGACGTGGGCCGTCAGCGTGCACCCGGCGAGCCGCGAGCAGGCTTGTGCCCGAGGCTTCTGTCGTCATCACGTCTTCCCGCTCCCCGCTTGTCCCTTCTGTCTTCATTGCTGTCGAAAAGGAGGCAGGAAATGAGAATTTCTTGCGTCCAATGTATTTTTCTTTTTAGCTCCACTTTTTTGTTTGTTTGCTTTACCTTTTAGCAGCTGCTCTAAGAACTGCAACACGCAGCCTCACCTGTCACGGGTGACCCCCAGCAGCTACGACCCCCCTTCCCCCCTGTATCACGTACGCGGCTCATAAGAGTAGGATCGATTCTGTTTGCTGCCTTCTGCCCTTTTGGCTGGCGTTGTTAAAAGCACTCTTGCGATGCCACCATTGTGACAGAGCTCGGAAAACACTGTTAAAATTTTTGCTTACGCACCCAGTGGTTTTTGCCCGTATAGTTACGATTCCTGGGGAGCTTCGTGCCTGGTTTCCACCTGGTGTCGTTTCCCTGAGTACCTGTGACCGGCGTCTGCCGTGAACAGGCCCCGCACACCGTAGAGGCCTCTCCACTATTGCGTAGCCGTTTGTTCCCGATGAGGAGTCCGCCGTCCTTTACTGCTGTGCTGGAACAGCCTGTCTGGTGCCTGTGGGCGCTGGTGAGCGGCTCTTTGCCTCATGACTTTGGCTGCAGTGAGCTCTGGCCCGAGGCCTTCGTGTCCGACTTGCTGTTTCTGTTCGTGAATGGGCGAGACTTTTAACTGTTAGCTCTTACAGTATTTCCTTTCTCCGTTCTTTTTCTCCATGTCTTCTGTGATTCTAATGTTTTTTAATGTTTATTTTTGAGAGAGAGAGAAAGAGAGGGTGCACGTGTGCACCCATGGGGAAGGGGCAGAGAGAGGATGCAAACCGGGTTCCGAGCTGTCAGAGAGCCCGACGTGGGGCTCGAACCCACGAACAGTGAGATCATGACCTGAGGGGAAGCTGGACGCTCAACTGACTGAGCCACCCAGGCACCCGTGTTTCTATACATACGTGTGTGCGTGTTCATTCTAGAATTATATTAGAATATAGGACATATGTTCTAACATGGATGTTGACATTTGTGAAACCCCCCATCTCAGGCTGTAACTTTCTCGCGTCTTCCTCAGTTCGGTTGAGGCCTGACGCTTCACGTGTCCTGTCTGCTCTGGAGCCTGTGCAGCAGATTCTCATTTCAGTTCGAGAACTTCATTTACTTTACGTTTTCAGAGAACTTCTGTTTTTCTTCTGCATTCACGTCCTCTCGTCCCCTTTTCGTTTTCCTGTAAGTTACAACATTGTGACTAGTGGCCTGACGCCCTTCTCTGCCCAATCCCAGGGCGTCTGTGCGTCTGCCTCTGGTCACGGCTTCTTCTCCACAGTTTTAGTGCTGTCCCCAAACTCCGTATGTAGAGGGGCTTTATCGTGTCTGGGTGGCGGTGGTGATACATCAGAGACCCTGGGTCACACACAGCCTCCTTGAAAGAGCACTGGTGTGTGTGTGTGTGTGTGTGTGTGTGTGTGTGTGTGTGTGTGTGTGTGTGTGTGTGTGTGACGTGCGCCCACCCACGGATGTGTTTTGGATTCAGAGCTGACTAGATCTTGGGCTAAAAGGTGCCTGATAAATACAGGGAGGGAGGTATCCAATTAGAACGAGGACAGACAGCTTTGCTTTAAGGACAGAATCCCTTCTACCTTCCAAGTTAACTGGAAAGTGTGTCTTCAGGCGACAGCACGTGCTGGGAAGCATCGTCTCTGAGCGAGTCACACGCGGAAACCTGGGTCACCTATCACATGTCACCAGTGCACAGGCCAGGCCTGGCCCGCGTCTGTGTGAACCTGGACGTGTGTGCACTGAGGTGCAGCCTGGGGCAGCATGAGCCTGAGGGGCCGGAACATTCTAGTCCAGTAGCACCACGTGAGACCGTCGTGTCTACACCCAGGGCTGCCTGCAGGGCAGGCACCCCACGCCGTGTGCAGTCTTCTTCTGGGAGGGGAGTTGACCCCCCCGTCCTCACTGGGAGGCAGATGTTTGCATCATGAGGTCCCTGGCGCACCGTGGCTCAGGCTGTGGCCTTCAGGTCCAAACCAGGCTTTGTCTCTGGACAGGAATCACTGTGGGCAGGGCCTCCACTCATGGAGTCTGTGTCTTCATGTTAAAAGCGAGAGAGGGGGCACCTGGGGGCTCAGTTGGTAGAGCCTTCCACTCGATTTCACCTCAGGTCATGATCGCTGTTTGTGAGTTCGAGCCCTGTAAGGGCTCAATGCTGATGGCTCAGAGCCTGATTGGGATTCTCTGTCTCCTTCTCTCTCTGCCCCGCCCCTACTTGTGCTCACTCGTGCTCTCTCTCAAATAAAATAAACTTTAAAAAGAAAAGTGAGAGAGAAATCCTACCTTTCCCTGGGAGCCCTCGTGCTCCGGGTGCTGAGTGTTGGTGACAGTCTCCTCTTGCTCATGCCCCTTCCTGTCCACGCCAGCGTCACATGCTGGGGCCCAGCCCGCCGGGGCTGCCTTCCAGGGCCACACGTCCTGTGCACGGAGGCGGGGTCCACAGGGTGGGCCCAGGTGCTCCTGGCCCGCAGCCGAGTCATGGGGCCTCAGTCCACGCAGGCAAGGGTGCATCTGGCTACCAGGCTCCCTATGGGGTTTGCTCATCAGGCCTCAGAAAAAACCACACTGAACGGAGCCCAGAAGCAGGAAGGAGATGTGACAGCAGCTCTCACCTCCTAGGACGGAAAACCTGGCTTGGCTTCCCGTCCTGGGAGGCCCGTGGCCAGAAGGGGTCCTCTGTGTCCGTGTCATGGCGGTGGGGGGGAACCCGTGGTCCGCTCGCCAGGGACAGGAAGCCAGAGCCGCACACCCCAGGACCGCTCCCACCTTCCACCTCACAGGCTGCTGTTCTCCCGAGGTCAGACCCTCCTTCTACACCCCAAAGGTGCTCCCCAGGGATGGGGCCGTGCCCTCCTGTCCCCGTGTGTGCAAGGCTGGCCCAGTGGCCACAGCACCGGGGACAGGCAGCCATGCAGGAAAGGACGGGCTTGCGGCATGTCTGGCGCTCTGTACAGATGAGTCCGGGTCTGCCCCGCAGCCGGCGTCTTCGTGCTCTCACTGCACGGGGCCTGGTGACGCTTGGTTTGCATGAAGACGTTTTCATTGATAAAAAGAAGCATTCAGTGGCCTGTGGCGCTGCCACCTGTACTTCTGAGCACCCACGGGTGAGGGCTGGCCGCGCCTTCTAGTGGTAGGAGATCCGGAATGTCCACGTTTGCAGAGCATCAGGAGGGGCCGCGGGGTCCTGGCGGAACCGCAGGGCGGACGGTCACCAGGTCCCTGGGAGCGCTGGCAGCAGCCGGTTGTGCGCAGGCCTGTCCGGTGGCCCCAGTGCGCCCTCCTCCCCTCACGCTGGCTCTCTGCTGCAGGCACAGGGAGCAGCATCGTGGCCGTGACGACCGGTGGACTTGTCGTCCAAGAACTAAAGGTCGACGAGAACTTTAAGGAGATGAGGACCTCCTTCCTGAGTTTCCAGCTCCTCCCCGAGGTACCCACCCCGGCAGTGCCCTCTGGCCACGCTCTGGATTGGCCTGCGGCCACCGGCCACACCACAGTTTCTGTTTCAGCAGGAGCAGCTCTGGACGGCGTGCGCCGGGTGTGACAGCGTCTACATTTGGAGCCTGAGGGACCTGGCCCGGCCCCCTCAGCGGGTGCCCCTGCAGGGCTGCTCCGAGGTCAGCTGCATGATCAGGGTCAAGCAGCAGGTATGGACGGCCGGGGCCACGTCTCCCCAGAGTACCCTCCCCTCAGCTCCCACCCTGGTCACGTCCGCTCAAGGCCGGTCCAGGAAGGTCTGGGGGTGCGCCTCCCTGCCCCCCCAGTGCACCCAGGCAGGGCCCTCCCGGGCTGGGCCGCATGTGGCTGATACCGCCTCTGTCTCTCCCCGTCAGATCTGGGTCGGCGGCACGAGTCTGTCACAGGGCAAATCCACAGGGAAAATCTATGTGATCGATGCCAAGAGGAAGACGGTGGAAAAGGAGCTGGTGGCCCACGCTGACGTGGTGAAGACGCTGTGCTCAGCGGAGGACAGATATGTGCTGAGCGGGTCGGGCAGCGGGGAGGGGAAGATCGCCATCTGGAAGGTCGAGTAAATGCGGGCGAATGTGCCGAGCGGGGCTGTGCTCTGAGGGCTACACGCCTTCCCCCCTTGCCTGCCCCCGGAGAAGGTGGGGGGCGCTGTGTCCCCTGCACGTGCCTGTCGGGCTCCTTGGCCCAAAGCACATAACGCGCTCTCTCACACTTTCCTGATGAAACCGTGCCAACCGCGTTACGGGTGGGGGGTGCTTCTCAGAAAGACAGATGAATCCACTCGCTAATAACCTCCGTGAAGTTGCGTGTTGTCTAGAAGTTTCCAGAGTCCCTGACCAGGAGCAGCACCAAGCCAGTTAGAAGGGATTTAGCCAGATCACACGTGACCTGCAGACCTCATTTCTCTGGTTCCGCCTTCTCTACTCCCTTCGGTCAGCGCATACACGTTAAGCCTCAGGCTTACGGGAGACCTACCTGCGGCCTTAGGTCGGCTTCTTGGTGCAGAAAAGTTCACAAGAGGAGGGTTTTAATGACCACTTAGTGGTTGAGCAGATTTGTGCCTGCCCTTGCTGCCCCTTCACAGAGCAGGTGACCAGGGAGGGGACAGAACTGTGATCAGGGTGTGTGCACACGGGTTGGGCTCGCTGAAGCAAGCTCCGAATTTCTGTCTTGTCTTTTTAACTAAAAGGCAAAATTCTTCTAATGAAGAAGCCTAACTAATGTTGCCCACCAAAGGTCATGGACAGACGGTTCCGTCTGAGCGAGCGCGCGATCTGACCTCCCAGTGAGTATGCATCATTTCCGTGAACCAGCGTTTCAGGCGTCGGCATCTCGAGTGCACACCAGGTGTAGATGCAGATGGTGCTTTGTTACTGAACTGAAGAACATCTTAGTAGCTGTAAGGAACTAAACATTTGCAAAAAAGAACTTTTATCCATTTGTACTATAATATGGAGATCTCATTCCCTTGGGTTCCGGCAGGGAAAGCTCTGGCATGGTTACGGGCTATGGAGGGGCACCCACCTGCCGCACAGGCCAGGGGCCCGTCCCCCCATGGACCTGCCGTGAGTCCAGCCTCGGAGGGACTGTTGGACTCTGGGATTTTGGAATTGGACCCTGTTCTGAGCCTCACTCACCCTGAGGTCTCAGATGGTCTTTGGCCGAATTTTGGTAGCAGCTCTGGCGTCTCCAGATGAAAGCTCTGACCAGGCCCTGGGCTTCGTCTGCAGCCCCTAAGCGTCGTGCAAGGTCCAGATTTGGGGTGCTCTGGGAATGTACAGCCAGGTGGCCGCATGCCTCCGTGACTATGCTTACGGAGAGGGTGTGTTCCCAACTTCCAGAAGGCTCGGCCATAACAAAGAGTGGGAGGTTGAATTCTGCTTTTGCAAACACGTGAAAGATTGCAGTCAAATCCTGTCAGAAATACACATAAATTATTTAATGTCACACATAACCAGGCGTTTTCACCTTGTCAATAGTAAATTCCTTTATTAAAGACTGATGTCTTGTTTCCTTCCTTTATCCAACATTAACTGGTGGGACAGACCTGTGAAATAACACAGGGCCATTTTGGATTCGCTCTCCATTCATCCCAAGCGCCCATCAAGTTACTTTAACACAGGTGTTTCGTTTCCTGTTCTTGATGATGATTTCCGAGACCTTACTTGACAGTGGCCACTCTGTGCCTTCGGTATTTCCTCTGTGCCCTGAAGAAGGTCCACCATGACTGGTCCTGGGAGAGCCACCAGATGAGCTGGGACCCATTCAACAGACAATGCCTTCCCTGCCTTGGCTTCCAAAACCTGAATTCAGTTGGTACAACAAATGTTTATCTTGTCCTAGAAGCCCGTCAAATAGGATTTCAGCCTCCAGCTGTGTCTCAGCAGAGGACAAAGCTTGCTCTGGGTGCTGGCTCTGTGATGCCAACCACAGCTTGCACCACCCCCATTACTGCCAAAGTTCAAGATCACTTTGGTCTTGGTGATTTGTTCTTCGAAGATGAGAACGTATCGGCTGCTCTCACATGAGAACCTTGGAACTGGATGTGATTTTAACATCTGAATTAAAAGTGCGTGACTTCTGTCCATTTCTAGAAGATTCCTTAGGAAGAGGAAAGGGTACTTTCTCCGCATGGCTGGGGAGGGCGTGGATGGAAACCCAGACACAGCAGCCGTCTCTGCTGCCTGGAGTGTTTGCATCTCTTACAGCAACGCCGGGGCCCCGGGAGACGAGGCAGAGAGGCTCCTCTGTGCTTTGCCTCTCAGCTGCAGCATGACAGTGGGTGCGCGTAGGACTCCAGAGCTGTGGGGTGCCGTGCCCTGGACTAGAGGTGGCCCAAGGCCTCTGTAAAGTGGAGGGGATTCCTTTGTCCTGGGTTGGCTGGGTGGCTGTGAAGAGTTTCGGCTGCTGGCTGGGCTCTCGTGGAAACATTCAGAAAGAATTTGTGAACATGTGACAGCGGCTGTAGCAGGCTGAGCAGTGGCCCTTTGAGGGCCTGTCCCCCAGTCGGGGGGTGGGGGGCGCGAGTTGGGATCTCCAGCTGAGGTCACCCTGGCTGAGGGAGGGCCCTAAGTACCATGACAGATGTCCCTAGAAGACAGCACAGAGGCCATCACGTGCATCACCTACAAGAGACGCATGTTAAATATACGAGCACCAAGGGAGAAGCAGGGGGGTGGGGGGCAGTGGGTCGTGTCGCTGTCCGTGTCACAACAGCCCCCGCTCCAGGCACAAACACGGTGTGCACAGTCCTAGAAAGGCACCTTGGCTCCCAGCAATACTGCTACTAACTCACGAGACTTAATCCTCCTAGGAGAGAGCACTGGATAGAGATTCGAGACCCGAGGCAAACGTGGAGGGGCCACAGGAGAAAACAGTCGCGTCCCCAGTGGTTGGGAGGCGTGAACACCCTTCTCTCGGTGAGCACAGAATTAGCCGGCATGCAGAGCACTCCCCACCGCCCGCCGGCGCCCTGATAGCGTTCCCTTCACAAGAGCAGAAGAGCCCATTTTTTCAATGCACGTGGGGTGTCCTCGGGGCTGGGCCGTACGCTGCACCACAGAACAAGGGTGGAAGGATTCAGATCTCCCGGAACGCATCCCCAGACCATGCCACACTTAAATCGGAAATCAACAGCAGTAATTGTCTAAAAACCCCAAATTGAAATTGTTGCAATTTAAAAATTACTTCCAAATAACCTATGGGTCAAATAAAAGTATCACAAAGGAAATTAGAAAATACAAAATTCATGGGATGCAGTTAAAGCAATCCTTAGAAAAGTGACGGCTTTAAATGCCTCTGTTTTTTAAAGGGCTTTATAATTTATTCTTTTTCTTTAGAATTTATTCATATTGAGAGAGGGAGAGAGTCCCAATCAGGATCCATGCTGTTAGCACAGAGCCTGACATGGGGCTCCATCCCATGAACCAGGAGATCCATGACCTGAGTCAAAACCAAGGGTTCAATGCTTAACTGAGCCCCCCAGTGCCCCTAAATGCCTGTACTGGAAGAAACATTTAAAATTAAACTTCCATATTTAAACCAAAATAAATAAAGGAGGGAAATAACAAAGATAAGACCAAAATCAATGAAATGGAAAACAGAATCAACAAAGCCAAAAGCTGGTTCTGTAAAGTGATTGGTAAATTCGAGTAGAACAAATCAAGAAAAAAGGAGCAAATTATCAATAACAATTTCAGGAATGAAAGGATGAAATTTTTAAAAAAAATTTTCTTAATGTTTATTTTTGAGACAGAGCATGAGTAGGGGAGGGCAGAGAGAGAGGGAGACACAGAATTGGAAGCAGGCTCCAGGCTCTGAGCTGTCAGCACAGAGCCCGATGTGGGGCTCGAACTCACAAACCATGAGATCATGACCTGAGCCGAAGTTGGAAGCTGAACCGACTGGGCACCCCCGGAAAGGATGAAATCTTACAGATGTCAAAACGGTGCCACGAACAACTTCATGGCAATAAACTTGATTCAATATACACGTTTCTTGAGAAACAACTTTATGAAACCAGTGCAAGAAGAAACAGATATGAACAGTCCCGGGGTGCCTGGGTGGGCGCCATCAAGGTGGCTCTTAATTTGGGCTCAGGTTACGGATCTCGTTGGGATTGAGCCTTATCTAGAGCTCTGTGCTGACAGTGTGGAGCCTGCTTGGGGGTGTCTCTCCCTTTCCCTCTCCCTCCCTCTCTCCCCCTCCCTCCCCCCCTTCATGCGCTTTTTCTCAAATAAACATTTAAAATAAAATCTTAACAGTCCTACATCTACTAAGGAAATTGACTTCAGTCAAAAACCTTCCCACCCAGAAAACCCCCGGCCCTGCGGATTCATTAGTGAATCTAACAGAGTCTTTAGGACGCGGCCCTGGAACCCACTTCCTGACTCAGGAGGACCAGTGAGACCCTGTGCTGAAATCTGACAAAAATTACAGATCAGTTCCCTTCGTGAACATGGATGCAAACTTCCTGAACAAAATATTAGCGACCCGGATCCAGCAGCATTCTAAACCTACCACATTCTAAACCTAATGCTACCACAGCGTAACCGAGTGGGCCTGTTCCAGGGATGCAGGGTTAAGCCAAGGTTTGAAAATCGTCTATAATTTCCTATTAGCAGAACGAAGGAGAAAATTCACAACAGTCCTCTCAACAGATGCTGGAAAAAACAGACACAGTAAGATCATCGTTCATGATAAATATCCTGGCGAACTGACAAGGGAACTTCCTCGGGCTGAGAGCACCTCAGAAACCCAGCGCAGACGTCACAGCTGATGGTGGCCAGCTGGCCGCTCCCCTCCCCTCTAAGAGGGGGAACAGGGCAAGGACACGCACTCTCGAACCCCCGTTCAACCCGGCACTGCATGTCCCGGCCAACTGCGTGAAGGCAGAAATCAATAATTAGAAGATTGGACCAGAAGGACAAAACTGCCAGGGCCCCCAGGGGGTGAGCGGCTGCTTCTGTTTCCTGCTCAGGTCATGATCTCACAGTCACGGGGTGGAGCCCTGAGTTGGGCTTTGAGATGGGCCTGGAGCCTGCTTGGAATTCTTTCTCTTAACGGGCACCTTCCTGCACTGTTGGTGGGAATGCAAACTGGTACAGCCACTCTGGAAAATAGTGTGGAGGTTCCTCAAAAAAATTTAGAGAGGGAAAAAAAAAAGAGCTCCCCTACGACCCAGCAATAGCACTGCTAGGAATTTATCCAAAGGACAAAGGAGTGCTGATGCAGAGGGGCACATGCACCCCAATGTTCACAGCAGCACTATCAACAATAGCCAGAGTATGGAAAGAGCCCACATGCCCATTGACAGATGAATGGATAAAGAAGATGTGGTTTATATATTTAATGGAATAGTACTTGGCAATGAGAAAGAATGAAATCCTGCCATTTGCAGCAACGTGGATGGAACTGGAACACTGAGTGAAATAAGTCAGGCAGAGAAGGACAGATATCATATGTTTTCACTCACATGTGGAACTTGAGTGAAACTTAACAGAACACCATGGGGGAGGGGAAGGGGAAAAATCCTTAGAAACAGAGAGGGAGGGAGGCAAACCACAGGGGACTCTTTAAATACAGAGAACAAACTGAGGGTTGATGGGGGTGGGGGGGGAGGAGGAAATGGGTGATGTGCATTGAGGGCACTTGTTGGGATGAGCACTGGCTGGTTTATGGAAGTGATGAGTCATGGGAATCTACCCCAAAAACTAAGAGCACATGTTACACACTGTATGTTAGCCGATTTGACGATAAATTATATTTAAAAAAAAAAAGAATTCTCTCCCTCTGCCCCCTCCCCCACATGCATGCACACTGTGTCTCTGAGAGAATTTTTTTAAAAAGGGCAAAACTTCATTCATAGCCAGCATCAGTGGCACATTAATCGTAAAGAATCTATTTTTTAAGAAAGTACTAGAGCAAGCAAATTTAGCCAGATCATGGATACAAGTTCAATATAATCATTGCATTTCTGTATTTTAAGAGAAATGCAAAAAATTGGAAAGTGCAAAAAATATGACTTACAATACATTAAAAACACATCAAATTGGAATAAGTTTAATGAATAAGATGTGCTAGACCCGTACACCAAGAGCTCAAAAAACACTGCTGAGAGAAAAAATAGACTATATTTATGGATGAGATTAAATACTGTAAAGATGTTAGTTCTCTCCAAGAAAACCAGTAGATCCCATTTAATTCCAGTCCAGATCCCAACACAATTTTAAAAATTACATATTGACAACTTGGCATGCATACATACACACACAGACCCGCACATGCATGTACATGCACACACGGAAATGCAAAGTTGAATAGTCAAGATGACCTTGAAAAAATTCAAAGCTAAAGAAGTCACATATGTGATTTAAAGCTTCCCCAAAAAGGGGAGCCTGGGTGGCTTAGTCGGTTAAGCATCCGACTTTGACTCAGGTCATGATCTCACAGTTCACAAGTTCAAGCCCCGCATCGGGCTCTGTGCTGACAGCTCAGAGCCTGGAGCTGCTTCAGATTCTGGGTCTCCCTCCCTCTCTGCCCCTCCCCCCACTCGCTCTCTGTCTCTGTCTCAAAATAAAGAGATTTAAAAAACTAAAAAATAAATAAACTCACAGGAACTTTATTTAAAAAAATTAAAAAAGGAAAAAAGAAAAACCTGACTGAAATTATTTACAATGCTATATCTGACAAAGACTTAGATCCATAACATATAAAGAGCTTTTACAAATCAATAAAAAGCCAAAGTGCTCAATTTAAAAACGGGCAAAGGACCCTTTACCAACGAGGATATGTGGATGGCCAGTCTGAAAAGATGCTTAAAATCATGAGTCATTAGGGACAGATGTATTAATCCACAGTGAAATACCACCTGACATCCATTAGAATGGCTAATATTAAAGAGCCACAGTCATGACTATGGGTTAGGATGAAGCAAATGAATTTACTGTGTATGACAGCACTCACCCACTGTGGACAGAAATCACATAACCGCTCTGGGAGGACTGCCTGCCAGTTTCTTAGGGGCACATACACCCCCACACACACATACAGTTCACCTTCCCCGCTACCAAGAGGGATGAAAACCTGGGTCTACAAGGACACACTCAGGACTGCGTTCCCGGCACCTTCAGCCGTTCTAGCCCTAACCTGGAAACCCCGCACCCGCTGGACGGCAGTGAAGGGGCAGCGCGTGCACCTCCCGGGGCTGCGCTGAGTCGGAGCGGCCGGAAGAGAGGCCACCGACTGCGCGTTTCCACCCGTCCGAAGTCCAGGACTGAGGCGCAGTGACTGGATCCAGGGCAGCGGTGGCCTGACGCCCGATCTCCTCAGTCTGGATGCCAGGTGGGCTGAACTCGAAGGCATCGGGAGAACTTTCTGGAGTGGAAGGGATGCTCTCTGCAGACTTCGTGTTAATTCCTCGGGGGTGTGCATATGTGAAAACGCGCACACTCACACGCCTCTGTGCCCGGCGCTGTGTGCAAGTTCACCTCAGTTAAAAACCACCACCACCACAACAAACCGGATCCTACAGCTATTCGAAAAGATAAGAAGGGGATATTTCAAATCGGATGCGAGTAACTTCGACAGCTGAGCTGGAACGGCGCAAACCACCAGAGCTCATTCCGGAGGAAACAGAACCTGAGGAGCCGTTTGTGTAGCCAGGAGACTTAACCCATATTTACACCTTCACACGAAGAAAACTTCACAGAGAACTCACTGACGGACTCTTCCAAACATACAGGAAGTAAATATAAATTCTACGCTAATCTTTTTCATACAAAGGAGAGTGAGCCCCCGGCCGGCTCACCGGAGACCAGTACGACCGCTACAAACGGAACGACCGGAGCCGCCTCCTGTCATGAACGTTAAACCTCTAAGAGCATCTAGAAAATTCACACCCGGCAACACAGAACGAGGACCCCTAGGTCCCCGCGGGTGGCGTCCCGGGAACGCAGGCCTGGGTGACACCTGGGCGCGCCTGGTGGAATTCACCGTATTAACAAACTCGGAAAGAGAAACCACAGGTTCCTCTCAACAGACTCAGGAAGCGCGTGACAGGACGCCGCGTCCACGCGGACAGGGGCGGCTATGACAGCCCCACGGCCGGCGACCCCACCTCTCCCTCAGGGACACGGTGCCCTTCTTCCCCTCGGAGACGCGGAGAATATACTCACAAAAGATGTCAGGACAGTCCGGCGGGACGCCCCCTCCGGAAGAGGCGTGAACGGGAGGGGAGGGGGCGTCGCAGGCAAGGGCGCGCTCACTTCACTGCAGCCGGAGCCCCTGGGAAGGGGCGGCGCGTCCCCCTCAGAGCCCGCCCTGCGCGTCCCCCTCAGAGCGCGCCCTGCGCGTCCCCCTCAGAGCGCGCCCTGCGCGGCCCCGCCTCAGAGCGCGCCCTGCGCGGCCCCGCCTCAGAGCGCGCCCTGCGCGTCCCCCTCAGAGCCCGCCCTGCGCGGCCCCGCCTCAGAGCCCGCCCTGCGCGTCCCCCTCAGAGCACGCCCTGCGCGTCCCCCTCAGAGCGCGCCCTGCGCGGCCCCGCCTCAGAGCGCGCCCTGCGCGTCCCCCTCAGAGCCCGCCCTGCGCGGCCCCGCCTCAGAGCGCGCCCTGCGCGGCCCCGCCTCAGAGCCCGCCCTGCGCGTCCCCCTCAGAGCCCGCCCTGCGCGGCCCCGCCTCAGAGCCCGCCCTGCGCGGCCCCCTCAGAGCCCGCCCTGCGCGGCCCCCTCAGAGCCCGCCCTGCGCGGCCCCGCCTCAGAGCCCGCCCGCAGGAAGAGCAGCCCAGGAAGGAGGGCACGCGCACAAGCGCGCAGCTGCGCAAGGCGATCGGTCGTCGTCACTAGAACGTAGCACTGGCGTCGTGAGCGGCCGCGCGGAGAAGCACGTGCTCGTTCACGGGCCCCGTCACGGTAACGACGCCCGAAACGCCGTGGCCTCGAAGCTCCTCCCCCGGACGACAGAAACTGCGCAGGAGCCCTGCCCGCTGGGTGACCCGCGTCCACGGACCCGAGGCCGCACGGAGGCGGCGCAGCGCAGACCCGAGGTTGTGACGCACGAGGCACGCCCACGAAAGGGCAGGGGCCGCCGCCGCGAACGTGCGTGTGGAGGGTTTTGTGTGAACCCGAGTTTGCGCTCCCTCTGGGGCGCACCCCGCGGCGTGTGCGGAGCTAGCGGCTGCGCGTGCGTGCAAGGTTCCGCGTCACCAGCGAGCAGGGGACGTACCCAGTTGTGTGTTTAAAACGGGTCAGTGCTGGGCTCCTGGGCGGCTCAGTGGCTTGAGCGCCCGACTCCTGACCTCGGCTCAGGTCACGACCCACAGTTTGTGAGTCGGAGCCCCACACGGGACCACACGCTGACCACGCAGAGCCTGCTTGGGACAGTCTCTCCCTCTCTTCCTGTCCTCTCCCGCTTGTGCGTGTGCACTCTCTGCGCGTGTGCACTTTCTAGACTTAAAAAAAATTTTTTTTAATTCTTAAAAAGATGTTTAAAAAATTAACTTGGCCAATCTTATCCCATGTAAATTATACCTCAACAAAGCTCATTTCTTAAAGCAAACCAAAGGAAAAAAAAAAGGAAATCAAGCAAAGAAATAAATCATGACGGATTTTGAATGATACGTTACTGATGATGCATATCTCTACTCACTTTGTGCAGTGTAGACCCACAGGTCGAGAGTCTCCTGTGCCTGGAAGCCACCGTCTTCCTCCGGGGAGATGGGCGTGGGGTCTGTCGCTCGCCTGCCAGACCCTTCTTCCCGGCCGTCCCTGTGGGCGCTTCGGGCGGCGTTTCCTCCGACCTGCCAGGCCCTGCCCTTGTCCGAGTGTGCGTGGATACGCTCCCTTCGTCCCTCAGAGCCTGGGACCCGACGCTGGGTCCGTCTTCTGGAACCTCCCAGAGTGGTCTCTTGATCTAAACATCGTAATAGAGTCCCCTCCCCTCCTCCTGTTGGGAGAACCACGTAACACAGTGGTGTAAGAGAGCCGTGTAAATGGAAGCCAGTAAAAGGCTGATGGTTACAGCTGACGTGCTCCCCGGACTGAGTTCACAGCCGGCCGGGAGATGTCATGAATAACTTAGCTGTCTTCAAAGATCCGCTGTACCTGTCTACATGCACCCTACTTGAGGTGCCCCTCTCCGCCCAGGAAAATCCTCAACTGCACCACCCAGAAAAACTACGTTACTGCTGTGTCTTTAGGAAGATAGATGTGGGGGCGCCTGGGGGGCTCAGTCGGTTAAGCGTCCGACTTCGGCTCAGGTCATGATCTCACGGCTCGTGGTTTCGAGCCCCGCGTCAGGCTCTGTGCTGACATCCAGCTCAGAGCCTGGAGCCTGTTTCGGATTCTGTGACTCCCTCTCTCTCTGACCCTCCCCTGCTCACGCTGTCTCTCTCACTCTCAGAAAAAAAAAATTTTTTTTTAAAAGATGTGATATACACAGGTAAGCAGGTTAGGGAAAACTTCACTTTCTAACAAAGACTCCCCCCTCCCTACAAGCAAAGCCCCTCTGTTTATCCTGTTAGAAGGATGCAGTGGGGCCCGGGCTCCTGAGTGGCTCAGTCGGTCAAGCATCTGACTCCTGATTTTGGCTCAGGCCACGATCCCAGCTTTGTGCGACAGAGCCCCGCGTCACCACGCTGAGCGTCGAGCCTGCTTGGGATTCTCTCCCCGGCTGCCCCTCCCCTGCTCGCTGTCTCTCTAAAACGAAAGTAAAAATAAAGTAGTAGACCTACACGTGCTAACAAGATGATTAAACATCCTGCCAAACAGCACACACACACTGCGAGCCCTGCAGTGTGGCTGCGTTTTTGTACGAACAGCCGACACTGCGGTAGCGCGTCCGGAGAGCCACGGCCTGCGGGCGGCAGGGGGCGCTGTGGCTGCGGGCGTGCAGGAGCCCCGCGGGCAGCCGGCACCTTGCTGCCTCTGCTGCCGCCTTGCGGACACAGGCTGTTCTGGCTTCACCGCCACCTCCCCATCCCCGCCCACCTTTCCCCAGCCCCCCCAGTCCCGCCCCTCTGCCCCCAGCCCCTCTCCCAAACCCCGCCCTCCTCCCGCCAGTCCCGCCCCTCTCCCCCCAGCCCTGCCCGGAGCCTCCTCCCCCGCGCCCCACCCCTGCCGTGGAGCCTTTGAACAAACCAACTTGTGGTCCAGGGCTCAGAGACCTTGGGCCTTGGGCAAACCCCAACCCCCTCCATTTCCTCTGGGGCAGCGCAGGGCTGTCAGCAGCTTCTGCAAACCAGGGCCCCACCCAGCCTGGGGTGCAGGCACCCCAGCCTAGCGGCCTGGCTGCTTACCTGTGCGGCTGGAGGTGCCTGCCAGACCTGTGGCCACACTGGCCTGGGGCCCCAGCCCTGGGTGGCCCCTGACAGGGCGAGTGACGGGTCACAAGCACATCCAGCATGCTGGGTGGATGTCCTCCCCGGCCGCCTCGGCCATAGCCCTCACCGGGGCCGGGAGGCAGGCAGAGCCCAGACCTCCTCACCTCTGGCAGAGGGAGTGGGACTGGACTTGCTGGGGCTGAGCGAGGCCCCTGCAGGGGAGGGGGTGGGGTCCAACATGCGCCCCCGGGTTTGCAAACGGGGCGGGGTCTCTGGAGACTTCATGGGCCCGTACTTAGTGCACACTCACCAGCACGCTCGGAGCTCTCTGCCCGCCCCCCCCATCAGACCACCCAGGCTGGGGGGTGAGCAGGGGCAGCCCTGGGTCCCCAGCACAGACACAGGAAGGCACAGGGAGGGGCCCTGGGGAAGTGACACAGACACACCCACACAGTCACCTGATTGGGAAAGGTTTATTAAGATTTAACCACAGAGTGACAGCAAAACAGACATGGGGGCCAGGAGGAGGCGAGGAACCGTGTGCACGACAGAAGTGAAGCGACCGTGCAGGCCGAGTAAATACCTGAGAACAAGCCCGGAGCCAGAGGCTGCGCACTGACACACGGCCACCGGGCCAGTGGGACCGCCTGACGGGAAGTTACGGTGTGACACTCTTCTTTATAATCCCCTTTCCTCATAAAACATGTGTTTAACACACACTTCTATCGCCAACTCAGTAAGTTGATAAAGAAAAGGTGTCCTGTGGCCAGTTCACAATGGAACTAAATAGTTTGGCTCCGAGACGCCTGGGGAGTCCCTCGGGTAACAAGTGGCATTTCCGACAAGCAGATACTTCTGCCACCAAGAGACAGTCTCGGTCCGCAGCACGTGGAGGGCAAGGGGACTCGGCAGGTGGGGGGTCCTCTGGGAGGTCCCTGTCGCCAGGCTGGGGTGGGGGTGGGGGGCCGGGAAGGTGGCAGCTGGCTTCCTGTGAGGCGGTAATGTGACGTGTATCCAGGGCTGTGCTCAGTCGACACCACTCCCTGTGGGTGCTGGGCCGAGTCCCCTGCGGGCTGGAGTGCCCAGGGAGGGGGCTGTCAGGGCAGCTCCCCGACCCCCCCCCAGGCCCGGAAGCAGGCAGGACGGTGGATGGCCTGTCTCTACAGCAGCACCTGCAGAAACGCCACGGGCCTGACGGCAGCGACGCCGCCCCGAGAGGGCTGGCTGCACGGCGCCTGCTCCCGGAAGGTGGACAGGAGCTGGGGAGGCGCCCTGCGGCCCGGGGGAAGGAGCGTCCCAAGGTTGGTGTCTAGTGGGAACAGCTGTGGTCTGTGACAGGTGTCACCGTCCTGGCTGCGGCATGAACCGTTAGACACAGAAGGAGCAGTCGGTACCCTGTGAAGTATTTTCCAAACGTGCCACCTAAACATCACAGGCTACCAGGCGGGACCGTGTGGCCCGGGGAGGCTGGAGAGAGAGTGCCCTCCCTACGGCATGAACTTCCACTTTGGGGATTTGGGGGCCAGAGAGCTGCGTCCCCCACATGCTGGACCTTTCAGAGAGGGACCTGAGCGCTGTGGAGCCTGAGCCTCTAACGAGGGTCTGGCCGTCCTGACCGCCCGCCTCCAGGGGACATGGTTTCCCCACTTCCTGGCGTGGCCCTCGGAGGCTCCAGGACCTTCAAGGGCAGGTGTCTGAGAGGAGCGGACAGCGGCTGGCATGCTGGGCCCTTCAGCCACCCAGAAGGTCACAAAAGCCCTGTGCCAACAGAGCAGGGATGGAGGGTGCAGGGGCGGTTCACACCCCAGCTGCGGGTGCTGGGGTCACTTCCCGGCGAGACCCTTTGCTGAGCTGACTTCCACAGGCAACACGCCCGTCTGCACCACACAGCAGGCACTGAACCGGACCCCTTTGACTGTACCCCGAGCCCAGTGTCCTGTGCCCGCCACGAGGCCGGCACCGGTCCCCGGCATCCACACCCGCGGCCCACCCAGCGGGCGCTCGCCAGCCTGTCCGACCACCAGACACAGAACCCGCCACATCACCAGGCAGATGCACTGCCCGGGGGCAGCCCTCCTGGGTCCCCACTGTGTCCGGCTGAGGGACATCCGGCATTACAAGACACAGGCCCCGGGCGGCAAGCCAGCCACACGGTACACACGGCCACATGGTGCCACACGGCCACACGGCCCGCCCGTCTTCTCAGCTTGTGTGGAGGCACAGGTGAAGATACTCAGGACTCCGAGTCCCTGTGATCCTGAAATCAGCTCTCAAGGGAGGGCGGGAGCACACCCCTGCTCACACCCAGAGCGAGGGCCCAGCAAGGGCTGCTGATCCAAATCACAAGGCACGCCCCTCTGTGCCCTGACCAGACCCAGGGAGTAAGACACGCTGGTGACAAATACCCGCAGGGCTTCAAAACCTTTAAAACTCTGCCGAAGCACAACCACTTCCTTCCGCATGCAGGGGCGCCCCGTGCTTTCGCCGTGAAGGGTGCTCTGCTGCGCTTCCAACAGGGACTTCAACTAAGTGTTCCTTCGGGTCTTCTCTCTCGGATCGTGCGGAAGCGCGAGGCCGACCTCTCCAGGGTTAACCCGCTTTCTCGACCGCGGTCCCACCCTCAGGCCCCCGTGCCTAAAAACCAAGTCCCCGCCAGGCCCGTCGCGTCCAGCTGTCGGTGAGCACCGGCCACGGGCGAAGGCGGGCTGCTCGGGGGGGCGCGGCATGTGTTTGGCTCACCCCAGATCTCGGTTCGGGGTCACCCCCCCCCCGTATCCTCCACTCCCCCGCCGCCCACTTTTCTGGCTGTCAGCAGACCCCTGAGGAGAAAGGAGGCTGAGTCCTGGAGGACACGGCCACGGACCCCGAGTCCAAAGCTGGAGGACCCACAGTCACAGAGCCGTCAGGGGACGGGTGGGGCTGCGAACAGGGCCCTGCCAAGGGTGCCCGGCCGGGCTCACGCGAGTGGCGGGTGCTTGGCGTCGACGCCAGCACCTTCCAGCAGCAGGACGGACTTTCCCCGTCTGAGCTCAACGCTCACAAGGCCAAAGAGTCTGAACACAGAGAAAACGCTCGCATCGTGGTGTCGGTTCTCTGAGGTCCCGGGCTCCTGTGTGGAAGGGGACCCACGCGGACAGGCACCACGGCTCCACAGACACAAAACGCGGCCCGCACGCGCCACCAGCGGCCGGGAGACTCAGTGCGACCAAGGGCCTGCCAAGTACACTAAACAGCCGCTCCTCTGAATACACAGAAAATTCAAGTAATTTATTTAAAAACTGCTTAGTCTCATCTTGAAATATATATATAGATATATATTTGCTTTAGAATGATCATATTGCAGCATGATTTTTCATGCATCTTAAAGTTCTTTATTTAAAAAAACAACTTGAGGCAGAGAAGTATTACCGTTGTCTGAGTCCAGGTGACATCAGGAAGCGGAGACGGACCATTCCAAGTAAGAGGAGCAGAGACTGCTCAGGTATGAAGAGACTGTGGTTTGAAAAGCATTTCCGAGTAGCTGCAGCATTTGATGACCGAACTTCCCCCAAAGTCCACGTCGGGCTCACACGCGGAAAGCAGGGACGGCGCAGCGTCCTTCCGGGGGGCCAGGGCCGGGGGGGCCTTCCTTCCATCCCGGACACCTGGCAACCCTTCGGATCCCAGCGTGAAGGGGGGTGAGCAGGCGAAGAGGTCAGAGGAGGTCAGAGGAGGCCCAGCAGGACCCGCCCGCACCGGGGCCACTGTCCCACACACCCGAGGTAGGCCTGGCGGCAGGTCCCAGGCGGCGAGGCCACGCCTGGAGCTCTGCCCTCATGATTTCCCCAACAAATGGTTTAAACACGAGTCAAAGTGCAATGAAGAGAGTCCCTGGGGGGCTTCGGACAAAGACGACGGGGTCGGGGAGCCGGGGGGGGGGGGGCAAGGGCCGGGCACAGACACGTGTGCGCACCTGCCTGGGACCCGCCCCCCCAGGTCACCCCTTCCTCCCCAGCGCGGGTGGGGGGCAGCCGCCGTCCCCCGCTGCCCAGAGGCAGGGCTGCTCCCCGCGCCGTCTGTCAGAATCTCTGAGGAAAACAGGAAATGCTGTCTCTCCTAAGAAAACCAGTTTTGAAAGAAAAACGTTTCTTCTAAAAGAATCATAAAGAAAAATACTCTCCAATAGCTGCAGCACCGACAAAACGGGAGACCTGACGGAGAACCCGACAGAAAGCCCAAGTACCCGCGGCGCCGGAGAGGACGCGGGCGACGCTCAGGCACGGACCCCAGCACTGTCGTCTGACGTACGCAAGACAACAAGCAGCAGAGGACAGCAGAGATTTCCGTTTTCCGTTATAACCTCAGAAATGAAAAGTCTTATTTTTCTCCAAATTGTTTGTCTCTATCGTAAATCTGGTTTGTAATTTAAAAACATGCAGAATAATATACCTGCAGAATAAAAGAGTTGAAATTACAAGATCTTTTTCAATTTTAAAAAAAAAAGATTTCAAATGATTTTTTTTAATTGCGGACAAAGTAATTGGTGTGTTGTTTCTGCGGCGCGGCTCACCCCTCCCCCTACAACTACCGCGTCTCCGCCCGCGGCCACAGAGGCAACAGCGACCGACCCGCCGGCCGCCCCCCTGGAATGTGTGCACGCAGGGGTGAGGCTCAGACCATCGACTCTGTCTCTAGCTTCCTCGGCTGGCCCTCCTTCCGGGTCAGCCTCAGGACGGTGGGCTTCTCGCCGCCGCCCCCGCTTTCGCCCGAAGGCTGGGAAGACAGGCCCTTCTGCTCTTCCTTGGCCTCTTCCGACACATCTGGGTAGATCACCAGGAACGTGGCTGTCAGGAAGCCCAAGAAAGAGCCCACGGAGGCCACCATGGGGATGACGCGCACGGTGCCGACAGCGTCGACCACACCCCCGAGGGCAGACGCCACCAGGATCTGGGAGATGTACACCTGGCAGGAGAGGATGGCACAGTCGATCCCGAAGCCGCGCCTGGAGCTCCCGGGACTGTGGCGGACATACTGCAAGAGAGGAGAGCGAGAGTGAGGGCCGCGGGGCGCCAGAGCGAGTGGGGGCCGCGGGTGCCAGAGCGGCGGCCGACATTCCCGTGGATTGAATAGTAGCTCAGAAGTCTGGAAACACAACTTGCCTTTCTCTCAGCAACCACTCAGCCTGTCTCCCGACCCCGTCCCACTTCTATTCAACTTTGCATTGGAGGTTCTGGCCATTGCAGTAAGGCAAGGAAAATAAATAAAACGTATTAAGGACTGGAACGAAAAAAATAAATCTCATTATACACGGATGACGTGACTGGGTACGAAGACCAAAAGGATCTATCGATTTGCCCTAAGAATTACCAGAAGAATATACCATATCTGTGGACAGAAAGGCTCAACACTGCCATGTTTTCAACTCTCCCCAAATTATCTATACAATCAATGTGGTTCCAATTACAAAGCCCAGAAGCTGATTCTACCATTTACATGGAAAGTGCAGGGTCCAGAGTGCCCAGAACCTTCAGGAAGAACGAAGCCGGAGGACCCACTGGCCTGGGTCCTTCCACAGAACTACTTACAAGAGCATAAGCCTCGTGTGAGGACAGACCGACTGATGGAAGATGGGAGAGAAACGGGGACCAGAAACGCCATCCCCGCAGATGGGGACCCAACTAAGCACAAGGATGGCACCAGCGCGGGCGGGGACCACGTGACCCTCAACGTGAAGCGGCCCCGTGTCCCACAGCTACCCGTCCGCAGGAGAACAAAGTCACACTCCTCCCTCAAACCACACGCGCGTGCACTGTCCCCCAGGCGGACCGCGGGCGCACACAGGACAGGCGCCACCCCGTGCCACCGCCGGCACAATGGAGCAATGGCCCACGGCCACACGGTGCCGCCCTCTGCGAGCACAGGAGGGAAGCACAGGCGTGAAGCAACAGCAGACGGACAGACGTTCCACGCACAATAAGTGCAAACACCGGCGAGGGGGCTGCCTGGTGCTGGCGGCCAGAACGAGGGCCAGCTTTCCATGGCTTCCGCGTCAGCACTGCTTTCTCAGACTTGTTTTCCAACCCTCCACTGAGCCGTTCGCTTAGTGTGTACTCTTCTGCAGTCATGGTACACTCGGACTAAAAAGCTTATTTAACAAAGAACGCTGTGATTTAGATTTTCATTAGTTTGGTATTTGGCAGGCACCTAACCGCAGTGGATTAATTTTGTTTTTACAATTGTCCAAGGAAGATTAAACACAGTTTAGGTTTACAGAGAAACCGGAACTGTTTGGTGTTTCTTCCTTCACTTTCAGAGGCAGGGTCTACACCTGCACGAGGCCTCTGCACATTCGGGCCGGGCTGGAGCAAGAGGTGCCGTGCGCACCCGGCAACAATGCTGTTTGCAGGGACCGCCTGAGGCACACACGCGGTGCTACCTACCCACGTTCCTCTCAAAGTGCAGGCAACCCAGGCGGCTCGCGCTCTATTGGCCGGATGTGCTGGCCCAGCTCCCTTCCACAGGGTCCGTGAGGGATATCGGGGGCAGGCAGCCAGGCCACTGAAGGAGCAGATCCTTCCTTTGTAGCCACGAAGCCTGTGCCTTGGACCGACCCGTACCGGCGGCGGCTCTGCTGGTCCCTTCAGAACCAAAGACCTAGGGGGGATCATCTGCACCCCAAATGTCTCCCAAGGGGAAAGTGCGAGCTCTGCCTGGAGAGGAGTCGAGAGCGAACGTGGGCTTTGGAGCCGAACGGGTCTGATGATCTGACCAGACGTGCACTTCAGGCTGGTGACCTGGTGCCCCAGCGCCTCCTCCGCCACACCCCACCCCCGCCGCCACGACGCACCTCCTTGATGTCGTGGTACTGCCCGAGCAGGGCGTAGGGGCAGTAGGAGATGCTCATGGAGACGATGCCCATGGTGCTGATCATGACCATGGAGACGTAAACATTGGCGAACATGGCCATCACGGCTGTGCCGATGGAGAAGCCCAGCGTCCCCAGCACGTAGATGACCCTGACACTCAGCTCGTAGTTGTCCAGGCACTTCTGCAACAGGGCTGTGGGGACAGTGGGGCCGCAGGACAGTGAGCAGCGAGGCCTGCAGCGGGGTGCCCCCCCGACTCCCCCCACCTCCCGGGCCATCCTCCACGCCAAGGCCCCTCCCACCACACTCAGCCCACCTGGCCCCCAACATGCTCGTGGCTCACCCAGAGCGCCGTCCTCAATTCTCGGGGCTCTGGCACATCAGCACAAAGTCCACCCCCCTGGTCCCAGAGCCCGTAGCCGCTTCCTGCCCCGGACCCCTCCCACCACCCCAGACCCACGGGCTGGCCTTCGCCAGCCTCACGCCTAGCCTTGATTAGGAGTCTCAAGTTGTGGCTGGCCTCTCGCGGGAAAGGTCTGGGTCCAGAGGGACAGGCTTCTGCTCACTCCTCCTGACCCAGCGGCTTAACGGCACCTCCCCCAGGAAGCACCTCTTGTTCCTTCCCGAGAACTCCTGTCTGAGCTCGGACGGTGCTGCGTGTTGGTCAGGCTGGCTTCTGGCTGCCTCATGGCCTTGACCTTGGAAATCCTCAAGTCTAGGCCAGGCTGAGAGGAAGCTGGGGGCCTCCTCCACGGTTTGTGCAGAGAATGGGCGGGACCCAGACCAGACATGGTTAAGGAGACCCCCGACCCTGACTGTGCCCATTTCCAGGAGTGCCTGGGCACGCTGCTCCCGGGAGTGAAGCCTGTCACCTCCCTCCCCCAGGATAGAACTGCACCTCCAGGGAAAGGCCTCTGCTTCACAGCAGACTGCTCCCACGGCCACAGGCCCCAAACACACCTCACTCCCCCTCCCCCGGGCTCATGGGCACGGCTCCTGCAGCCCCGCCATCGCCCGGAGCCTGGCCCTGGCGGCAGCCCCGCTCTGAGGATCCCCTGGGCAGGACCCAGCACACGGAGGACACCCACGTGGGGTGTCAGGACACCCAATGCGAGACACACAGGTTTCCACGCTTCCATCCCCACTGTGACCTCGGCCGCACAACGACACCGCTGCCCCCGCCCAGGGATCGCTTACCTGAGCAGATGGCACCGGTGGCCGCTTAAATAACCAGGCCCCAGCATCCCATCTTCACGCCGGCGTTGTAGGCCTGCCAGGCCGTCGAGTTGGAGGGGGCCTATTCCAGAAAAGAGACTGGGCTTCAGGGCGGCCAGGAACCGCGGGCCACACTCTTTACAGAAAGGACGTTACTTTCTAGCTCAACCACAGGCAAGCCGTTGATTTTAAAAATCAGTGATAAACACGATAGCAAGGGGCCGTACGCAGGGCAGGACCCGCAGGCCCTCCCGGCTGCATGCCTGCCCTGCACGGGAGCCAGAGGGTGAGGGACCACGTAGAGGGGAGGCTGAGCCTGCGCTGAGCCCATCCGGCCCGATTCCAGGCGAGGCAGGTGGGAGCCATGCCGCAGGGAACAGAACGGGTCCTGGCCACGCACGAAACGGCGGGTCCCTATTCCGAGCCACCACGCTCCGGGCAGGTCTGTGCACAGCACTGGGCGTTGAAGCGGAGCCTCGCTTCAGGCTTCACGAGTGGCTCCGACCCTGAAGCCGTCGTGGGCCCCAAGCCCGGTCCCAGGAGCACCCGCTGGCCAGCTGCCCACCCTGCCCCCCCCCCGCCCCAAGTGGGCAGCACACGCAAGCTCAGCAGAAGCCTCCCCGCGCGGTGCACCAGGCTGTCGGCACTGCCAGGTGCCCACGTCACCGTCCCGCCCGGCCCCAAAGCGGGCACCCCCGGGCACTCACCTTGGGGTCCCCCTCGAAGATGACCTGGCCCATGAAGTCGGTGTAGAAGACGGCCTCGGCGATGACGGAGAACCAGGTGAGCAGGTGGCAGAGGCAGAGCCGCGTCAGCTCCCTGGGCATCTTGAGCATGGACAGCCAGAGCAGCCGCACCGTGGTCTCGCCCTCCCCCTCCTCGCTCTCCGTGTCGCCGCTGGACGTGGTGGCCCCGCTCTGGTTCCGGTGGCGGCACCGCTGCCGCTGCCGCTTCTGCAGGTCGTACAGGTCACTCATGCTGCGCGACGGCTTGATGAGGACCACGGCGTTGGCCCGCCGGTAGCGGTAGCAGTTGGAGCCGATCTTGCCGTAGTAGGAGAAGGTGCTGGAGGCCTGCCGGTGGAACGTGTGCCTTCGCCGCCTCATGGAGCTGGACGCGGCCACGGGTTTCATGTCCACCCTGGGGTAGACCCCAAGGCCGTCCTTCGGGGGCGAGCCACTTCCGTTGGGGACTCTGGCTTCTTCCAGGTGCTTATCGAGCAGCGTCTCGTCCTCGTTCACGCGCTCCCTGAGCACCGAGGCCAGGCGGTAGGGCCTGGCCCAGGTGAGCTCCTGGCTGGTGCTGCGCGGGGTGCTGGGGCAGGAGCCGTCGTGGAAGATGGAGGGCTCGATGTCGGGAAGGAAGGGCAGCTCGGGCTCCAGGTCCAGGGCCGCGTCCGGCGCATGCAGCACAGAGTCGCTCTTGCTTCGCACCATGTCCACGCCCAGGTAGTCCAGCGACAGCTCGTGCTCCGACTGCACCTCCGCCGGGAACGAGGCGCTGCCGCCATCCAGCATGGTGGGGCGGGGGGCGGGGGGCGGGCTGTCGGCCGCCTCCCCGGCGCGCTCCTGGGGGGGGCTGTACTGCTCCTCCTCGATGCTGAACAGGTGCAGGGCCACCGACACCACGAAGATGATGGCCGCAAAGAAGAAGAGCACCTGGTTCTGCGTCCGGAACCAGGCGCCCAGGAAGGTCTGGGTCCAGTCCAGCCCCCCCAGCACATAGCCGATGGCCCCGCCGAGGCCTACGCAGAGGGAGAGACAGAGGCAGCCCGTGAGCGCTGTAGGTGCCTTGGCGCAGACCCCCAAAAGAAGAGGAGAAGCTAGGAAAGACCTGGAAGGTCCTTCACCCTGAATCCCAGGCCAAGGACACCGCTATGCCCTTGGTCAGCACAAGTTTTTGGGATGGAAAGTACGAAAACAGTAGGAAAAACGAGACAAGAAACTACAGCTGACCCTAAGTTAGGAGTTTTCACCTCAGGGACTCCCGCCTGAGGAAGCAGAAGCAGGGATCTGCCAGGAAAGGAGGCAGATGGCTGCCTGCGACCCTGGGCGGCACTGACTGCCATCCCTTATGCCCAGGAAAGCGCTGTTCCCGACGGAGGTGAACTGTGCCCAGACGCACGGAGAGACGAGCACGGCCTGCCCACCGCCTCGCCCACCAGGGCGACGTAGAGGCACGGCAGCCGTCGAGTCCACCCCGACGTGGGGAGGGGGGCCTTGGGAACAGCGCCCCCGCCAGCCCCCAGTGCCGGTCGGCCTGGGACAAGCTGGGTGAGGTCTGGGAGGAGGTGAGGGCTGGGGTCGGGGAGGGGCGGGGGGGTGCTCTCACCGGCGGAGAAGGCGTGGATGTTGAGGGCCATGTCCTGCTCCTCGCTGTCCACCACGTCCAGCAGGTAGGCACGGATGGGGCCCTCGGTCGCATCAGCACTGAAATCCAGGATGACCACCCCCAGCACTGTGAGGACGATGCCGACGGGCTGCCGGTTGGGGACATCACCGAGGGACAGACCTGACGGAACACACAGGGGGCGGGCAGATCTCAGCTCCTCAGAGCAGTCACCTCCAAGAGGAGATGGTGACATTCTCGCTCGGCCGGAGGAGGCGTGTCTCTCAGCACAGACTTTCAGTACAGAAGGTGGGCTGTGTTTGTGCGTCTCCTCCCCGGTCACACTAGCCGTCCAGCGGACCTGGGAGAGCTTACCTACCTTCACGTTTGTGGCTGAACGGAAAACGGTCCCTCCTACCCACCTTCTCTGGCAAAGGAGGGCCACGCTGGGAGCACTAACTGAGCATCACTGTGACACACCGTCACACACCTGCGTGCGCACACTGTGTTCAGGGTCGGCGCCCGGGCCACGGCCTCATGGTGCGCATGTGCACCCACCCTCCCGCCCGGCCCAGGCCCGCGGGGGCGCTCCTTGAGCACTCCTGGAAGGCGTGGCCAGCCCCCCTGGCGTCCGCACGCGGCTCCTCAAGCATCGCTGTGGCTTCGCACACAGGAGGACGGTTGGAGCCTGTCCCCCTCACGCCACGTGGGAAGCACGGTGACCTTCCAACTTGCCGTAAGAAAATTAAGCCTTGAACGCCACTGCGGATGTTGTTTCGAAGGTCAGACTGGCCCCAGGCACCCCAGCAGACAGGCTAGCCGTCCTGCATGCCGGTGGTGGATGGCGAGGCACTCATCACCCCCTCCCTCCCCACCCCCCAGGCAGGCGCTTTCTCGGGGCAGCCCTGAGAAGCAGCGCACACAACCTCACTTCCAGCACAGCCCTTCCCTGAGCAAGCTGGAAGCCGCCAGAGGAAGCTACATTCACACCTTGCATCCCACCTGCCTTGGGGGAGTCTGCCCTGACCCCAGAGACTGGCTGGCACCCTGTGCCCGAGGATGTGGGACACAGGGCACATGCCTGGGGCCCAGGAGCCCCTGAGCTGCAGCCACAGACAAGCTGGCTGCACAGGAAAAGACGCCCGGGACAAACATGTCACGGCAAGTGACGGGGTGGGGGGCCGGATCCCGAGTCTCTGCGCCACCACATTCTAGCAAGACCGCCCCACAGACCCAGCTTCGGAGGGTGCCATCACTTTCCCTCTGGGGAGACGTGAGGAGGGACATGCGCTCTACAGGCGGAAGGGGACAGCCCGCAGCCCCAGGCCACAGCTGACGGCAGAGCAGCCCAGGCCTCCGGCTGGAGAAGGCCACCCAGCACCAGGTGGCTGGGTGCCGCTCAGGGAAGCACATGCTGTGCCTGGCGCGGTGGCCCCTCCTGTCCCCGGCCTGTCCCCACACAGCCTCGGAGAAACAGCGCAGCTCTCGCCAGCCCAGAAGGCTTCCCAGGCCTCTGTGAGCGTTCCGACGTCAAGGACTTCCTTCTGCAGACCTGCGCCAAGCTTGCGGCTGTCAGGACGCAGAGGAGGCCTCCGTCTTCAAGAGTCATTGCCAGAAAACAAGGTTTTGTTTTTAACAGTTTTGATGGGCTCCCTCAGGGCAAAAACTATTTTCCCACATAGAGCTGCTTTAATTAAAAACAAAACAACAAGAAAAAAGGCAGAACAAAACATGAGTACCCGAAATAGAAAAACAAGTAGTGAGCTGGGTCTGGACATTTTCAATACCAAGCCTGAGAAAAGGACAAAACAAGAAGAGATAATTTCTGAAATAATGCTGGAAACAGGACGCGGTGTCAGATACGCACGGAAAACAAGTGGGTCACAACAGGAAGTGCTTCCCTGTGAACAGGTTCCCACGGCTTTCCCACGTGGGGCCCGCTCCCGCCCGGGCCCGGAGGCGCCCTGCCAGCTCGCCGATGGCCACGCCGGCCACGCCGTGGGCCGCAGGAGGGCGCGCGGCAGGGCAGAGGGACACTCACCGATGGCAGAGCCATTCAGGAACAGCGCCACGCCCAAGAGCACGCCGATGCACAGGACCAGGATGAAAGGCCGCCGGCGGCCCCAGCTCAGGGTGCACCGGTCGCTGGCGGAGCCGATGACGGGTGTGAAGATGAGGCCAAGGATGGGGCTCAGGAACCAGGTGAGGCTGTAGTACTGCTCCGGAAGGCCTGCACAGACACGTGGCAGGCTGTCACAGGCGCGCACACACACACACACGCACGCACGCCCCGGCCTGGCAGAGACCCCTCGTGGAACTGCCCATGTCTGAGGCAGGCAGACCTGAACTAAGCTGAATCCCAACTGGAAACGTCAGGTAGGCAGAGGCCTGCACCCGAGCAGACGCCCCGGGAGCCGGGACCCGTGCAGGTGCACACGGCAGCCCAGCATGGAGTGCGGCAAGCAGAACTGGGACCGGCCGTGCACACATTGGGGGCGGGGGCGGGGGGGGGGGGGGCAGGCACCCATGAGCCCGCTCATGCCGCCAGTGCTGCTCGATGCCGCCTCACAGGCCCTGCACACCAGGCCCCCATCACCCCAGAACGAAGACACAGGGAACATGGCTCCAGGGCAGCAAGGACCCACCTCTGCCTCTCTGGGCCTCGCCAGCCAAAACCTATCACCAGAGTCCCCACTGCCGCACTACACGACCCCAGCGGTGGGCTCCTGTGAGGCCACTAAGGGGCCAATGAGAGGGGAAGCGTCAGCTCAGGTTGAGCTGGAGCAAAGCTGTTCTACTTGGCACTTGCTCTCCCCTCTCATGGAACCCTCCTACCTGCCCAGGAAGGTGGGGACTGTTGTGCCCATTTCCCAGGTGGGGAGCCTAAAGCCCAGAGTGGTTAGGTAATGCGCCCTGGGTCACACAGTGAGAAAACAGGAACCTCCCCCACTTTGCACAGACCGGAGGCTATCGCCAGTGGACGGCACGCTGGTACAGTGGAGCCCCGCACGGGAGCGGGGGGGCAGGGGGGGCAGGGAAGCACGAGCCCCGCACATGCCAGCCGCAGGGTCCACAGTGGCTAAAGGAAGTCTCTACTGGCATAGGCCAGGGTGGCGGTCGCCCTCGGGAAGGGCAGGGGCTTCGGGGGTTGTCTGTTCTGTTCCAGATCTGGGTAGGGGTCACCCCGCTGAGACTTCCGTCACGCACCTCTCCGGGTCCTGCTTCAGTGGGAAGCTGACTTAGAGAAAGGAAGGGGCTTGGGCATGCTGGCGATCCCCGCCCCAGGCGCCGGGAGGTGGGGCGCCGGGGTGCACAACTGGGAGCCAGGCCCCTCTGGCGGACGGAGCGGCGTCCCCATCACCCACGTGCCCGCACGCAGCCTGCGCTCCACCCATCTGCTCCACCTTCACCCCCTAGAGCCATAGGAAGCGTGAGTCGTGTTCCTGGTCCAAGTGAGCAGAGCGGGCGCCTGCTGCTTCGGAAACGGGAAGCAGGCCGGCGCATTCGGGTGGCACCGCGGTTTCTCGGCAGGCTGGGGCCTCGCCTCTCCGCGCCAGCGGGGACAGCAAGAGCCACCCGGGCTGCCCCAGTGCCCACGTGCAGGAGCGTGTTGTGCACAGAAAGGACGGCCGCCACCACCACTCAGCGTGTATGACACAGCTGGCGTTTCACGAGGCGGGAAGCATCCTCACGGATGTCAAGCCTCGCGGACTGTCAAGCCGGCTACCCCGAACAGACCCCGACTGCCTGCACACGCGGCTCCTCGCAAGTCCCCGCACGCACACGCCGACTGACCTGCCACGCCTGGCCTCCTGCCCGCAGCCCAGCCATGCTGCTGCCTCAGACACTCACAGCGCTCGGTTTCTGCACACCGCCTGCAGTCTCACCCCCTAGAGGCCTGGGCACACCCTTGCCAAGCTCCACACCTGCTGAGCCACCTGTATGCTCTCCCAAAAGACCGTACATCCTGAGAGCGTTTGCGGGACCCCCCGGGAGCACGTGCCTGTGGAACTGCACCAAATGCACGTGTGGGGCCAACTGGTCGAGCCCACCCACCGACCCTCTGCTAACCCATCCCTGGGCCAGCCCGTTACCCCACGGAGGGCCCTCGCCTGCCAGGCCTGCACCTGCCCTGTGATTCCAGACCCTTCCAAGCCCTCGCTCTCCAGGGGGATGAAGAGTGCCTCGCCCATGGACTCGGGCAGCACGGCCCTGGCCACAGGCACTCCATCCCACTCCTGACGTCCAGTCCACCTGCTGTCACCACGCTCACCCCCCCGACCAGGCTTCTGCTTGTGCCACGGACCTCGATCCATCCATTCTCAGCCCACCCGGGGCCTATGCTAAGAGTGCTGCTCCTGGGGTGCCTGGGGGCTCAGTGGTTAAGGGACCAACTTCAGCTCAGGTCACAATCTCGCGGTTGTGAGTTTGAGGCCTGCATGGGGCTCGCTGTTCTCAGCCAGAGCCTTCTTCAGATGCTCTGCCCGCCTCTCTCTGCCCCTCCCCTGCTCTTGCTTGCTCTCAAAAGCAATACTGCGCTGCTCTAAGACAGCACGTCGGCACCTCTCCCCCTGCTCTGCTGGTCCCTTCTCACTGCAGCGTTATGTCCACTTAACACGTAGTGAGAGTCCTTACACGGCTGCTGCCACGGCGGCCACACTACTACTTGCTTTCTGCCGGTCCCCCTTCTGCCTACTTCCGGTGAAGTGAACTGAATGCTGTACATGCCGGCCCCGCAGCACAGTGTGCACAGTCCCTGCCACCGCTCTCCCGGTCTGGGGATGTCTGCGCAGCACAACCGTAGCAGCACTGCACGCGCCTCTGTGCCGGCCCCACGCCCCTTCACACCACGGGCGGTACACGCGCCACGTCCGCAGACACTGCAAACCCCGGTCTGGGCTGCGGCTGTGCTTCAGCAGTCATGCAGATTTTAAGAGAATTAAAACGAAAATTCCTCTTTTATGTTTACCTCCCGTTTAATCATTTCTAGTCTTTTTCCTTCCTTCCCAAAGACCTGAGTATTCACACGGTGCCACTCCCTTCTGTCTGATGGACGGTTTTTGGGTTATTCACATTTTACAGAAATCTGCTAATGACAAATCCTTTTATTTTAACTAAAATCTCATTGTTTCACTTTCATTCTTTAAGGATGTTTTGGGTGGATAAAGAGTTCTGGGTTAAGTCCCCGCCCCCAAACTTGGAAGAGGTCACCCCAGTTTCTGCAGAGGCTGGGTCACCTCATGTGCTGTGCACACAGAATGCCCTTCCTCGGGTGCCTTCAACATGTTCTTTTTGTTGGTTCTTAGCACTTGGATCCGATAAGCCTAGAGCAAGGTTTTCTTTACACTTCTTGCTCGCAGTGCGCGGAGCTCCGTGAACCTGGACCTTGAACTTTCGCCACTCTGGGAAATCTTCAGTTGTTTTCTCTGCCTGTCGTGCCCCCCACCCCCCCACCCCGCTCCTCTCTTCGGGGACCCCAACCACGTGTCTCAGACCCGGCGCTTCCCAAGGCTGCTGGCTTCTATTCCGGGTCTTCCTCCTCTCTGTTCTCCGTCGTGAGTCACGGATGTCGACGGAGCCTGTCGTGCGCAGCGCCTTCCTTCTGTCCTCCCCAACCCCCTCTGAATTTTCCCAGATGCTGCATTTTTCAGTTCTAGAATTTCCAGTTGGTTCTTCTTTTCCCTCTTCTTCTTTAACAGTTTCTGCTGCTCTGCGGAGCTTTCCTACTTCCTGCTAGGGACACGTTTTCCTTATGTCCTCGCTCACACTTCCTGCACCGGCCAAGGGGCCCATCACGAGTGCCCGATGCTGGGGCCGGTCTCCACTGCGGCCTCTTCTCTGGACTGCGGGTCACGTCTTCACGTCCCGAGAGCCCTGGATGCAGACGTTATGGACACGAGGCTGCAGACACTCTACATTCTGCTATGTCCCCTTTCTGGGCAGTGATGCCTTTATTTCAACCCACAGTTAGCTTGGCTGCAGTCAGGCTCGAAACCCTCCCCTGAAACAGGAGGCAGCAGATCTCCGTTACGTTCCGTCAGCCTTAGCTGCGCTGCTTGACACTCGGCCCGCGGCTGCATGCTTTAAGCATGAGCAGAGACCTGAGAAGAGACGACACAGAATTTGGGAGGCCCCTGGCTCAAGCTCTGGCCTGGATGCTGTCCCTGGGTTCTCCCAGTGAAAGTGCAGGTATCAAGCGTTTTTAGCTGCCCTGTATGGCATCAAACACGGCCCACCTTCAGGCTAAAGGCTGTGAAATGCTGGGGCCTCGCCTAACACTGTTCCCTTCTAGTTTCTGGCACTCTCCAGTGGCGTCAGCGAGCCGCTTTTACGTCCTGGCCAGCTTTCTATAACGGCAGCAACAGGAGCTATGAGGCCCTGTCTTCTGCTTGGTTTTCTCAAAACAGAAAATTATGTTCAATTTTAAATACTATTTCATATACTGAATAGATTTAACAGTATGTAACTTAAATAAATATTGTTTCAGTTGATGCTCTCTCAGCTCCGGGAGGCCGACAGTGCTGCCCTTACCATGACTCCGCCCCACGTCTCCCGGGCTGCCTTCCCACACGGCGAGCTCGGCAAACACAGGGACCAGGAGAGCGCTGTGCCCTGCTGGCGAGGGGACCTACGGCTCACATGGCGGGCAGGGTGAGCTGCTGCCACCGGCACAGTCCAGACCGTCCAGGTGGGTGACTCGCAGCTAACTGGTGGAGGGGACGGCTCCCAATGTCCTGAGGCCACCAGGCCACCCCATTTTCCAGGTCCTCAATGTCCCACTGATGAAGACAACCCTCTGATAGGATTCACAAGGCGCAGTCTCATCCCATTTGTCCTCACAGGCGGCCGAGAGGTTGGCGCACGGTACCGGCTGCACCTGCGGGGCGGGGTCCCTCGGAGCAGGAAGCCAGGGTTCAGATGACGAGGCCAGAATGAAGGTGCAGACGGAGGGCAAGAGCAGAGCTCTGGTCCACAGGCGCTAACAACACACGGCACCCTCTGGGACCCAAGATGTGGCCACCCAGTGACTAAGTGGGCGTGCACCCCCACCAACGGGACTTTAATGCCAGCCTCACTGCACGGGCACCGGCTCCAGTGCCCACTTCCACCATGCTGCCGGGCAGAGAGGAAGCTCCATAGAAAACAGCTCCTTAAAGACTCGCCCTCGGCTGCAGAGACAGAAGCAGGGGCCCAGCACTTCCTTCGGGCCGCGGGCAGTCGTTCGTACAGCTGTGCGTGGGCGCGGAAAGGCCACAGACACCTGTTTGCGCGTAATCCCCCCTTAACTTCCACAAACACCCATAAGCATCTCGGAGGCGCAGGCTCCGCATCAGATAGGAGCCCACCCCCACCCCACCTTCCCACCCCCACTGCGGCAGGAGCCTGGGGAGATGGCCCCAGCCCACCGTCAGTGACTCCGCCGCCCCCTGCCCCTGGCTGACGGGAGGCCAGCACCAGGTCCCTTGGAAGTCCTCGCGGCTGGCTGGTGTGAGACACAGTGGCGTCGTGCTGGCGCAAAGCCCGCGCTCTGGCCCGGCACAGGCTACATGACATGGACGCAGGTGGAGAAGCAAGCTGGCTGTCCAGGTGACAGGAAGTCACTCCACCGATGGCACCCTCTGGAAAACAAGGCTTCTTGCCCTTACGCGGAGGGGCTGCCGGCACGGACAGGAGCCCCGCACCGCCGCACGCAGGGACGCCCAGAAGACCCGTGGTGGCAGCAGCGGGGGGGGGGGGTGCGGCAAAGGTGCTCACACGACCGCCGGGGCTCCGGGCAGTACTGGCCCTCTCAGCAGTCAGTCCGCTCCGGGCTGCGGGCGGACGAGCTGGGACGACGCTGCCCCCCCCGAATGCCTGCTGCCCCGGTGGCTTCCTGCTGGCGCGCGGTTCCCTGCGCTGGGTGCAGCCTGCTGAGCAGGAGTACCCGGTGCCCCTGGGGGCCTGTGGGGGCCCAGCTTGGGGCGCGCCCCGTAGATGCCCAGATGGCCCCTAGCCTGCAACACCAGAGTACGGCTGCGCGGGGCGGACACCAGGGACGGGCACTGGAAGGTCGTCCTGAGAGCGGGTGCATGACTGAAACCGAACGGTTCTGCACTAAACCCACATCTAGAAACACCCGAGGACACGGGTCGAGCGGGACGCTGGTCGGCAGCCTCCCCAAACCTGCGTCCTCATCACACAGAGTGCCGGCTGGCCTTGAGGGAGGAGGGCTCAGGGCTGAAAGCTCAGGGCTGAGCCACTCGGCCCCCCAGGGCATACTGGGACCTGCGAGCAGCCAGCCCCTCTCTCACCCCCGCCTCCGCGAGGCACACCGTATGCCAGGCTGGGTGGGGTGTCCTCTCACTGCGGTGCCGATCCCCAAACTTCTCTTCACCCCTCCCCGCGTTCACCCCTCCACCTGCACAGTCTGGCCCCACCCCCACAGCCCTCCCAGACCTGCCCTCCAGGAGGGCCCCCAGGGTCACCTAGACGCCAACTGAGCCGGTCATCATCAGCTCGACTCAGCTAAAGGCCCAGGAGGGTAGTGGGCTGGCATCATGCCTGGTATACAGCAGGCACCAAAACCTTGTGCTGGATGGAGCCCACCCCATACCCCCAAGCACTACCCAGCCTGGTGCCCCTCACTCCAGCTGGGCCTTCTTCCCAAGGGGGCACCCCCCGCCCTGTAAAACCCGTTTGCCTGGAGGCTCCCACCCCCTGAAGCACAGCTCTGCCCCAGCTTCTGTGCTGCCAACCCCCAGCCCTCGGTCAGGCCTCCCACGTCCTCTGTGCCCCTCCCCAGACTCCTCTCACTCCCCGCCCAGCGTCAGGACCATGTCCTCCAAACGCGGCCCGGCTGCAGCTCTCTGCTCAGAAGCCTCTGCACGTTTCTCGTGATCCGAACCCACTGGGCTGGATCCTGCCCTGTCACACATCCTCGGAGGGGACCTGCCTGGCTCGGCGGCTCCCAGTCCTCCTCCCCACGTGTCCCCTCCCACTGGGCACCCCGAAGTGTCCACCCATCCCTGACACTGCCCCCAGAGGGGCCGCCGGAGGAGAGGCCAGGAAGGCGGGGGAGCCGGGAGGAGCAGACAGGCCCGGCAGTGGCGCCCTCCCCAGGCCTCCCGAAAGTGAACTCCAGGCCGCAGGGCACCCGAGCTGAGCGGCCGCGGTCAAGGGAGCGGCTGGGGCCTTGGAGCTGGGCACCCGCTTTCTTCGTCCAGCACGTGGGCAAGAATAAACAGCCCCCACCACGCCCCCCCGGGGCGGCCCCGCGAGTGAACGAGCCAGGTCTCCGCGGGGCCGCGGCGGTCGCTGGGACGCCTCCAGCGGCGCATTTCCCAGCGCGGCTCTCAACAAACAGCGCGCCGCCCATAGTAAATAATTTTTGTTTTCTCCCGGGCCAGAGCTGAACAACAATGGTGGGACCAGGAAGGCTCCCCGTTCACAGGAAACGCTCGGTGTGTCAGCATTGGCGAGGGCCGTGTGAGGTCACGGGCAACGGCGGCCGCGCTGATCACGCGCGGTGGCTCCCATTCAGTGCAACGTCTTTTTTGATAAACTGGTACTGGCGGGGGGGAGGGCGGCCAGGGGAACGGGAAAGTTGCCTATAAATGTTTAACAAAGGATCTGAACCGGGAATGGGAAGGTACATTCTTTCTTTCAATAGACAAAGCCTCCCACATCAAGATATGTTTGTGTTCTCAGACAAGAATTTCACGATAACGTTCAGCTCTCAAGAAGGAGCGCTCTGTGGGAAATGCCCCAAGTGACCTCGGGTAAATGCAGGTCGGCAAGCCCTGCAGGGAACCCCGCCGAGGGCCACGGGCACCCCCAGGCATAGGCAGAGGCCACCGAGGGAGGAAAGGGTCCCCTGCACAGGGACAGTCTACACACTGTGCAGAGGGGAGCGGACACTCCTCCAACTGAACAGAATGTTCTAGAATCCCAGAGCCACGTTGGGAAAGTAGCAAGTGGGATGAAGGAGACAGAGGAGGAACCTCATGCTTCTCCGAGGGCCCTACCTGGAACAGCAGCTGGCGGGTTTAGGTGAGGAGGAACAGCCTGTGCACGCACAGCCCCTCCCGGAAGGCCAGGAGCTCGCCTCCAGCCGGGCCTGCTCCCAGAGACGCCCCAGCACCCAGGCTGTGCCCCCCACCTGTGTAATCCTTCCTCCCAGTGTTAAGGAGCAGGCTCAGATACCCAAAGCGCAGTCCCCAAGCCAGGCGGGCTGTGGAGGGCAGTCTCGTCCCTCAGGATCAGGGACGGGGGGAAGCAGCAGTTGGCTCATCGGGGTGCCCTGTGGGTGCATTCTGCATAAGAAGGTTAGAGGGCCGCGCAGGAGGCTGTCTGGGGCTCGCCGTGCCACGCCAGGACAAGTTACGCGGATGGAGGCAGGACTTTAGAGACGGTGCCCTTCAAACTTACCGAGGGCTCCACTAAATCCCAGCGGACTCTGGATGGTCTTTCTCCTGGTAAAACAAGTCTTCTCCAGCCCCTGTGCTGGCCCTGAAGCCAGGCTGTTTCCTGGGAATCGATGTGCCCAGCCCGCCCCCCCGAGCCCCGTCCCAGGGGCTCCCAGAACCCCTGTGGGGGGGGGGAGGGGGGCACTAGTCCTGTTTCAAAGAGGAGGCTCAACAGCCTGGCTGGATGCACCTGGTGGCTCACTGAATGTCTGGAAAGTCAGGGGCGCAACCCTCCCACTGCCCGGAGCCCCTCAGGAGCACAGCCCACTGCCGGCTGGAGCACCGACTGCTCTGGCCCCTCCCACCGACTGCTCTGGCCCCTCCCACCGACAGCCACCTCGAGGCTCTGAAGCACATACTGCGGGAAGCCGCCTCGTGGTGCCACGGCAAGGTGACCTTGGTTGTACAAGAAATCACAAGGTGTTCAGCCTAAGATTCCAGAAGCTTCCTGCAGTACACAAAACACATGGCTTACCCCACAGTCCTGCCAGAGCTCCTGGGTCAGCCATGGAAGGAGGGTAAAGCCTGTTCAAGGCCAACACGTGCAGAACCTATGTCCTGTTCCGCTGCTTGGGGGTCCCCCAACTCAGAGAAAAGGCCACCATCTGCCCAGTGATGCTGGTGAAACCCAGGAGTCCCCTCCTGGCTCACAGGGCAGCAGAAACCCTGAGGTCACGAGACCAGCCCCCAGCACGGACAAACACAATTATCCCAGGCCTGCATGTCCAGCTCGTACTTGTGGGGCCCGGCCTCCGTGAGCCCTGCGGCCGTCCCCAGCGGTCCAGGCCCGGCCCCCGCGGCCGTCCTGCAGCCCCAGGCCAGCCAGGCCCGGCACGAGCAGAAGACAGCCTGCTGAAGGAAAGGACCAAAGGGAAACACGGAGCCGCGTCGCACCCCACACCTCACGGCCTCGTCCGGGACCTTCCGGGGACTGACGGGCAGCAGGTGAGGCGAGGGCCAGTGTGGGAGGCAGGCTCCGGGGTGAGGCCCTCCCCGCCGTGCCATCTGCCTTCAGCTTCCCAGGGGGCCTGGCCTCCCCACCGACCCCTGCAGTTCACCATGAAATGCCTCCAGAAGCCGTCGGAAAGCACGCCAGCTTTGACCCCGAGTCCCGAACAGACAGGTGGCCTCTAGAAAACTCCCCTCCGCGCGGCCATGGCTAGGGCCCGAGAAGGCCGCCCCGACGGAGTGGCCCCCTGACGCTCCTCGTCCAGAGCCCCACACGGGGCTCGGTTCTGGCGCTTCCTCCCAGCAGCTGGGTTCCGGGGAACTCCGGTGGGGGTGCCGGGGAACTAGCTGCTGAAGAGTGGGTCCGGTCCTCTGAACGCTGGCCTGCCCTCCGGTGAAGACGAAAGGCTCAGGCCCAGAGACGCGGGCGACCCGCACACCGAGGCTCCAGACCCGCCTGCCCAGCACCAGTCAGCATGAGGCCAGCAGCAGGGCCCCGCTGTGCTCAGATGGCACGTCCCTCCTCCAAGGAGACGCTCCTGAGTCCCTTCAACCCCTCCGTGTCGGGACACAGCAGCACAGAGAAGGCACCTCACACCCACGGTGCTGCTGTGTCTACACAGCCTGCACGCTGGGCGTGGCCGGGTCAAACCCTGCCGTGCTGTCAGCACCTAGCACGGGTGCCCAGAATATGGGGAAGCAAAGGCCTGTAACTGATCAACGCGCTAGGCGCCCCCGGCCCCGGTCTGGTGTGGCAGAACGGGGAAGTGTGCAGGGCCCGGGCCTCCCCGGGGCTCGTGGGACAGGAAGCGTGGGGGCACGGCACACAGCGCACAGCGGCTGCTAGGTCACAACCGCCACCACGACAGGCAGCAACTGTCCTCAGCCATGGTTTAAAATGACAGCAAAATGTACGCAGCGGTAAGTCTCAGGGAGATTTAAAGTAGAACGTAACTTGGTTATAAGTGAGAAACGCTCTACCTCCCCATCCCCCGCCCTGGCCACCCCCCCGCCCTGGCCACCCCCCCCACCCCCCCACCCCCCCTCCCCGCCCTGGCCTGCAGCAGGGCCTGCAGCTCCCGTTGGGAAATTCAGGCCCAGGGGCCGGGCCGTTCAACCGACCACGGAGAGTCGCCCCCGGGCTCCGCCCTCGTCTGACCCAATCACCTCAAGCTGAAATTCGGATCTCCACCCCATTTTCCATTTTATGACCCACCTTCCTCCCTTCAGACTCGCAGATGCAGTACTTCTAACAGAGTTACTTCCGATTCTCCACGTCATACTCAAGTTTCCTGTTGTTTCTGCGATGTCCCCCAAATAGTTCACAAGCTAGAAGATACATCCATATCCCTTCTTCACCTAAATGCGGGGCGAACTGGGGCACTGGGGGGCTCAGTCTCGTAAGCATCTGACCTTGGCTCCGGTCATGATCTCACAGTTTGTAGTTCAGGCCCCGGGTCGGGCTCTGTGCTGACAGCTCAGAGCCTGGAGCTACTTTGGATTCTGTGTCTCCCTCTCTCTCTGACCCTCCCCTGCTCACGCGGTCTCTCTCTCAGAAATTTAAAAAAAAAAAATTTTTTTTTAAATTTTAAAAAAATTATTTTTGAGAGACAGTGCACAGAGGGGGGGAGGGGCAGAGAGAGACGGAGACACAGAATCCGAAGCAGCTCCAGGCTCTGAGCTGCCAGCACAGTCCCATACAGGGCTCAGACTTGTAAACAGTGGGATCATGACCTGAGCCAAAGTCAGACCCTTAACTGACTGAACCGCCCAGCGCCCCTGTGTAACTTTTTAAAAAAATGTTTATTTTTGAGAGAGGGGGAAGGAGCAGAGAGAAGGGAGGACAGAGGATTCGAAACAGGCTCTGTGCTGACAGCAGAGACCAGTGTGGGGCTCAGACTCACGAACCTTGAGATCACGACCTGAGCCAAGTCGGACACTGAGCCCACTGAGCCCCCCGGGGGCCCTGTTTTGTAGATAATTTTTGAAACGAGAGACTGAGGGTTAGCACACTGGGGAGATGTGCAAGTCACACAAGCATGTGAAATGCAGCCGTGCTTGTGCGAGCATCTCGACCCACGCGACCGTGGCACGGAAAGGGGCTCCCGACAGCTTCCCGACTTTGTTTCCCCAGCTGCCTCACTCTCTACTTGAGGCCAGTCTGTCCTGTCCGCATCTGTGACACGTGCAACGCGCTCCTGGTAACCGGACACAGAGTCCCCAGTGCAAGGAGACTTCCGAGTAGAGCCTGTGTCGTGCCGGAAGGGGTGCAGGCCAGACCCGAGCCCGGACACAGTGTGGACGCCGGTTAACTGCTACTCCTCTTTACTCCCAAGAAAGGGTCTCTAAAAACTGGTAGTTGTAATTTTACCAACAAATAGTCCCGTAACTTAGAAAGGGAAGCCAGCTTCCTAATTTCAGAACTGATCATTTGAAAAAGCCCTTTGTTTTGAGGCCTCTACCTGAAAACTGGTATAATTTTAGTAATACGTCTTTCTTTCGTGGCCCAAAGGCACCTTAGGTAGCCTGCCCTGAACTTCACCTTTCAGAGGTGGGAGCACCATCTTGAGATAATTAGCCAAGTTTCATTCTGCGAAACAGTAGAGTTCTCGGTGAGAGGACGGTGTTTTCACCTGACTGGGTGCTCACTGCTTTCCTGACCGGCTACCCGGCCTGCCGCGAACAGCAGAGATGGCCTCATAGCACGGCCTTCTGATTTGATTGTAGCTAGTGTCTTAAGTCATTTTGTTATTTAAAAAGTCTTCAAAACGCACATAACTAAGAATCACCATGAAAAAGTTAAATTTAGGGGCGCCCGGGTGGCTCAATCGGTTGAGCGGCCGACTTCAGCTCAGGTCATGATCTCGCGGTTCGTGGGTTCGAGCCCCACGTCGGGCTCTGTGCTGACAGATTCTGTCTCTTTCCCTTTCTCTCTGCCCCTGCTCTCACTCTCAAAATAAATAAATAAACTTAAAAAAACTTTTTTTAACCTCTCTGGGATTTTAATTTTATTCCTGAGATATGTTTAAGGAAAACAGTGCACATTCCCAGGGCTTTCCCGGGGAGCTCGGCCTTGAATGCCGCTCTGGAGACAGCGAGGAAGCCCCTGGGCTGTGCTCACCACAGAAGGGGCACACGGGGCCACAGGTCACCCCCAGCCCACACTCGGGTGCCTCATGTTTTCAACACGTTTGCAATGTTCTGTTAAAATTTATTTAACTTCTTTTCGGCTTTTCCTTGTAAAGTTCAACGATCACTTTCTGCAGGAATGACTGCCTTCACTTCTGTCGCCTCTAACCACATACGCAGATGCTGTGTGTGCTCACAGTGTTGAGAACTAGTCTGGTAAGTCTGGAAACGGCTACAGTATGTTGCCTACTATAAGACCGCCATGGGGCGCCTGGGTGGCTCCGTTGGTAAGCGTCTGACTCTTGATTTCGGCTCAGGTCATGATCTCATGGTTCGTGAGTTCAAGCCCCGTGTCCGGCTCCACACTGAGTCTGCCTGGGATTCTCTCCTTCTCTCTGCCCCTCCCTGATCATGCACAAGTGTGCAGGCACGTACACACTCATTGCTCTCAAAAATAAACTAAAAAAAAAGGCCTCTAAAACCTTCTTGCCTTACCAATGCTCATATATGCAGTACTGAAGAAAGGCAGAACTGCCCAGGTTTCTCTGTAAATGACCTCCTTGGATTGGCATTTAAGGTCTCCTGTGATCTGATCGCTGAGGTCAGATCTCTGCTCACGTCACTCTGCAGTGAGCTCCCGCCCTTGTGCTACTGGACCCGTCACACTCTCCTCTACACTTCCCCTCACAAGTCACAGCCTAGAATGCGCTGACTCACCCTTGCTTCACTCGCTGACCTCTACTTACTCTTTGCAATGAGGACGCCCAGTGTCTCTACTCGGCCTGCTGACTAACTGACCCCTGTGCCCAGGTGGGTGGCCTTCTCCCTGCTGTTCCCATGCTCGCCTCCAGCCAGTCCCGGGCACAGCGCCGAGCACAGACACCTCCCTGCAGGCCTTCCCTGATCTGGAAACATCTGATCCCCGGACCGCAAGCTCCAGTGTTCCACACTTACTCCCAAACCCCCACCTCAGCCACCGTGCCGGCCACGCGTCCTCAGCTCCGTATGAACCGGAAGCCAGCCGCCGCGGCCGTGTCCGCGCCGGCACTGGGCCCAGCACCTAGCAGGTAGGCACTTGGTGCATGCCGAGCAGAGAGGAACAGGCTTAATAATTCCTTGGGAAAAATGACTACAGCTGACATTTCATTGTTTCTAAAATAACAATGATCTGAAACAAGGAAATCCAGACTTCCCGATCCAAACAAAACAGTCTTACGCAAAGTTTTTCAATTATTTTGGTCAAAATTCAGGAGATTCTCACCCACTCCTGCCTACATACACGCCTTTCCTTCTGACGTGTGGCTGGTTTCCATAGTCCGTTTTGACGGTGTTGGGAGGCGCGGTGAGGGTCCCCCGATGCCGGGGCTTTCCCGCGGGCCCCCCGGGCCGGGACACCTCGCCTGCGGGCGCTAGCACTCTCTCACGCTGCAGAGAACAGGCAGTCGCCGTCTCCAAGCCTGGGCCCTGGGCCACCAGGCTTCCTTAGTCTCACGTCAGCAGGAAACCCAGTGTTTAGTTGGACGTTTCTGGGGGCCTGTCCTATGTTTTCCATATTTTGAAAACCATGGTAAAAGGTACATAATAGTGACCACTTTACCCACTTCTCAGCGTGTGGTTCGGGGACATTAGACACGTTCGCGCTGGTACACAGCCATCGCCACTGTCCCCCCAGCACACCTTCATCTAGTGAAACTGAAACTGTCTCCATTAATCGCTATCGCCCAGCGCCCCCCTCCCCCGCCCTGTCCCCCACCCTCCATTCTGTGTCTCTATGAACTCGACTCCTCAGGGTCCCTCAAAGAAGGGCGATCTCACATCTGGACTGTTTCACTCAGACTAACGTCTTCCGGGGCCATACAACTTCAGCCATTTTCCATCCCCCTCCTCAGAGCCTCCGGCGCAGCGGCACCCCCCGCGGGCAATGCTGCACGCACTGCCCTTCACTCCATGGAGCTCCTGGGGGGGGGGGGCACTGAGCCCAGCATTCCCCACCCAGGGAAGGACCAGTCGCTAGACAGCTGTGGCCCACATCTCGCCCAGGAGCAGCCTGAGCTCGCCTCCCCCCAAACCAGGTGTGACGCTAGATGCTGGGTGTGCCCACTGGGGACAATACCGGCGGCGGGGGGAGGGGAAGGGGGGCTGTGGGGAGTGGGGCACGCCTGCCCCGGGCCTTGGGGCTGTGAGGACAGGCAACCACGGGTACGCCAAGGGCTGAGCCCAGTACCCAGGAAGGACGCCCCCCAGGCTCGCACCGCATCAGTTTCCACTGATGGGAGAGGAGCTGTCCGAGAAGGAGCCTCGACCACCTGAAGGGGGGCGGCCACGCCCGGCCTGACACTCACTCAGATGCCAGAGAGAAACCAGAGAGTGGAAGGCGGAATTAAATCTACAAACCCCAACCTGCGCTCTGCCAAGACAACAGACCCGCTCTGCAGGGGAGGGTCCCCACCCCGGCCAAGGCTTCCCTCCCACGGGGACAATAGCAGGAGGGTCCTCGTGCCCGGGTGCTGGAGGGTCCGCGCGTCGCCCAGCTGGGCTGATGGGTGTGCACTCACTTAGAAGCTGGGCAAGCGGTCTCGGCCTGGGTTCTGGGCCCCACAGGTGCCACCTGCCCACCGTCCAGGTGTCCCAGGACAAGCCCTCCGGCCTCCCTGAGCTGTCACTTCCTCAGGCTGACACGGCCCCCTGATTCTTTGAAACATCCCTGAAATGACACCACCCCCTGCGAGCCCAGCCTCTGTGTGCATTCTGCCAGCGAGCATGTCCACACCTCAGCAGAAGCAAGGGTCCAGGCCAGCCCCAGGGCATCTGATGCGACTTTCGTGTCCCCGGGGACGGCTGTCTGGGTCCCCAGGTGAGCGGGGCCCTGTGGGTTTCTGCAGGGCCCACCTGCGCGGTCCAGACGCTGCCGTGGGGCTGCGGGCACTGGGCCAACTAGGCTGCAGGAAGGCTTCCTGCACAGAGGAACGGGGGGCAGCTGGCTGCTGGGTCTGCTCTTCCAAAACAGGAAAACCAAGCAAGAGTGCGATCTGCACAAGGCCCTGGGTCACCGTACCTTCAGATAAAACAAAAAGGTTTCACTGGACCCTTTTGAACACGTCATTATGCACACAGGGGACTCCTAGAAAGGTGACAAGTGCATCTGAGTTGCAGAAAGCACACTGTTAAAGCAAGCCGCCACCTCCGAGGCAAGGGGAGTTACCGTAACACCACACGACAGTCGCCACCCAGATTTAGGCACACCTGTCCCGAGTTCCGAGTTAGACGCATCTTGCAGGAAAACAGTAACACGGCCTCACAACAGGTCACCCGCTCAACACCACCCAAGCTCACTCAAGGAGGATGCAGGAGACACACATGGAGTCCATCCACACGCGCACACACACATGCACGCAAAGTAAACAGATGCATTTTCACTCCGGATGCAGCATGAACCTGTTTCCCAGAGACCCGTGCTCCTGGGAACTGCGCCCTGCCCGCCGCCATCCCCACACTGAGTCAGCTGCACCGGCTGGCAGCGGGGGCAGGACAGGGCACGGAGCTCCCGCAAGGGCAGGGCAGGGACCCACCGGGGTCATGTTCCCACTGCCACTCCCGCCAGCAGCACCGCCTCCAACGTCCCCCTCCCTGAACAATCCGGGGTGTGGAAGAAAATGGCTCGCACTTAAAGCACTCAGACTTCAAATGTTTTCTTTAAGGCAGGCTGTTAAAGGGTAGTCTTTTCCCACAGGAAGAAAAGGTGAGCTTCGAATAACAACAAATCATAGCCTAGGAATCCTGGCTCACATTAAGCTACAGTACAAAGGGGAAACGTCTGGGGTTTTTTTCTTTTAGTAGACATGCAAAAAATGCACTTAAGCTTTACCCTGCATCCTGGATCGAGTAGAGAAGATGAAATCTAACTTTCCCCATGAATTAGGATCTTGTAATAATAACCCAGTTCTGAGTCATTAGTCAAACTGAGAGACCGCAACTTTTATGACTTTCCTTTTCCCTGGAGGCGACACCCTAAAGCAAGAGGCAAACAATGGCGGGGGTGGGGGGGGTGGGGAGGAGGAAGCAGACATCGCCTTCCCAGGGGAAGGGTGCTGGATGGAAACAGGCCCAGGAGGGGCCCCTGCTGCAAGGCTCAGGGACAAGGTTAGGGCGACCCCACGTTTCTACCTGATTCTGACCACCCTGCAGGTGCCCAGACCCGCGCATGCGCACACACCCAGCACAGACAGTTCACCTACGGGGCTGGGCACACGGAGGAGCAGCTCTGAAGCGGCTTCCGGGGCAGCCCCTCCTTCTGAGAAGGGCTGAGGCTGCCTCACTAACAAAACAAACACCGGAACACGGACTTGGAGGTGCCACTCTGATGTTCTGTATTTGAATCTTTAAGCCTGGAGCCTAAAACAGGAGCTTTAAAAGTCCCCTCTGGGGGCTTAGTCAGTTAAGCGTCCGACTTCGGCTCAGGTCACAATCTCGTGGTTTGTGGGTTTGAGTCCCGCGTCGGGCTCTGTGCTAACAGCTCAGCGCCTGGAGCCTGCTTCGGATTCTGTGTCTCCCTCTCTCTTCCCCTCCCCCACTCGCGGTCTTTCTTTGTCTGTTTCTCAATAATAAACAAACATTTAAAAAAAAAAAAAAGGCGCCTCCAAAAGCTGAACTATTCAGTAAGTGGGGTGGGTGTCCAGTGCCTAAGAAGCCCGGCTCTGGGACAGGTGAGGAGGGTGGCTGGGACTCTGAAGGCACTGGGGACAAGCCGCGAGATGGGATGGGAAAACCCCAGAAAGAAGGGAGCTGGGCCACCCAGCAGGCACCAGGGCCGCCGGCACAGACGGGCTTTCTGCTTTGACCTGCAGTTGGGATCCTTATCTGCTTTGGATGTGCCCCAAGAGCCGCTGCTGGAGACAGCTGAGACAGCGGAGATAGCGACAAGTCACAAAGCCACTTGCCTCACGTCTTGCCTGTGGGAAGTCTCTGGAAGGAGGTGCAAGAAACTGGCTGCCTCTGGGGGATGAAACTGGAGGTTGGGGGCAGGAGGGTGGAAATCTCAGTCTGAACAATTGGGACTTTGGAAATCTGAGCTGGTGGAAATGCTACTGATTCAAGACAAATCAAATTTAAATTTAAAGACACTCTCTCCCCAACCCCCCCAAAAAAGGGGGAGCCTGAGTGGCTCTGTAGGTTAAACGTCCAACTCTTGATTTCGGCCCAGGTGATGATCCCACAGTTATGGGAGGTAGCCCCAGATGGGCTCCGTGCTCAGCATGGAGCCTACTTAGGATTCTCGCTCTCCCTCTGACCCTACTACCCCCTGTTCATACTTGCTCTAAAAAGCCCATGTGGCTGAGTCGGTTGAGTGCCCAAATTTGGCTCAGGTCATGATCTCATGGTCTGTGAGTTCTAGCCCAATGGGGCTCTCTGCTGTCAGCAGAGTCTGCTTCAGATCTGTGGCCTCTCTCAAAAATAAACATTAAAAAAAAGGCAGCCTCCCCTGTGAGTGAGGGTTCAGAACCACGATGAGTGCAGACTGTGGGCTGAGCTGGGTGGCTCTGTGGACAGCACTCGGGGGCTGCTGGCGGGCACCTTCGACGAAGAACAGGTGCCCCTTTCCTGCCCATACTCTGCCCTTCTACAGCTAGCTGGAGGCCTGGGGCGCAGGGCCCAGAAGGAAGGATCGTCCCCCACACCGGCCCACTGCTCTCCCCCCACCGCCTCTCCAGCCCCTCCTGAGCCCAGCAATTCGGCGGCGCACGCTCCAGCACCCGGGAACGGCACTCACTTCTAGTTTTGAGCCTCCTTTTAGAGAAAGTGGCAGCTGTTTGAGACCTGACTTTTTACCCCCGGCCAGATAAGAGTCAGGGGCAGCCTCCCCGCGGCAGAACTTCTGCATGTGCCCCTTCCGTCTGCCCGGGTGTCCGGGAGTGCACTCGGCACTGGACACACACACGTCACTGGACAGACACACACACATGGGTGTCCAGGAGCACACGGCACTGGACACACACACACAGGTGTCCAGGAACACACGGCACTAGACACACACACACGTCACTGGACAGACACACACACACACACACACACACACACACACACACACACACGGGTGTCCGGGAGCACATGTCACTGGACAGACACACACACACACACACACACACACACACACACACACAGATGTCCGGGAGCACTCAGCACTGGACACACACACAGCACTGGACACACACATGGTACTGGAAAGACAGACAGACATATACCCAGGTGTCCAGAAGCACACGTCACTGGAAACACACACGGCACTGGACAGACAGACATACACGTGTCCGGGAGCACACAGCACTGGACACACACACACACACACACGGCACTGGACAGACACACATACACACGGTTTAACGTATGGATTTAAACTGGCACGTCCCAAGCTCTTTCACCTCTCATGGGAACAGTCTAGCGACGTAACTCCCGAGCGGGCGCCCCAGAGCAGGTGTGCAGGCCGCCAGCGAAGTGCGGCTCCAGGCAGAGAGGAGAGAGGAGGCGCCGCGAGCAGGACAGACGGGCTCCGTCACCCCCAGAGCGTGGCAAGCTAGCGGTCCTGCCACGTGCACGGGCCATCACGTGTGCACGTAGCCGAGGCCACAGCAGACAACACGCAGCCGGAACGAAGACCCGCGAGACCCCAGTTTACTGTGAGAGGCGAACAGAGCTGCGCAGCTGAGGAGGATGCGCGGGGCGACGACAGAAAGACCCAGGTCCTTCTAGAGAATCCAGCTCCCGTGGCAAACAGAACTGAAGGAATAAAACAAATGCTGGAGTTATTATTCTTCTAATTTCTCCTACCCAGGACTGCAACAGCCCAGCCCAGCTGGCTTCCATACTGCACCAGAGCGTGCCAGACATTGGTTAGGACACTTCGATACTGTTTTCCCACACAGGGCATTCAGCACAGGAAGAAAAAGCTGCAACGGAAGTTGGGGATCCGGCATCAAGAACAGACGGTTGCGCTCCACCATACCAGGAACCGGGGACAGACGAGGGGTCCATAAAAGAACATGAAGTTCTCGCAAGAATGAAAGTTACTTGGTTTGTCACCTGCTGGAGCTCCAGAGTGTGGTGGCAAGTTCCCCGGGTGACAGGTCAGTCACCCGGATGACAGGTCAGTCGGCCCAATTTGGGGCCACCCATCTGCTGGTCTGTGCAGCCACACCCACTCAGTTGCCCCAGGAATCTGGGGGCAGCACCCCCGGGGCCAAGCTTACACGGACACATGCCCCAGGATGGACACTTTCACCTTAAATATGGGTCCCAACAGTCATCGCTTACTGTACCTTAAACCTGGCCGCAGAGGTGCACTGAGGACAGCAGCCACTTGGGTTCCAGACCGGAACGGTGCCTCTCCAGAGAGAGGACATAAGTCCTTGTCAGAGGGCTCCCTACGCACCTAACACCTGCCAAGCCCAGCTGGCTGGCTTTCAGAGGACCTGATTTGATTCTGCCAACACACTCTATCACGAGAAGTATTATTTCAGGCAAACAGAAAGTACATTTGTCAAAAAGCCACTGCTCTTCAGTATGCAACAGAATCACGTCAGTCCTAAAAGACAGCAGGAGGGCTGGGTGTGGGCCACAGGGGCGCCGCATCCCTGTGGCCAAGACGGGAGAATCTGGAGCGGGCACGTGGACACCTCGCAAGAGGAGGAAACGGAGCCACTAGGCCAATGGGGGCAGCCACTGGCTGGTGAGGTGGGTTCTGGTGCCCCCTGATGGGGCACAGCCCCCCGCAGACAGGAAGAAATCAATGACTCTCTGTGTCCATCTCTGCTGTCCCACAACAGAGCACGTGGCAGAGCACTCCTCACTCCTGGAGAGAGGCCCGCACATCCTCAGTGGCCCTGGCACGGGCTCCTGTGCGGTGGACAGCCGGCATGGAGGGGACAGCCCTCCCACCTTCGTGCCGGCCTGGGATCACAGGCATCGGCATGGTCGCCACCACTGCCCCGGGGACGCCGCACCCGGGGTGCATCCTCTGAGCACCAGAGCTCAGCCACTTTTGCCACATCCGTCCTCCCAGCTGGGAGGAGTAGGCGGAGGGCACCGGGTCTTCTTTTTTAAGTTAACTTTGAGAAAGAACGTGCATGTGCAGGAGCTGGGGAGGGGCAGAGACAGGCAGAGAGACAGAGAGAATCCCAAGCAGGCTCCGTGCTGTCAGCACAGAGCCCAATATGGGGCTTAATCCCAGGAACCATGAGATCGTCACCTGAGCCGAAATGAAGAGTCAGACACTCAACCGTCTGAGCCGCCCAGGTGCCCCACCATGGCCTCCTTCTGGGCTGGGGACGCAGCCCTGTGATTCACTACGTCCCCCAGCACCGCTGAGCCACAGTGCCGAGTGGAGGGAGGGAGGCCAGGACCAGCTGGAAGGCCCAGGCGGGGGGCGATCGCAGCTGAAACCACCCGACAGCCGACCCTGATCAGCCCTGCGTGGCATACAGCCCAGCCGCCACAGCAAACAGAGAGGAAAGGCCCTATTCTAAGGGGTGACTTGAAGACCACAAACTGGGCTGGGCTGTGGCAAAGCCCGTGGCTCCCACCGTCAGGCCTGGGGGCCGCCAGAGGAGCGCTCCACCAAGTACGTGGGAGTATCTGCCAGGCGCTCCCTGACACTGAGAAACGCCTTTTCCCTCCCCCCCGCAGGTCAGCGCGGCTCCCTGAGACTTCTGTTCTCTACCCCGCCCTGGTGGGCTCCCAGCTGAAGCAGGTGCGCCCGGGGCACCCCAGGGCCACCGGGAGGCCCCATTTGGGGGAAGGCAGGGTGCTGACTCTACACCCCATTCTGAAAGGCCTCTTTTCTGGAGAGCCCTGTGGTTTCACCCACGTGCCATACACACGAGTGGCCGGGCAGGTGTGTAATGCGTGTCAGCTGCCTCATCGGCAAGCCACTCCTTCAGCGGCTCCGAGGGTCTCGGCTCCACACTGGGCGTGGGGGAGTGTGACCCCGCCCCAAGGGGGATCATGATGGTGGGGTGGCCTGTGGGGACACGTGAGGAAGCATCTCAGATGCGGAGGACACACGGCCAGGCTGCCCACGGCGAGTCTCAGGACAGCTGGTCATCCCCGGCAGATGTGGATTCTAAGCGGCTAGACTCTAAGAGGCTAGAGAAGTGAGCCTGGCTGGGAGGGGTGTCTCATCACCTCTTGCCCAGCCACCCGGAGGTGAGCAGGGCACAGGTGGGACAGCCTGGCGCGACGGCATCATGTGGAGGCAGAGGGCGACGGGCGGAGCTGGGCACAGAAGGCGCTCAGGATGGGGCATGGAGGGGACAAGGGTGGGGCGAGGTTAAGGGCCTCTGACGCACAGACTCCGATGCGAGCACCTCATCCACAGAGCTCCACAAGCCACTTCCGAGAAGGAGGTGCAGGTGCCCACAGAGATGCTGGAGGCCACGAAGATGCAGACCGGAGTGTAGGCTTCTCCGACAGCCAGCACTTGGCTGGAAGGCTCCCCTCACCCTCCCCCCCCACAAAGAAGGTGAGGAAATCTGTGCCCCGTAGGCAAACCACGCAAATGAAAAGCCAGAAACAGATGTGGAGCCATCACCCCCAGGAAGCACAGAGCAGCTAGTCACCCCCACAGCCTAGGGCCACAGCTAGCTTCCCTGAGCCCCTTACCTCCCACCTTCCTGGGGGGCTGGCACAGGGGGTGGCCTCTGAATTCCATCCGGCCTCTCCACAGCCAAGTCCAGCATCTACAGGCACCAAAGTTACCCCAGACAGACAGCTCAGAGCACGCTGGGTCCCAAGGCCCAGATTCGCAACTAATCCAAGCTGGTATTCTATGGAGGAAGAGCACAGCCCCAGGGCGGCCAGCTGGGGGGAGGGGCAGAGGAAACAGAGGGCTCCCGGAACCAGCCTTAGGCCAGGGGGACCAACCTCAATGTTGAGGAGGAGCGGAAGGCCCTTCCTGGGCAAAGAGCTCGGTCTGCGGGCTGGGTCAAGAGCCACTGAGCCACAGGACGGCCTGCAAGCGGGGACTCCTCTGCTGGGGCTACTGCTGCACTGTGTCACTCGCTGGGTTCCGTGTTCGGTTGGGCCATCACTTCTTGCATAAGATAACACACCCATGAGTGGAACACTCAACATAGGATGGCACCAGCATAATCGTTTCAGAAAGCTGCCAAAGATGAGCGATCATGTCCTCAATTCGCTCGGTACTCCTGGATGAAAAAACACCTTCTTCCTAATTTTTATGATGGCAGACTCTGAACTTACTCACTTCTCAGTTTCCAGTTTACTGATCTTCCAGGGGAAGGTTTTCTTTGGGGAAATCAACCTTACGGAAGATTTGCCGTCATTTGATATTTTAAAACACAAAATATAACGTAAGCTTTTACGCCAAGATATTTATCATTAACAAGCATATTTCTTCTAAAGCACTTACACACCGTCCGACATGAAGAGTATCTGAGAGGTAATGGGGAAAATACTATATGTTATAGTATGTGGAGTGTGAGACTCGATCTCGAGGTTGTGAGTTTGAGCCCTACATTGGGTGTAACGATTACTTAAAAATAAAATCTTTAAAAAATATATACTAAGTGTTCTAAACTTAAAAGGGTGAAACAGTGTAGTCAAAAACCTTAACAGAGCACATATACTGGTTAGCTACTGCCACGTAACAAATCACATGCTATATAATGGCTGAGAACATTTGTTCTCTCACTGTTGCTGTGGGTCGGGAACTTGCGTACGGCTTGGCTGGGTGATCTGGCCCAGGGTCTCTCCCCCCGGCCGCTGTCTCAGGGCTTGGATAAGTGGGAGGGGGGACTGGCTGCCATGCTCAGCTGCCTGATTTATGCAAGGATTCAGTGTCCTGCAGGCTGAGACTTACAGCCTTTGGTCCTCGCTGGCTGCTGGCTAGAGACTCCCTCGGTTCCTGGCCACATACATCTCCGAGAACGCTGCTTGACTCAGCCACGTATATAAGCCACGAGGGCAAGAGAAACAGTCTTCTGACCAGACAGAAGTCACACTCTTTTGTAATCCAGTTACAGAGGTGATATCCACTAATTGTTGCCATATTCTATTGGTTAAAAGAAAAATCAAGAGGAGAAGATTACACCAGGCCAAGGAAACCAGGTAGTGGGGGAGGGGAAGGGTGTCACTGGGGGCCATCTCCTCTGGGCTGCTGACTATAGCAGGTACTCTGGGCTTTGGGATCCCATTTACACTCCTCCTGAGCCCTCTCTGCAAATTTATTATAAATATGATCATTTCTAATAAGTGACTTGTCAGAAATAATTTCATTGGGAAGGAGAATTTTTAAATTTTTAAAAAATTCTTTATTTTTGAGAGAGAGACAGAGCATGAGCAGGCGAGGAACGGAGAGAGAGAGACACAGAATCTGAAGCAGGCTCCAAGGTCTGAACTGTCAGCACAGGGCCGAACACAGGGCTCGAACTCAGGGACCCTGGAGATCATGACCTGAACCAAAGTTGGACACTTAACCAAATGAGCCACCTAGGTGCCCCGAGAAGGAGAAATTTAAAAAGCAATGTTTTAAGCTTGACCTTAAGAAACCAGAAAAAGAGTAAATTAAAACCAAAGTAGACAGAAGAAAAAAAAGAACATAAATTAATAAAATAGGAAATAGACAAAAAACAGAGAAATCAATGAAATAAAACACTTAGTTTTTGAAAATATAAAACTGATCCATCTTTAACAAAAGTGACCAAATAAAAAGATGATACAAACTACCATCACCAAGCAAAAAGGAACATCACTACAGACCTTACAGACATTAAAAGCTACTCCAACTAATAAGTGAGTTTTTTAAGGATATAAACTCAATATAAAAATGTTTTGGGGGTGGGGCGCCTGGGTGGCTCAGTTGGTTAAGCGTCCGACTTCAGCTCAGGTCATGATCTCACGGTTCATGAGTTTGAGCCCCGTGTCGGGCTCTGTGCTGACAGCTATCTCAGAGCCTAGAGCCTGTTTCAGATTCTGTGTCTCCCTCTCTCTCTGACCCTCCCCTGCTCACGCTGTCTATGTCTCTGTCTCTCTCTCTCTCAGAAATAAATAAAACATTAAAACTTTTTTTTTAATGTTTTGGGGGGGCAGCTAGGTGGCTCAGTTGGTACAGCACCCAACTCTTGATCTCAGGGATGTGAGTTGAAGCCCCACATTGGGCACGGAACATACTTTAAACATTTTTACATCTCTATATGTAGTGATTTACAATTACAAACTGAAATTAAGGGGTGCCTAGGTGGCTCAAATGGTTGAGCACGGGCTCTTGATTTCAGCTCAGGTCAGGATCCCAAGGTCATGGGATTGAGCCCCGCATTGGGCTCTGCGCTGAATGTGGAGCCTGGTTAAGAGTCTCTCTCTCTCTCTCTCTCTCTCTCTCTCTCTCTCTCTCTCACCTGGGTGGCTCAGTCAGTTAAGTCCGACTTCAGCTCAGATCATGATCTCATGGTTTGTGAGTCTCAGCCCTGCATCGCAGGGCTGTCAGCACAGAGCCCACTTGGGATCCTCTGTCTCCCTTGCTCTCTCCCTCTCCCCAACTTGCACTCTCCCTTTTTCTCAAATATAATAAACATTTTAAATAAATAAATATAAATAAAAGGTAAAATACAGTCAGAAAACCTAGATCACCTAATTTCAAGATAAAGTCACAGTAGTTAAGGCACTGTGGTATTGAGGACAAACTGATCATTGGAACAGGATACAGAGTCTAGAAATAGACTCATATAGATGTCGTCAGTCAGTTGTCAACAAAGGTGCCATGGAATTCAATGGGAAAGGACAGTCTTTTTCACAGATGGAACTGGATTTCCATTTGCCAAAGTCGGGGGGGGGGGGCCTCAACTCTTACCATACATGAAAATTAATTCAAACTGGATCACTGACCTAAATGTGAGAGCTGGAAACTACAAAACATCCAGAAGAAAACATAAGAGAAAATCATTATGACCTTGGGTCAGGCACAGATTTCTTAGTTAAAACAAAAAAGTAAAATAAAAATAACTGATATACCAAACTACATCTAAATTAAAATCTTTTGCTTTTAAGATACCATCACAATGACGAAAGGGAAACCACAGACTGGGGTGAGACACTGACAAACACCTGCCTGAAAAAGATTTTTACCAATAATGTATAAAGAACTCTTACAGCACAATGAGACCAAAAACCCAACTAAAATATCAGCCAAGAGTTTGAACACACAATTCACCCACGAGAATAAATGAATACCCAATGGGGCGCCTGGGGACTCAGTCAGCTGGGCATCGGACTTCGGCCCAGGCCATGATCTCCTGGTTTGTAGGTTCAAGCACCCGCACGGGCTCTGTGCTGACAGCTCAGAGCCTGGAGCCTGCTTCCCATTCTGTGCCTCCCTCTCTCTGCTCCTCCCCTGCTTATGTCCTGTCTCTCAAAAAATAATTTAAAAACATTAAAAAAATTTTTTTAATACCCAGCAAGACACTAAACACCAGTATTCATTTGGGAAATGCGAATGCAGTCAGGGAGGTAAGGACACACGTGGGGAAGGGTCTTCTCCTACAAAAGCACAGCTGCCCCGCCACATGGCCCCAGGGTCCCACGCCAGGCCTGCTCGGCAGACACCAGACGCAGGCCTGTACACAGACCTGCAGACCGTGTGAGCAGCCTTGGTTGTGATGGCCTCCGAAGGCAAGCAACCCAAACGCGCGTCAGTGGGTGAGCGGACAGACAGACGTCCCGGGAAGGAGGGAAGGAGGGTGCACTCCCGCAGGAAGCTGTGCGGGTGGCACGAGAGCCATTCAGTGACTGACAGGCACCAGCCTGCGTGCTCTGATCCCGCGTGTACGGAGCTCCAGCAGGGCGGGGCCCGGCCAGCGGCAGGCTGGGGTGGCTGGGGTGGCTGGGGTGGCTGGGGTGGGGGGCACCAGGGGCCCTTCGGGTGCTGAACACACACCCAGCCTTCACTGTGGTAGTTCCACAATTGCAAACGTGGATCATGTGGGCTGAGCGATCCGCTGAGCGTGGAAGAACGCGGTGGTTTCGGCACCAGCTCCAGAAACTGTTAACGCCTACGGTCCAGGAATACACGCCGTACCTCGGGGCTGGCAGGCAGCTTCCTAAGAAACTCGGCCTCGGATGAGAGAAAACTCTGATCGCTGTGTTGCCCCTCAGTGGAAACACCTCACGAAGAACCATTCCTTCCACCTGTCAGGAACCCTGCATCCCCTCGCCCCCCTTGCCTCCTGAACGGGGCCCGGGGAGTGCCGGGGATCAGCACAGGCCCCTCCCACCCTCCCCTACCCTGGACAGTCATCATTTCCAGAGGTTTGTATGCAGCAGACACACCTACAACTTTCAAAAGCTGCTGTCAGGGGCGCCTGGGTGGCTTAGTCGGTTAAGCGTCCGACTTTCGCTTAGGTCATGATCTCGCGGTTCGTGGGTTCGAGCCCCGCGTCGGGCTCTGTGCTGACTGCCAGCTCAGAACCTGGAGCCTGTTTCAGTCTGTGACACCCTCTCTCTCTGACCCTCCCCTGCTCACGCTGTCTCTCTCTCTCTCTCTCTCTCTCTCTCTCTCTCCTAGAAATAAATAAAAACAAAAAAAAAAAAAAAAAAAAAAAAAATAAAAAAAGCTGCTGTCAGTGCACAGAATCTGTGTGATGTAAACAGCAAAATGCATGTTTATTACCCCAGATTATCCAAAACTGATACAGGCCTCACATAGCGCATTAAGTACTCAAACCCAAGCGATGAAATGTGCTAAGTTGTACAGAGATGGAGAGGCACAGGCTGTCAAGTGGAACGTTCCAGAGTCACTGGTGCTGGGGCTCTAAGCCACAACACACAAAATCTACCACCAAGAAACTGGGAACAACAGCCCCCAAATCTGTACTCTCGGAACTACTTAGCTCTCAGTATCCAGAGCTCCCGGTGGTCTAGAAACGGAGTGATGACACTCGATTTCTGCTCGCAACCACCCCACTGTGATGAACTCAACGGTGGGCCAAACCCAAGTCCTCACATACTGAAGGCACAAAATAAATGTCTGATCAACTGCCACTGGACTCCCCGAGATCTGGCCACAAAGCCGGTCTTCGGTTTCATAAACCCGCCAGGCCCCCCTCTGCCCAAGTGCCCTCTGCTTCTGTCCACACTGTCACCCGGAGGCCCCGTGCCGACAGGCCTTCCGTGCCAGCGCCCAGCGCGGGGCGGCCCCGGGAGGCTCTGCAGCCACCCCGCTCCAGCACTGTCAAGTATCTGGCCACGACCCCACCTCCACCAGAGGCAGGCCACACGAGCACAGACACGGTGTCCTGTCGGCCCTCAGCACCCCAGCACGCAGGGACCCCAGGAACGCACAGGACACAAACGCAGAGATGTCGGATCAAGAGTGACGTACACAGCTCATGCTCTCCTGTCCCCACTCTCGAGATGCTCTTTGCCTTGTCTGAGGTGTGGGGAGACCTCAGGACGTTCTTAGAGATGGAAGATAAAGCACGGATTAGAGAGAGGAAAACGTGCTGAAGGACAGTAACCTTTACCGAGAGAATAAGCTGATGTGCTAAGTGCCAGGGCGCAGGGGCATGTGCAGGAACCACACGGTGTCGCAGGGCTGCTGGAGCCCGGGCGCCGCTGTGCTGGGAGAGGAGGTCCGGTCCGCTCTCCCACGATGGCACCATCGGAACTAGAGGAGGCGCTTTGGACTCATGCACTTGACTGAGTGACCGGCAGAGTCGGGACTAGCCAGCGCTCACCGAACGGGAAACGTTATGTTTGGAGAGAGATACGTTTCTAAAACAACCAAAATGAGCAGGTACGATGCATACGTGGAATTCTGAAAGGAAACCGAGGATTTTAACAGCTTGCCCCCTCCCCCCCGCCCCGAACTCTTCCCTAGACATTGGGGAAAACCAAACGCGGACACAATTCCAAGGGCCTAAGGCTCCCCAGCGGTAACCCACAAGGGACACCAGGGTGGTTTCCTCGTACTAGCTTCGCAGTGGAGTGGAAGTGTGCGGACCCCAGGATTTCCGGAAATGCCCGGCTTCAGCCACCTGAAGTCCCCACGAATCTCAGTTAAGTCATCAACAAGGCGGTAACTGAACACCGTGTTATCCGGGGTTCTCCGGGCCTGTTCCAAGGCTCGTTCCAGGCGCTTGTCTTCTTGGCCCGCCATCACCTCCCCTCTCTCGGGAAGGAAGCCGCGTGAGAGGCAGAGACGTCCCCCGGCTTGCCCAGGACGACACACACGGCCGCCAGCGTGTCTAGGAGGCAGGAGGTACCACCACAGCGAGATGGGCTCGCTCAGATTAGAACGAATCAAAGCTGACGGCACACACTCAAGCGCTCAACGACCTCTTTGCCAAAACGGGCACCTCCACGTCCAGCATCCAAGGACCACCCCTCCCGGGCCCCGGTGTGAAACAGGAGGAAACCCAGAGTGGGCTGAGGGGAGCCAAGAGCACGATGCTGCCTCCCAGGGCTCCGGACACTTCCCAGCCCCTGCGACGAGCTCCGGGCGCCGACATCGGCTCCTGCGTTCCAACCGCCACCACCGATGCCAGGCGCGAAGGGCACTTACCAATCTGCAGCAGGATGGGCGTGACCAGCGCCGTCTCCATGGCATAACAGAACTCCCTGCCGAACATCACGGCCCCGTGCATCACCCACAGGCGCACGGGGATCCGGTCGATGGACCCCTCGCTGATGGTCTCATAGTGGGCGTCCGTGCTTCCGGGCTTCTGCAGGTCCGGCAGGGGCACAGCCAAGTCTTGAACTTGCATAGATTCCGAGTCGGCATTTTGCGGAGCCATTTTCATTACCACCAAAAAAATATATATATATATATTTCCTCTATCTATATAAATAATGCTATCATATATCGTTAAGGATAAATTAGGACGCCTTCTCTTTCTGCTCCAGTCGTGCTCCTCCGGCAAGTAATGCTTATATCCCTCTTTGCGCAGACAGAGATCTCTCCACTTCTAACAATCGGGTGAGACACGCAGCAGAACAGAATGACTTTGGGTTGGATTTGAAACATATGGCTTTGCTGGCTTACTGTGAATTAGAGTTAAAAATCCATAATTGCCATTCAGTTAATACCAGTTTCATCATTATTATCGAAGAGGTGCTGAAGTGACTTTTCTTGCTACAGAGAAGAGGGAAGGTGACACAAAAAGGTGGTCCGCCGTTGCTCCCCATCGAGTGACTGGTTGATCTGCAAAAGAGGAAAACAGCCCCAGCAGAGAGTCAGTTGGGGGTGGCCGCCACGTGGCCCCCACCCCCAGCCGGCCAGGTGCTCCACGGCCGGTCCTCGCCACCCGAGAGACCCCGACCGGAGGCTGCCGCAGGTCTCTGGGGCTTGCCCCGGGTCCGCTGCAGAGAAAACAGACCCGGCTCCCGGAGAGACACGCACGGACCTAATCCGGGGGCAGGACGAAGAGAGGACAACAGAGGGAGGCCAGGGCAGAGGAGACAGCTCAGCTTCCGCTCTCGGGCCAGCAAGAGCCATCAGCAGACAGCTCGGGAGTGGGGGGCGGAGGGAGGCCGGAAAACGAGCCAAGATGCGGTCCGGGAAGTGGAAAGTGGGAGGGTGGGCACGGCAACAATGGGGGATCTTGCCACCTGAAGCGGGGACACTCAAAGTCCACCCGAAGGCAGCCGAGTTCTTGCTGTGTGGGCCGTCCACAGCGGTGCTCTTTAACCTTTTCAGGTTATAAAGCCCTTTGATAATCAAATGAAAGCTGCAGCCCCTCTCCAGGAAAACTCGTACATGCATCCGCGCGTCTGAACATCACACTGAGGGTCTCACAGGCTCCTGACCCACACAATTCCTAGGGGTGAGGAAGTCATGCCCCACCCTGCACGGCCCTCGTCCCTACAACCCAGCTTCGGGATGCGTTCTCTCCCCCAGACGGACACACACAATAAAGCATCGACTGCCTCGCATTTAACTAGAAACTTCCCCTTAGAAAGGTTTTAGGAAAATGCGAGGCAAGACTAGGGCTGCCCATGACTCTGCTGGAGTCCAGCCTCCAGGCACTGGGTCCTGTTCAATCTGAAGTGCATTAAAAAGGGGACCCTGTGGGGGCCCCTGGGTGGCTCAGTCAGTTGAGCAGCTGACTTGATTTCAGCTCAGGTCATGATCCTGGGGTTGTGGGATCAAGCCCCATGTTGGACTCTACGCTGGGCATGTTGCCTGCTTGAGAGACAGTCTCTCTGTCCCTCTCTTTCTCTCTCTCTCTCTCTCTCTCTCTCTCAACCCCCTGCTCCTCCCCTGCTTGCATACACATGTATGCTCACTCTCTAAAAAAAAGTTTTAAAAAAGAGAGGACCCCAAAATCACACAAATGGTGTTCACATCTTATATTAAGGTATGTCTGTGAGTTGATATCTTACCAGAGATTTTCAACAAGTTTAAATAAAAATGTTTCTAGCTAACATTCACAGAGCCAAAGATGATCTTAATTAGTGCCTTTTCCCTTTCCCCCCAGAAGGGATGAGAAACTACGGGCGGCTTTCACTTAGTGCCCCGTCAGGGAGCCCCAGAGGCGACAGCAGGTGCCGAGCCTTGAGCAAGGCCGGGCTGCCCTCCCTTGAGGTCAAGTCCTTCCCGGCCACTTCATCATCATGTCACATGTCCTGACTGCACGTGTGCCCCTCGCCGCCCCTGAACGCCACTGCACTTCACACTGAGAATCCCCAAGCTTGAGACTTCTTGCAAATTTTCTAAGGGTCCCTACCATACATCTCCATTAAAACCAGTTTCTAACCTCTACCTTTTTAGAAAACGTATTATGAAACTACTTCCTTTATTTTTTTTAAACATTTATTTATTTGAGGTGGGGGGAGAGGGAGCCAGTGGGAGAGGGGCAAACAGAGACAGAAGATCCAAAGCAGGCTGTGCGCTGTGAGCACAGAGACCGACATAGGGCTCGAACCCACAAACAGTGAGATCCTGACCTGAGCCGACATCAGGAGTTGGCTGCTTAACCGACTGAGCCCCCCAGGCGCCCCTATGAAACTACTTCTAACACAAAAAGTAAACAAAAGGATATTGGAAACAACAAAAAAAATCACCCAAGAGTAACAAGCACCCACACCCGCTGCCCCCCGTCCCTACCTGGCGGCAGCTCCCAGCCTAAGAAAATGAAGGAAAGAAACCTTTTTTGTCAACCTGTGAGTCTTAGATCCAAATAGGGTCAATGACTTTAAATGCCTTATTCCACCAAACAAGACAGATGATTTTTATGTGAACAACGGATACCCAGGCGGGTTTGTAAAAGCCTAAAGTGCCTGGGCTTTTTGGACAGAAATGACAGTCATCGGTTTTCTATGAATCCTGTTGACTTCGTTGTAAACACGAGACCCTTTAGCTCCGTCCCTTCGCCCCCCACCCCCCCACAGCCATCCCAACAGCCACACAGGAGACAAGGCAGTTTCCGCAGAGGCCGTCCCACCACCGGCCAGAAGGCACGCTCCGTAGGAAGCACGCAGGCTGTTCTGAGGCAGCGTTCTCAGCCGAGGACACCAGGCAGCGTCTGGACACACTGCTGGTGGTCACAACTTGTGTAGGGCCCAGAGACCCCGCTCAGCAGGGCCCCACAGCAAATGACCCGGCCCCAAATGCCAACTCTGTCAAAGCTGAGCAGCGCTGAGATTATGATTAACTAGGAACAAGTCCTCTCCAGAAATGCTGAAACGTGACACTCATGTTATTACATTTTGAATCCATCAGCGGCCCAGATGTGGCAAGGTCCACAACCTGCCTCCTTAGGGACCCGAGTCAGTGGCTGCTCAGAGCGGACAGGAAGGCGCGGGACGGCTGCGGCCACGCTCCCACGCAGGAGGTGGCCCCTGGGACCCCGGGAGCAGGGCTCCAGCTGCTTGCCCGCCAGAGTACGCGATCCCCGGGCAGTTCTCAAGGGAGCCCCCTGCTTGCCTCGGCGCCCCCCTGCACCGTGTCAGACGGCAGCTCTGGTGACCCATCTCCAGCTCAGCGACCCCAGAAGATGGGCCCCACCCCCTCGTGTGAGGGGCTCCCGTAGCCCTGGCCCAGGGGAAAGAAAGGAACACCATGGAAGACGCCACCACCCGTGTTTCGTCCGTGCCCACACCTCCCGCAGTGCCTGGCCACACGGCAGGAGCCGGTGAGATTACAGAAAGAATGAATGAATGAATGAATGCATGCATGAATGAATGAATGAATGACAGCTAACCAGCCAAGCAGCACATGCTAGGGGCTGCGTAGACTGGAAGGCCACCCGGCCTGCACCAGCTCTCGGGGAGCCCCACGCCCGGCTAGCAGGGTCAGGCCTGAGGGAAGCCCGCGTGAAATGGCATGAGCGTGGTGTGGGGTTTACCTGTCATTCAAGGAGTCTAGGCATTAACACAGCTGGCCTCCCTTCCGCAAGCCGTGCAAGCGCAGTGGCAAGAATAAATTTTACACGGGCAACTTCACTGTCATCTATATTGATGGAAATGACAAATTATCGTTAGCATCTTCCGTCAGGTCGACGTTAAGCAGCAGTCAGTAAGTACCGAATTCCAACCGTGTGGCACGGCTCTGTGGCCACTCCACGTTCTCGTCCTCAAGCCAAGGCGGGAACGCCCACGCAAGTTTGCACAAACTCCCAGGGTCCAAGCTGCTTCCCAACAAGTGGCTTGAAAGGAGGCAGAACTGACAAACGCCACTCCTGCCAGTGGACACTCGGGTTCCTCAAAGATTTGACTAACCCGGTTTACAGCCCGACATCCCAAAGACAATGCCCAGCTGCTAATCGGCAAGACAGCCCTGGGCCGAGTCCGTTTCCAAACTCTTTCTGTGAGCCCCAGGGCTTTAGATGCATTTTAGGGGGTGACACAAAATAATTCAGAAATAAGATTTAAGGGGCACCTGGGTGGCTCAGTTGGTTAAGCATCTGACTTCGGCTCAGGTCATGATCTCGCGGTCTATGAGTTTGAGCCCCGTGTCGGGCTCTATGCTGACAGCTCAGAGCCTGGAGCTGCTTCAGATTCTGTGTCTCCTCTCTCTGCCCCTCCCCCTCTCACATTCTGTCTCTCTCAAAATAAAATAAAGACCTAAGAAAAAAATTTTTTAAGAAAATAAAATAAAATTTAAGCATCATGCACGTAGAAATAAAAGCATTTAGCTACCTGAGGATCTAAATCCAACAGAGGCCACGGCAGCCGAGCCTGTGAGGGGAGAGCCAGTTAAAGACAGAAGAGCCGGTGCAAGTATTTCTGTTCAAGAGCCACAGGTGAAGAGTCCACAGTGTACGGGAGACGTAGTGGCCGAATCTGCAGCACATCCCATAGACTCCGAGTAAGGCTACGCACATGGGCTGAAGTACACGCTCAGCTTAGTTCCCAGTGAAAACCAGTGGGTACATTTTAGGTCTCGGATTCATGTTCCTGCGAATGGTGGGAGGTAAGGCTCCACTGTTATCTCTTCCCAATGACCATCTAATCATCACAAGGGGATTTATTTGTAAGTCCCCCTAACAGTCTGAGATTCCTCTTTGTCATATATCAAATTTCCATCAGTACTTGCAACTGTGTCTGTTTTCTCTTCTGTTCGACTAGCGTGCCTGTCTGCCCATGCCCAGTACCCCACTGCCGTTTCACAGCGTTTTCCTAGTTACTCTTGCACGTCTGTTTTAAGTAAGTATGTGAACTTTAAAAGCTTGACTAGCTCAGGAAAAACAATTATTTTTTGTTGGCACTCTTATGTGATTCCACTGATTTCAGAGGTCAGCTTCGGGAGAAGGGCCCTTGTAGGCTGCCGCACCACCGTCGACCACCTCGGCGCCTCTCGCGAGAACTTTGAAATACTCACTCCACAGGTTTTCCACATTTCTAGGTAAGTTTCTTCCTAACGATTTTATCTTTTTTATAGCCAATGTAAACGGGATTTTCTCCTCCCTTCTCTTTCCCAGCTGGCTAGCTGGCCTACAGGAAGGCTAGTAAATGATGCTGTTCATTTACACGCGGGGAAGATGTACCATGTTCAATCCATTCTGACTAATTTATCTCTAGACACAGGAGGTCTCCAATGCTCTGCAAAGACTCCATGTACCCCTTCTTGTTTAATTAAGGCTGGTGATTTTTACAGTTTGATAATCTAATTCTTTAAATGTCCAAGAATGGACAGAAAGTCTATCACCAGGTTAACAAACGTACTAATCGTTACCAAACTAGGCGCCTTTCCCAACTTGGGGTAACAGAGGGTGATGTCCCAAAGCTCACGTGCGCATTGCATGAGCCCAATCATCGGCTCCTCAGCCAGGAACTTGGGGTCCCTGTCGGTGTGAACGAGACTAAATCACAGCCTCGTTGGGGAGCGAGGCACAAGGACATGCGTGGTACGTGGCTCTGCATGGAATCGTCTCCCACGTGGCTGCCCTGCCCCTGGCCTGGGGCCTGGGTGCCAGGGGTGTCATGGTCCCAAGGGGAGCAATCGGGAACCAGAAAGCCAGGTTTACGCCCACAGAGTGAGGTATGGGAAGTCACTGTTTAGCGTGCAAACTCTTTTCCTTAAGGAAGCTACTTTATATAAATGCCAGGGCATTAACCAAAATAAAACCCTTAAAATGTTTCCTTCTGAAGGACCTAATTTCAAGCGCCCAAGCAAAAACCTGACCTGTACTGGAGCAGCTTAGGAACAGACCCCAAAGCACATCCTAAGAGCCTCCCGCGGAGCTGAAAACATGGAGAGGTGTTAAGCTGTGACCTCTGACTCCAGAGTCTTCTCTTCAGAAGAGCAGACACACCTCTCGGACACACTTCCCAGAGCAGAGGACACACGTGTCCCTCCGGAGTGTGCTCCGGGAGCCATCGGCATGCTCAGGGGACACAGTTTGGTTCTGGTTTACAGATGCACTTACACAGTGAAACTACAATTGTCCCAATCAACAACTTCCTCTATTGTCCTGTTTCTAATTTAAGGGTAACTGATGCCAGAACACGTGACTTCCTACAACCGGCGATGTGGAACGTCGGCTGTTAGCGGGATGCCATCACTAAGTTAACTGCACAGTGATATCTGACAGGCGCCAGGGGCTCCAGCTCAGCTTTGAGTTTCCACGCATAATCGCAAGCAGCGTGATTACAAAATCGGGGGGAAATGGCCACAGGACTTAATGCACGCTTGCAATGCACCCCAAGCACATCCTGCCCCTTCCATGTCGTCCCCATGCACAGGGGCACACATGCGCGCCAGCGGCGCTCCGGGCCCTGCAGGCGAGCAGCAGATGTATGACGGCGGCTGGTCTGTGGCCACAGCTGTCTGCTTTGCACACCCACCGTTGAAAAGCAGGCATCCCCACCCTCAGAAAATCCACTGAACTACTAACATTTTTCTAAAACGTCAACTATTAGCCTCCAGTGACCCTGTCAAATATTTACTGGCACGGTCCTCTCCATCACCATCAGCCTGCCTCCCTCCCTCACCAGATGACCACAGCAGAGAACACTAACCTACAGACAACACCAAAGCCAGGGAAACCAAGCAAACAGCAGTAGAGAGTAAGATCAGCTTTGGGGCACCTGGGTGGCTCGGCCATGAAAGCGTCAGACTCTTGATTTTGGATCAGGTCATGATCACACAGTCACAGGATTAAGCCTTGCATAGAGCCTGCTTACGATTCTCTCCCCCTCTCTCCCCTCCCCTGCTCAAGTGTGTGTGCAGGCTTGGGCTCTCTCGCACTCTCTCTCTACCTCTCTCTGTCTCTGTCAAAGGACGAGGAGGAGGAGGAAATGATCAGCTTTTAGACCAAGAACATAAAAAGATATAAAACTGAATTAAGCAAGTTTAAAATACCCTTGATAAGAAAGAATCATTCGGGCAAATATGTTTATAAGGTACTTCCTGAAAAGCATCTGAGAAATCCCATTGATTTCCAACATAAAATCAATGTCGTTATCAGGAAAAGACAAGCCACAGATGGAGAGAAAATACTTGCAAAAGACACATCTGCTACAGGACCGCTCTCCAAAATATACCACTAACTCAACAATAAGAAAACGAGCAATTTAAGAAAGGGCAAAACACCCCAAGAGGCAACTCACTAAAGATGCAGGACGTCGCCCCACGGAAAGAAGCTCCGTGTTATGCAGAAAACCATGAAGTATAGCGAGATCCCTATACGCGCCTCTGGGCGTGGCCAGAGCCTGCGTGGACAGTGCCGGGTACTGGAGGGACCCAGGACAGGAACGCACATGCCCGGCTCCTGGGGACGTAGAAGGGCGCAGCCACTCTGAGAGACAGCTCGGTGGTGTCTCGCGAATCCAATGAGCCCCTCCCGCGTGATCCAGCAGTCACACTCCTTGGTATTTACCCAACGGAGCTGAAAACCTCTGTCCACACATGAACCTGCACGTGAATGCTCACAGTTTTGGTCACAATTGCCAAAGCCCGGACGCAGCCCTGGTGTCTCAGCAGGTGGCTGATGATAATCTGTGGTCCAGACAGAAAGATGCCATTAAGCCATGAAAAGACAGGGAAGAAACTTATACGCACATCGGTAAGGAAAAGAAACCAGCCCCAAAAGACTAAGGCGCAGCAGGATTCCTACATCGTGGAAGAGGCAAAATTGTGGAGCCGGCAAAGAGATCGGGGGTGGGCCGGAGTGGGGTGGCGTGGGAGGGTGGACACAGCAGTCTCATGGCAGTGCGACTGCTCCGCGTGAAGCCACAGAGGCGGAGGCACATTGCACAGCTGTTCAAGCCCAGGGTGCCCGGCAGCAAGGGTGAAGCCGGGGCACGCTGGGGGACTTCGGGTGATGACGACGGGTCGGGACCGGCCATCAGCTGTAACAGAACCCCTGGGTGGGGGACATGCTGGGGACAGAGGCAGCCATATGTGTATGATGATGACACACGGGAACCTGTTACTTTGTGCTGGTTTTGCTATGAACCTAAAAGTATCCTAGAAATGATTTACTAATTAAAAAAAAAAAAATGTATCCTTACAAAAAAAAGAAACATATCCAAAATCATCTGACAAAAAAGGAATCGAGAGGGGGCCACAGTGAACATTCCATGCGTGGGAAAACCTCCTCCCGCCAAGGATTCCCTGCATCCAGGTGTTCGAAGTGTCACCTGCAGAAACCCTGCCTTTCCTGTCTTGGAAAGGTGGGCTCAAGACGTACAAAGTTAACATGAATTTCAATTAGGTGACTGTGGTATCCTCACATGTGTGTGCTGCTCTGAGTGCTTGACCACCGGGCCCCCTCCCCCCAAACTCCCCTGAGAGGAGCTCAGGCCGTGAGGATGGAGCCCTCACGAATGGGATTAGCGCCCTTATGAAAGCCACTTCACAGCTTTCTGGCTCCTTCCACCCTGTGGGGACACAGCAAGAGAGCAGCCATGCCCAGGAAGTAAGCCCCTAAGTCAGAACGCTGGTGTGCCAGCACCCCGGTCAGACTTCCAGCCCGCAGAGGGGAGACAAACAAATGTCTGGTGTTTCAGGACCCCCCACCCCGCCAGTGTGGTGTTGCTATGGGAGCCCACACCGTGGACGGAAACAGCGTGGCTCAGTCTGGACCGTGACAGCCAAGGGAGTTGGCTCACAAACGCAGACCCGGGCCTCCACCTGGGCCATGGGACCAGATCTCTGGCGGACCCAGGCACCGGCGCAGCAGCACGCACCCACGCCACAGCCAGCTGGGACACACTCACAACGGCACGGTGACACAGCCCAGCACGGTTACCAACTGCACCCTTTCCACTCAAGTGTCCTTCGGACGGCACATTAAATGATCACAATGCCTCACTAGGGCTTCCAACTTTCCACAACCCAGGCTCTGAGTGTGCGTGTCACAAGCCACGGTCAAGGACACTTCAGAAACCAGACACAACACACGTCAGAACTCACATCCGTTTTTACTTGGCTCCTTGTGATCAGCTTGCTGTGAACTGGGTTGGTGGTGAAGGGACAGGGGTGAGGGGAGCCGTGTGTGTGTGCGCGTGTGCACATGCACGATCTGAGTACTAACAGACTGAAGCAAAGGAAAGGTGGAAAGAGACCCCCCTGGGAGAAAGGGGATGAAAATATTGCTACACTTTTAACAAGTCAGTCTAATCACACTATTTCTCAACAGACGCCCCCCAGCAGCCACCAGTTGCTGCCCCCACCCCCGCTCCTCCTGGGCCCCCATCTCATGTTGACTGTCATTTCTGGCCCTCCCGTGCCCTCCTGTACAACACGTCACCAGGCACACCCCCACCCCCTCCACACACACCTCCCTCCCACAGGGATCCAGGGCGCGGGACTGCTCCACATCAGGACCCCACCCCCATAAGCCCCGCGAGGTGGGGACAGGTCTACAGAACGGGAAGGACCAGCTCCTGCCCACACTCCTCCCCCCTCCACCCGAGTAACTCGGAGCCCTGCTTCTGAGACCCTGGCAGCACAGCGTCCTCGGAGCCGGCCTGCGCCCCCCACGACTCCTTCAGCGTCCCCCTCCTCCCAGCTGGGGCAGCCGATACATGCTGCCTGCCTTTCCCCCGCCCTGGCACCCAGGTAAAGGGGGAAGCACTTCCCACCAGAGGCAGGCGGCCTGAGCAGACGGGGGGCGCCCATCATTACCGCTGGTCCAGTGCCTGACATTGCGGGCGCTCAGACGGCTGGAAAGGAACGGATTCGTGGGCACAGAGGTAGAGGGTCAGACCAACCCTTAAGGACTCCATTAAAAAGAGAAAACGGATCTTTAGAAATCTCTCCCTGTCAGAGAGAAGAGCAACATAAGCACAGAGCTCAGAGAAAATCCCGTTCTCTTCTGAATAGGGTGCAGACACCAGTGCGTCAACGCTAATGAATGATCGAGATGGTGTTTTTCAACGCCTTAAAACTGGCACATTGCAATTCAAGTACACTTCCGAAATGCACACACTACTTAAGGCTGTTTTTTTTTCTTTTTAAGGCACCACACCCTGCAAATAATTTCTCAGGAACGACTATGCTTTCACAAACCAGCAGGAGTCCTGTGGCTCCCGAGGTGTGACCTGGGCTCCTGGAGCAGAAAACACCGCAGGGCCACGTTCCACACGTGGCACCACCACCCGGCCACCTGCTGGGCTCTCGGCCGAGTCTAGCGGACCTGCCGCAGCCCGGCTGGAGGCCTCTGCTGGGCCTGCACTCCTAGCAGGACACGGCAGACTCCAGGTCTTCCTCAGCACAGGGGCGCCCGGGCGCTCCGGTGACAGCAGGGGGGACACCGATGGCTCCCACTGCCCAACCCAGCTCACCACAGCTCTAAGCAGCCCCCTGCGCCCCAGCTCCGGGCCCAAGGGCAGGATGGGACACAGCAGGAGGGCAGCTGAAGGCATCTCGGGCACTGCGTGAAGCCAGAGGCAAGAGCCCCGCAGAGGCCCCGGTCGCGGCGCTCCCCGCAGAGGGTCCCGGGCCGCAGGGCTCCCCGCAGAGGCCAGGGCTGCGGGATGACCCGCCAGGCTCATGCCCGTGCCCACCCAGCACGCCGGCGTTAACCACACACATCCTGGCAGGGAGGCGCAGCAGGGGCAGAGTCCTTCTGGAAAGGCGCTGACCTCCCAGGTGCAGGGCGAGATGCTGGTGGAAAGGCTGCTGTGCACAGACTAACACTCAACTCACAGCCCAGACTGTCCTTGCTTAGCACACCCACAGCCACTTGTCCATCTGCAAAGGGAAGTGTCCAGGCCCCCGAAGGAGCTGCAGGGCCACCAGGGGCTCCTAGGGCCACCAGGGGCTCCTAGGGCCATGGGGCCGGGGCGGCTGCAGGCTCCTCACCGCCACACACCCCCAGACGTCCAGGAGCGGCGTGGGGCTCCTAGATAACACGGTGGGACAGTGGGACAGCGGGGTGACTCAAAGGGGAGTGGACAGCAAGTGCCCGGCCAACTTCCTCCTGACCCCATTCCAGAAGGAGCCAGCGGCGGGAGGGGCACTGGGGAGAGCCCCGGCCTGCGTGAACCCAGCTACGTGGACGCAGCGGGGAAGGCACTGTGTTCTAACAGGACGCTGAGCGCCCCACCCCCTTCCCTCCAGACAGCTGCCACTCTGCACCGCCCACCAGCAGGGGGCCAGGGTTAAATACTCAGGAGCAGGGCGCCTGGGGGCTCGGAGTCAGACTTCCAGCTCAGGTCATGATCTCATGGTTCGTGGGTTCGAGCCCCGAGTCGGGCTCTGTGCTGACAGCTCGGAGCCTGGAGCTGCTTCAGATTCTGTGTCTCCCTCTCTCTCTGACCCTCTCCCACACGTGCTCGGTCTCTGTCTCAAAAATAAATTAAAAAAAAAAAGTAAATGCTGAATCACACCAAAGTACTTATTTCTGCCTAAATTTTAGGGGGCAAGGCACTAGGATGGACCATCAAGCGTCTCTCTAAGCAGGATCCCTCTGCGTCTTATGCTAAAGCTGTTCACTGATATGAAGGAGAACATGGCCAGCAGCCAACACCCGGGAAGCGGGCACAAGCAGGTTTGGGAGGAAATTACGTGGAAAGAAGGACAAACTGCCCCCAAGAGGTAACACTCCCTGCAACGTTTGCTTTCTGCTAAAATACAGACTTTCTCCTGACTTTTTACCTCTGACCTTTAGATAGTTTCTCCAAATTTGCATAATCAACTCAGTGCCATGGATTTTGCTTTTTAATTAAAAAGCAGTTGAGTGGTAGCACCCCCTCCCCTTCTAAATGTTCTCACTTAAGCCACTGGAGTCAGACGAAGCTTTGGCTGCCATGGAAACTGGCGCGTGCCTGTCCACCGCGCAGCTCCTGGGGCCCCGGCAAGCGCAGGGGACCCGCGCATCGGGGCCGCCCGCGATGCCAAGCAGGCAACCACCACGAACGTTCGTAGGACAGACCAGGACTTCTCTGAACCCGCAGCTCCATCCCTCAGGGCAGGTACGCACGACCTCCTCTGCCAGGAAATGGGAGACAGAGGCAGCCTGCGGGCTGGCTGAGGACACTCCACTCAGAACCACCAAATGGGATTAAAAAATAAGAACAAAAATTCCTCACATTACACACATATAATCAGGAACTGACCTCAAAGACAAGGGCGTCATTAAGGAAGACCACTAAAGACTGCCGAGACACAACTAATCCTTGGACGGTATTTATATGTAAAATCCAACCAGAGCAGTTTCCAGGTTCTGCATTCATCCTACAGCAAAGTTAGTTACAAACTGGAGCTCTGGTCTCGCACTATGAACCCCTTCAATCATGTCCATGTGTCGGGGCAACACAAGAGGCCAGCTTCTAAAGGGACGTATGAAATATACTTGAGAAACAGTAAAATCAAAGCTAGTTTTTTTTAAGAACTTCTTCATGGCTTTATATAGGGCCCAGAGTTCAATTCATTCTAACTTTCTAACAAGTAAAACAGCAACAAAACCGCCACCCTCCACTGCCCTCCATGCCCTGAAGGCAAAGCCGCGGATCAGCGATCTACAGATGCGATGGGTCCTGTCCACGCCATTTACAAGATGACACACGTCGCTGAGCCACTGAAAACGTGGTCGGAAGGCCACGCTTCAGGATCTTCCGATGTCTATGCCCTTTATAAACCCTCCATCTCACAAACCCCTTATGGCACCTATATCATCGAAGAAATGGGGTCCCAGGAGGGTCTCGTTGGGGGCACCCCTGTGCTCCCCCTCAGGGCCCAAGCCCAGGGAAGGCAGGGTGAGGAGGAGAGGGGCAGGGCAGCCGTGCAGGGAAGTGGCTGGGGAGCAGTGACAAACTCCTATAGAAGGGGGAAGTGGTGATGGGAGCCTGTTCCCAGTTACCTTAACAGTGTAGATCAGATGCTACCTCTACAGAGAGGACTGATCCCTTTACCTGGTGTCCCGCGATTTTCTGTGATGAGGAAACCCAGTTTGGTACCTCAGTGACTAACCTTTCCGCCATCTGGCGAAGTCGCCATTCACAAGGAGGGCTTCCTGGGGATGCCCTTAAGCTCAGGTGTCCCATGTGGACTTGGCCACGGCAGCCCGGCACCACTAAGCCGCGGTCACTATTTATCCAGGGCTCTAACCTGTGAGACCTCGACTCTGAGTCCCTCTCTGGGACTGTCAGGAGGAAGCGGAGGCAGGGGGTGACGTCAGCCACTGAGGAACCTGAGGGTAAAGGGTAAAGGGCGGCTCAGGCGTCCGCCAAATTACATGGTGTGATTCCCTGTTGACGTGGAAATACACCCAATATGAAATGCAAACAAGTTACAAACCAAGGACATATTTTGATCATATTGGTGTTTTTTTTTTTTTTTAAAGGAACGGATGCAGAGAGAAAGGTCTTTCTGGGTGATTTGTAGTTCTATTCTTTATGCTTCGGTAGGACCTAAATTTATTTTTAACTTAAACAGGAACAATAAGTTGCCTTTAGAAACAGATTATCCGGGGGCGCCTGGGTGGCTTAGTCGGTTAAGCGTCCGACTTTCGCTTAGGTCACGATCTCGCGGTTCGTGGGTTCGGGCCCCGCGTCGGGCTCTGTGCTGACTGCCAGCTCAGAGCCTGGAGCCTGTTTCAGTCTGTGACTCCCTCTCTCTCTGACCCTCCCCTGCTCACGCTGTCTCTCTCTCTCTCTCCTAGAAATAAATAAAACATTTAAAAAAAATTTAAAAAAAAAAAAAAAGAAACAGATTATCCGGTTGTCCTCTGCAAACACAGAGTAAGCTCGTGCTGTACGCGACAGGACATTCAGGAGCGTTTTCCGATCACAAAGTCGAGTCTCAGGCGGCACCAGAGGCAGGTCTGAGAAGCCGCCGGGATCCACAAGCTACTGGCAGGTCCGCTTAAGAGGTACAGACTCAGAGCTGATTACCAAGAACCATCTCAGAAGCTTCTCCAGGTCCACCCTGGGCATCAAAGAGACCACGCCCTCACCCCAGGCGGGCAGGCAGCGGACCCCTCCCGCGGGTTCGGGTGGGTGCGGGACTCTACCCCTGGCTGGCTCTTCTAGCCATCTAGCCCCCGTTCCCAGACACAACCACACAGCTTTCCTGTCTGCGGCACCTACTTCCACCCCTGCCTGTAACTCAGACTCACTCTGCTGGACTTGGTCCTCTCCCCCCGGGCGGAAGTCAGGCCCCTGCCCTAACGAAGCCACGTGCCCTGTTCACAGATTCTCCCACAGTGCACTGCAGCTACCAGGACTCCAGGCGCAGCCTCAACTCGGAGAAAGGAGTCAGCTGCTCTCTCCTCTTTTCCGCGGGATAAGGACAAGACAAAGCAGCCCTGTGCAAGGTCTGAAAGAGGCCCCCACGGGACTAAGAACAGCTCTAACCGTGTCCAGGTGATGGATGTACAGCATCCTTCCCTGCCTGAAACCCAAGACGGCGCTGGGCTCCCCAGGCCGGAGGCCTCATTTGAGTTTCTCGGCCGAACACCAACAGGCACCTTTCCCACTCATTAATCTATGGGTGCTGTCCTCCCCCGGGCCTCTCCGCCCTGCCCTCCAGGACTGGATTCCCATCTGTGAGCCAGCAGAAGGCTGCCTCCAGCCAGTGCGGAGAACACAGCCAAAAACACAACCCTGGGAACGAGCCCGGGCCTCTCTGAGCGAGGGGGCAGCCCAGATTCCCCAGACGCCTGCGGTCCAGGTGGGCGCCCGTGGAGCCAGGCGGGCCGAGTGCGAGGCCTAGAAGTCCATAGGCTACCCTCCCCACCCAGACAGGGCGACCCTGCAGCCGTCCCATGCACCGTCCGGGAAACAAGCGAGCCCCGCCTAACGCGGACACAGGTCAGACAATCACTGGGATCAAGTAGCAGGAGGCCCCAGGTGAGAGGACAGACACAGAGCCACCACTGCCCTTCCCCCGCTGAAGCTGCTCAAAGGTTCGTGAAACTAGGGGCGCCCAGCTGGCTCAGACGGTGGAGCGCATCACTCTTGATCTCAGGGTCGAGAATTTGAGCCCCACATTGGGTGTAAAGATCACCTGAATACAAATGTATATCCCATGGGAATCTTAAAAAAGGAGAAGTTAACGCCACTGAAGCACCAGTCTGTAAAAGCAGGAGTGTGATCACAATAAGCCACCCTGAGCACCGTGGGTTCTGGGACCCACGTGTGATGTTTCCTGCACGTAAACGTGGCCGACAGCATGACCTGAATGCGTCATCACACACGTGTGCTAAGCAGGTTAGATCTGACATCTACCGGGGACAAAGGGCAACTCGCCTCCCCTCCGAGACCTGCTACCCTGCACGCACCCAAACCTGCCTCAAGGCCCACCCGAGCGCTCCCTTCTGAGTACCGGATGGCAACAGGTGCCCAACGCACGACTGCGCGGCACTAACCGCAGGCCCTCACTGGTCAGCGTTAATTTTCACACGTAAGGACAGAGTTCCCCTCGGGAAAATGAAGCTCTGGGGCTGGGCGGCGGTGACAGTGTGCTACTCTGTGAATGTGAACCAGCTACTCTTGCTGGTACATTGTATTAGGCAAGTTTTACCAAAATAAAAGCAAATAACAAACATGGGGCGTCTGGGTGGCTCAGTAAGTTAAGGGTCCGACTCTAGATTTTGGCTCAGGTCATGATCTCACATCTGTGGGCTCGAGCCCCCCAGGGTTCCGTGCTGACAGAGCTGGGAGCCTGCTTGGGACACTCTCCGTCTCTCTCGAGATAAACATTATTAAAAAAAAAAAAAAAAAAAGGAAGTAATGTATTACGAGGAACTCAGCTAGAAAGTCCTATTAGCAAGGAAGTGGGGTTCCTGCCCCTGGAGGAACTCCGTGCACCCCCAAAGATCCGACCAATCCCATCTTTTCAACACGGACTCTGACACCTATAGGACACGGGGGCGTGGGCAGGGATGCAGACCTGGCAGCCGTGTGGGGACACAGGGCCCCCCGACACCACTGCGGCCACCAGCAGCTCAGAGCACTGGCCACACATCCAGCCCAGCTCACAGTCAGGAGGGAGGGAGGCAGCCAGAGAGACGTGCAAACACACAGAGACAGAGAGAGGTGGAGACAGAGAAGAAAAAGCAAGTCTGCAAGACAGAGTGAGTCAGCTGACCAAGGAGGAAGTGCTGGGTCCCTGATGCTCCCCTCCCCCACAAGGGGCACAAACACGACATCACGCGCCAGGCCCTGGACCTTGCTGGGAGCCTGTGTCCAGGCACCCACCGCGGGGCCCCAGCCCCAGGGAAAGAGCCCCGTCTCCGGTTCTGGCCAGCCCCCACCTGCCCCGCCTGAATCACTGTGACATTCCACGGCCCCCACACGCCTGGCGCCACGTCCCAGCCCCTCCGTCCCTACCCCACCAGGAGGCCTTTCAGTCACTCACTTGAGAATCAAGGAGGGCTGCCAGGCAGAGGAGAATGGTTCTGGGGAAGATCCAGGAAGTGGCTCCTTTTAATGAAAAGTAACCCCCTCAGGAAAGATTGTACTTTATTTCTTAAGGAATCCGCTCGCTACCATTGTTCTTCAGATCTAACCACCACCACCTGCCCCGCGTCCCCGCCTCACGGCCTTCGTTTGTTTTCAAGGTGAGGCGGGTTTTCCCGCTTGAAGGCGGCACCTCCAGTTTTAATGAGACAATTCATTAAGAGGTAGAGCTTCAGGTACAAACGTCCGCGTTCCTGAAAAGCCTGCCAATCATAACACGGGCATCAGAGACACGCTCGGGCGGCCCGCAATCCGCTCCCCCTGCACTTGCGAACGGGCGCCAGTAACAAAACAAAAACCACATGGATGAAGGCCCTCTTTACAGGAACGGCCAAAACAATTCCATCTGTTAACAAAAACTAACTGTTGAATTAAAGGTTGCAAGTTCAAACACAATCTGGCTATTGTAAACAGCGCCTCAGTTTATCAATGTAACAATAACTCTCTTTCAAGGATTGATAAAGTTCAACACAAATACTGGCCCTCCAGCATTTTTAAGATACTTCGTGGGATAAATATTAGCTTGAGACTTGCCTACAGGAGAAGTGAAAGCTGGCAAAGCAGCAGCCCTAAACAGGGAAAAAAAAGGAGCGGCTTCAGCTAGAGGGTAGCAGGCGGCCGGGCCCCTGCCCTGTGCTGTGAGCCCAAGGCCAGGCTGGGGGCTCCCTGGTCCCCCCAGAGGCCCGGGGCTGCCCAGCACAGGATGGCAGGCTCCCCCGTCTCCCGATCAGGGGCACAGTGCCAGGCACGCCACAAATAAACCGCCTGGCATACAGAAAGACCTGGAAAATTGAGTTAATTAAAAGGAGAGGTTTTAAGACAATCGTCGGGATGGAAAAGAACAGGGAGCATCATAGGTGAAATCCGATTTAAGCTGAGCTTCCTGAAAGACAGTTAGGGAGTCCGGGCCAGCAAGTGCAGGGGGGCAGGGGAGCGGCGACCCCAGGGCCAGGCTGGGTGGGCATGCAGCCTGCTTATGCTGCCCAGCTCCCCCACCGGCTCCAGAGGCCATGCGCCCTTCACTCCACCTGTGGGGGCTCTTTATGTGTAACACAGTAGCTTGCAACTCAGTAGGAAGTCAAAGCAAACTCCGAACAGAGTCAGCCCTGGGGCAGGTGACACACAAGTGTCCCCCAGCAAAGGGACCAGCTTGGGGAGAAGGCCTGGAGCCGGGCTGGGCTGAGCCGGGCGGCCTGGGGCCCTGAGGGCCTGCAGACTGCAGCCGCACCCAGCACACCCAGCACAGGCCCCAAAGACTCAGTTCAGGGACCTTGACTCCCACTCCCTTAACCTTCCAAGGTCATGCTCTGATCTCACGCTCCTTCTGGAAACAAAGCAGTGTGCTCAAAGAGTTACCTTGGAAGGCACTCGACAAGTTAGGCTTCCTATCAGGATGGGCGGCCGCAAGGCCTGAACCAGCAGTGTGGCCTTGCATGACGGCAGAGACTCAGACGCTCAGCCCTCCTCTCCTGCTCTGCAAACTGCACAGACCGTGTGGAGGACCGGGTACCGCCGAGGAGCACCAGGGAGCCCAAAGCCTGTAGCCTCTCGGTAAAGGGAGCCGCGGTGACCGCCCCAAACCCTCAGAGCCCAGCAGCACGACTCTCCCGGCGTGTGGGGAAGACAGCGCCGAAACTCCAGGGCGAGCGGAGCCCCTGCTCAGCTCCGTCACACGGCACTCAGACGCGGGGCCCTCGGAGATACAACAAAATGAACAGAGAACAAGCTAACAAAATGAAAGTTACTGAATATGGTCTAATCCTTCTTCCTGAAAGGAAGACTAAAAGAGTAATCCAAAAATGACAAACACCATGAGTTTCACGGGGACTTTTACCTAGAGTTGTCCCTAAAAGGGAAAAGTTCTTTGTTGGAAAAACAAAACTTCAGCTTAGTAAGTGGCTCAGCCAGTAAGCATACATAGCCTGCGATTTTGCTGCAAAGGAAGGTACACCCGTGTTACCCCAGAATATCACGGGCCCCTGCAAGGGACCCGGCCACTGAGGAGGGGCTGGCGGAGCCTGCAGGACACCTGTGGAGTGGGCAGGCACCAGGGGCTCTGGTCCGGGACAGGGTCTCTCCCTGGAAGGCACCTGAAGACGGGGGTGGGGCAAGGTGGGGAGAAGATGTCACCTTAAGCCCCAGCCGGTGAAGACTTCCTTCCCCACAGCCCCACTCACCCAGGACTCCAGAGCAGAGGCCCAGGTGACAGCGGAAGGCAGCAGGCAAGCCCAGACCTGCCCAGGGGCGGCTGCACAGGACGGGCAGAGGTGTCACACTGGATTTTCAGCAGGAGCAGGAGAGCTGGCCCGGTCCACTGTGCACACCACTGTGCGTGTACTGGCCATTTTCTGACGGCAGGACCCGCCGGTGCAGGGGTCCGCCCGCGGAGACACCCCCACAGGGCCAGTACATCCCAGGGCTGGGTGAGTCCAGGTCTGCGCCAGGCGCAGGGCAGCAGGGCCAGGCGCCCGGGGAGGGGCCGCCAGCACTTGACCTGGGTCAGCAGTGGGGGGGCTTCAAGGAGCAAATGAGAGCGCTGAAGTGAAACTTCTCTGGAAACGTGGCAAGCACCCCAAAATGCAGCGGGCTGCAGATCAGAGGGCAGCAGGGCTGGTAAGACCCCCGGAGACAAATGGGGGCTGGGGGGATCCGGGCATCGATGACCATGACACCAGGTAGAGCTGATGCCAACAGAGGCTTTCTCCTGCCTCCTCCCAGGTGCCCACTTGCTAGGGTCTCCTCGAAGTTCCGGAAAACCAGCCGCGCGTCCTGAGCTGGTGTGAAGGACGCGTCTGGTGCTCACCCACCACTAGCCAGCGGAACCTGCGAGCCTGGTGGCCAAGAGCCTGCCGGCAGGTGACAGCACCCCCTTCACCTGCGGGCCCCGCTGCCCAGGCTGCCCCTGCCCCAGCCGGAGTCCAGACCCCCGGAGGCACCGTCCGGAACTACTTTCCACCCCTCCTGTGTCCCCAGCACGAGAGACGGCCAGACATCCCGTGGCCGGCTCGGCCCCTCCTGTGGCCCTGCTGTGCTCGCCGTCCGCGGCCCTGGCTACAAACCACCTCCCTCCACCCAGGTTCGCTCCCCCAGAAGGCGGCAAAGCCTCTGAAGCCTGGGACAAATTGTGCTGCGCTCCCCCGATGCCTGAATAAGCAGCCACAGACCTGGGGGCCTGACCCTGCCTCCTTTCCTCCTGGGCGTGTGGAAGGGGACAAGCGGGCTGTGAAGGAACTACGGGTGGCAGGGCAGGGTCTGCTGTCCAGCCAGGCGGAGCCCAGCACGGGCAGCACCCGCGGACCTGCCAGCCCGCCGCGGCCTCACACCCAACGCCAGGTGGCCGGTGGGAGTGCCTGGCCCAGGGCACAGGGTAGGGAAGCCCTGGTCGGTGAACCAGCCCAAACACCCCGGGACGTCTATTCACCAAAACTCGTCAGAAGCCACTGCTACTCCTAAGCCACAACCTCGTCACCAAGACACCCCACACCCCCTGGCCTGTGCAGAGCCTGTCAGGGAGGGGTCAAGCTCAGACACCCCCAGGACACCAAAGGGCGAAGGTGCTGGGAGCGGCTGGGGGCACTTAGCTCTTCTCACCCTGGGGAAGCCAGCAGCAGATTCCTCCTGCCTGAGAGTCCAGGCCCGTCTACACCTTCCCGCCCAGTGCCCTGGGACAGGCCGGCGAGGAAGGCAGGGCGGAGGGAAACTGAGGAAGCTCGTGACGCCACAGCCCTGGACATCGCAACTCCTGCGGGCACTCCTGGCGTCCGTGTCCGCTGCAGCTCGGCCTGCACCGTCCGGGCCGTGCGGGGGGCCCACCGCACCCAAGGGGCTGCACACAGTGCTTCCAGCTACGCGTGCAGGGCTCCGGGGCTTCCTGCGGCAACTGCCTCCGCAGCTGGGAGGCACCGACGGGAGGCGGCAGCGGAGCCACGGGCCAAGTCCCGCGTGCTCACCAGGCCGGAAGACCGGCCGCACCGCGTGTGCAGACCTGACTCCCTGCTCTCGGAGGACGGGCGGGCGCTGGAAAGAGCAAGCCCCAAATATGGGTACCTCACACAGCGGCTCAGCCAGCCCGAGCCCTGCACACGCGCCTCCAGGTGCGGGGTTTCAGCCGCCCGCCACAAACCCGCTCCTCTCCAGCGTGTGTCCCACAACACGAAGGAAAAAGTCACACAGGATGCTTTTGTGCTCATTTTAACAGCATGGCCTTGCTCTAACGATGGCTGAAGTCACATTTTCTTCACTGGCTTTTAACGATGCCTATAAGCACTTTACCCTGAAGTTCAATTATGAAAGTGACCTTCAATTATGACCGTGACCTGCCGCAACTCACTGTGAACATGCAGAGCTCCGTGATCTGTGAAGGAAGAGTCTCAGGAGGGAGCCCGCAGCCACAGGGGAACCTGCGCAGGCAGGGTCCGGGGCCCTGGGACCGGGCGGCCGGTGGCACTTCTGCCGCAGGGGGAGGGGCCGAGGCTCCGCGGGCAACAGCCCAGCCCGCTCGTGCCTGCCGGCTGCGGGGAGAGGGGCCGGCTCCCGGCACGCCCCCGCCATCGGGATGGAAAGTTGGCCCGAGCTGGAGAGGCGTCTGGTGTCTATAAAAATGTTCCTCCCAGGGGAGCCTCTGGAAGCAGAGACTCCAAGAGACATTCATTCTTTTCCTTATTTGCCGCTCCGAAAAATAAGCTGTTCTTCCTATTCTGAAATGCAATATGGGTCAAAACCTTCTACAGTGAATAGTGACCCAAAGAAAAAGATCACCAGATCCAAAATATTTCTCATTTGGCCGGTGGCCCAAAGACACTCTATTCTGTTTACTCGGTTACCCTCCTGGGGGATAAAAACCTAATCCAATACCCCAAGTGGGCCCATGCTTGTCTAAATTCTGCGAAGAAGGCAGGACACTGGCAGCTTCTCCCCCCTCTGGCGGGTCCTCCTGGGTGCTAGCCCCTCCCCACCCCAGGGACTCGACTCTGTCCCCACCGTGGCCTCAGGGGGGAGAAAATAACCACCCATTTAGTGTCTGTCCCGCGTGCCCAGCCCCGAGACAACACACGACCGGCAAAGAACCAGTTCTGCGCAGAACCAGAACTGGGGCTGACGGTGGGGCTCGGGGGCTGCCAGCTCCAAAGTGGGCTTCTCCGCCCATCGCAGGACGGCCCCCAGCATGGCCCAGTCTGCGGGAAGGGGCCATCGGCTCCCACCTGCCCCAGGTGGTCCTCAGCCTGAAGTCCTCTGTCAGGGCAGCCGCTGAACAGGGACCTACCCTCAGCCTCTCCACAGGCCGTCCTCGGTCACAGCCCCTCAAAGGATTCCCGCTCTCATCCTGAGCACAGAGCTCCCGCCTCTGGCCACAGCCAGCCCTTGCCTGCGCTGGAACTCAGCCCCCCGCTTTCCTCCGCAGTTACGCCGTCCCTTCAACCTCTGAACCATCGCTGAGTCCTCCCCACCCCCCGCCTGGGTGACAGGCCTTGTGCCCAGGCCAGACCAGATCCCCTTGTTCTGCAGAAGGACCCACTCCCAGGGCATAAACCACACCAGAGCAGCCTGCCTGCTGGTCTACATACCAGTCCGGTTTCAGGAAAGGCCTTTTCCGACAATGTGCACACGCCGGTTAGAAAGGTATTGCCCCAGGAAACGAGGGCCTACGAGACCAGAGGGAGGCGGAGACAGGATGCGCTGCAGAAAGCCCACAACAGAGGCTGCTAGGAACGCAGAGCAGAGGAGGCACAGCTGTGCATATGGATCCGCACACACTTCCTGGGGCCCACCCCAGACCCAGCAGCTTCGCAGGCCCAGGATGCTTGCAAGCGTGAGACTTCAGTCCTTCCGCGGAAAGTCTGTAAAATGCTCAATAATGAGTTTTAGCGACAATTCCAGACGCAGCACCCTCGACACTTCTGGACCCGGCCTTTGACATCAGTCCTCCAGGGGGGCATCTTGAGGAAGAGGAGCAGACACTGCTGCTCAGGGAACCACCGTCAGCATGAGGCCAGTCACATGCAGGGAGGGCCCTGGGTGACTCCATGGTCACTCTGGGCCTGGCACGGGGACACAGGCGCGCTGGCTTGGGTGGGCCGCTACTCAATGGGGGGTCCTGGGCCAGAGGTGTCCCCAAGACAGGCACAGCTCCCGCCCGTGGGGCGCCCTGCACCGGGACCCCCGACATCTCTGCCCGTGGCCCCACCCAGCTCCCGAAGAAGTGGGGTCTGAGCTCCCTGATCCATCTAGAAATACAGGGCTTGGGACCACAAAAGGAGGAACTGCAGTGGCTTATGGCCCGTCGGCCATCCCTTCCGGAGGCCTGCCCTTTGCGGCCCAGAAGTGCCAGGTCTCAGGGGCGGCCCTGCTTGTGCACCTGCTGGAAAGAGAGCGAGCAGAGCGAGGGGAGCACGCCAACCTGCTCACACATCCTTCCTGGACCCTTAAGGTGCTGCTTGAACACACTCCCTACTTAAGCCGCCTTAAGTGTTTTCCAGAATAAGGCGAGGACATTGAGAGTAACAGTCACAGTCACTGGTCAAAAGCAGGTGTTTCCCCATCAAGGCACATTTAAAACAGCAGATCGCATCTGTCTGCACCCGAGCCGGGCTCCTGCTCATGCCGTCGTCACGGGCCTGACCCAGGGGAGCGTGCCCCTCCCCACAGTGCGCCAGGAAGCTCCCCTCCAAACCGCCCTCAATACCGCCGTATTCGAGCTTGTCCACACCTTCCCCAAGGGAGTTCAAGACGATGAGGGAAAACAGAAGTAGCTTCGCAAACCACTTACACCTACAGGGAAGCCAAGTTAAAGTAATAGCTGGGGGGGTGGTTCACGGGCTGCCCCAGGGCTCTACCCTAATAGCATGTTACCACCGGACACCAGGAAAGTCCGAAAGGCGCAGGCGGCAGAGCATGACCCCAAGGCCGCTGTGTGACCCCGAAGGGTGGCTCACCTCCCCAGGCCCTGCGAAGCGGCAAGGTGTGACCTGAGCACCTGTCCCTTCTCTTCCGCTGCCACGAGCAGCGAGCCTACAATTTAAAACCGCACACCGAGGGCGGCATCATCACAGGAGCAAGGCCTGCAGGAAGCCTCTAATAGACATGCTATAAACTCAACACACCTCACTCTGTCTTCGAGACTAATTTTAACAGGGAGAAGACATAACCGCAGCTCACACACCTTTCCTTGCGGATATAATTTACAGCATCGTGACTCAGCGGCCCCGACTGCCTGAGAGGTGAGGTCACCAGGAGGCACGGAGCTGTTTTCACAAGGCACCGCCCGCACCTACTCGGGGCCTACTCGGGGCCAGTGAGCGGCCGTCGCCCTCCCCGACTCCCTCCCCCGGGGTCCTCTGTGACCCCCTCAGTAACACTGCAAAGGCACAGGTGGATTTCCAATCCCTTCCAGGGAACACGCCACAGCCAGGCTGGCCTGTGGCCTAGCTCGCTGGACAGCCGGTTACAGGTGCTTAGCTACGCGTACGAAGACTGCTGATGGCATTTGCTGGAAGAGGCTGTCCTTTTGGGCGTCTGGTGAGTCTACTAACTAAACCACGCAGGCCATAAAGGGCCACTGGGCTCCCTTTCCCCGCCACCGTCCACAAGGGCTCACACAGGTGCAGCGGCGTCCACACTGGGCCAAAGGCCACTCAGCCAGGGCTGCACAGCGGCCCTGTGTCCAGCCTGATGAGCAGAGGGCACTGCCAGCGTCTCCCGCACCCGCAGCCAGGCGCCCTCGGGCCTCCCCAGGCACAGGCGCGAGGTCCTGACTCCCAAGTCTCTCTTACCCTCGCCCTCGCCTGCGCACATGTGACACGCACCATGGCTCCTCCGGCCCAGCGACCCCAGCAGCTCCTTTCCCGCAGCACTCACCCTCCTACCCCCACCCCCAGAATTCCAACTCTCCCAGCGGGAGGATCCTGACTTCCCCTCCCAGGCAAGCCCCTCACCCCAGGCTAGAGCCCCCGCTGCACGCGGGGCCCAGCTCACGCACATGAGGGACCACAGGCAGCCCCCTGACCGCCCCTGCGCCTGCGGGACAAGCCCCGGCGCCTCCCCCAGCTCAGCCTGGCCCTGCCCCTCCACGCAGGGGTGGGCCGCCTCCAGAATTCCAACTTTCCCCCTGGATCCCACCGCCTCTCTCCTGGGGACTTCCAAGTCTCTCCGCAGACACTGCCACCAACAACCACTTCGCCTAGGCCAGGGGCAAAACCAGCTGCAACTCCGAGTCCTTCCTACAAGCCAATTCCGAGCCCAGAGTCCACACAAACATGCATTTCTTGAACCCTCAGGACACCCCGACACAGGGCCTCCTATCATTACCCCCATTACAGGTAAGGGAACTGCAGCACCAAGTCTAGTGCCCAGAAGATGCAACCCTGGAAGCAGGAGTTGGGGGGACACAGCGGATGTGGGGCAGCAGCCCGGCCACGGCCGCTTCCTCCCGGGGCAAGGTCACTGCTAGGCTGGGGAAAGAGGTGGGGACCAGAGGAGACACAAGAGCCCATCCTGGTCTTGACTTCTGGAGGGAACCCTCCGCGTGCAAACAAGGCTGGCAGGTGGCTGGACACACCCCCACCCAGCTGTACCAGACATCCGAGTCCAGAACCCGGAGAGGCTGGCGGAGATGGGCCCCCGGGCTAGGAGCCGCCCACACAAGAAAAGGGGCAGGGTGGCCACACGTGGGACCCATGGCTTCACGTAGGGCTCTGCTGGCTTCTTTTAACCAAAGAAATTAAAACCTGGCCTGATCAAAAACCCTGCTTTAAAGCAGTCTTTTACTGGGGTGCCTGGGTGGCTCAGTAGAGAATGCGATTCTTAACCTCGGGGTTGTGAGTTCAAGCCCCCCACTGGGTACAGAGATTACTTTTAAAAAAGCAAAGACATGAAAAATAAATAACACCGTCCTTTACTTCACTTTGCATATGGAATAGACAAGCACTAGAAAAACACGTAGAATTACACGGATGAGATTTGACTCACGGCTTCCCACTCAGACAGGATTTGAATCTTCAGAGCTGCAGATGGGGTTAAGAGATTGCTGAATATCCTCAGTAACTATTCACACTAAAGCCACATTCTCCTTATTTGAAGAGTCTGGAGAGGTTCACTTTATAAATGAATGGGACTCTGGAGTCTTCCCAGCCGAGAAGAGCCGGGCCAGGGGCGCCCGGGGGGCTCAGTCTGTAGAGGGTCCGACTCTTGGTCTTGGCTCAGGTCATGAGCTCCCAGTTTGTGAGATCGAGCCCAGCACTGGGCTCTGTGCCGACAGCTCAGAGCCTGCTTGGGATCCTCTCTCTCCCTCTGTCCCTGCCCCTCCCCTGTTTGCACATGTGTGTGCATGCTCTCTCTCAAAATAAACAAACATTAAGAGAAGAAGAAGGGCTGGGCTGTTCTGCCAAGAAGCTGGCTGCCGCCACGGGAGAGGCACGCTGGAAAACACTGTGTCCTGGCTCAAGGGCAGCCGAGTGGCCTCGCGCCAGGAGAGTCCTGCAGGGCCCCGGAGGCCGCGGCGTCTGCGGAGAAAACTGACAGCTGAGAGAGTCGGGGTGAACCAAGCCCCTTGCCGACGCCCCAGTCCTGGGAACCAGGCAGCAGACAAGCACCTTCTCTGCCAGGCAGGCCCCAGACACAGAGAAGGGTCTGGAGAGCTCCCGGTGTGGCAGCTCCAGACTCGCTCACGATCCCCGTGAGACACGCTGCTCCTCATGCTGGAGGAGCACGAACCCAGACAGCCACACATCCCCCCGAAAGGGCTTCACGTAAGTACGACACATACCCCACCATTCCCTGACGCAGCTTACTCCACGCACCACATTCTAGTACAGCCGAGCCGAGAACACGCAGCACGACACAATTTACCCTAACAGATACGTGAGGAATGTGCTACATCACAAGGCAATGTTACACCCGCCCAGCGAATGCCTATTCTGGAGTCCAGAGCACTGTCCGTGCCATGGTACATGTCTGCCCAGGATGAACTGCAGGTGCAGATGTGGGTGGGCAGCCGGCCCAGCGGGGCCTCTGCAGGCTGCACAGGCCACGGTGGGCCTGACCCTTCCACCTGGGCTCGGTTCAGGGGCAGGAGTCCAGCCAGCCACTCCCAAGTCTGATCTCAACGTGACACTGCTTCATTCTTCCCGACAACCTTGACTTGACTCTCCCTGCTAATTTTAACTATCCTACATCCCCCCCAGAGTAAACTGGAGCATCCCACTGTCACCAGCGCAAAGGACTCCAGCTGCAGCTCTGGGTGGCAGAAAGCTATCAGGCTCAAGGCTCACGGGTGCCCGAGACGGCCAGGTGCCCAAGCCCGAGTCCACGGGTGCGGCTCAGCTGGGTCACCACGAGGAGACACAACACGCCACCACCCTTGGGGCTTCTCTCCAGCACGCTCGCAGGGAGACACCAGCCCAAGGCCAGCTCGAGCTGCCTGCCCATTTCCGGAGCCACCGAACGCGGAGTCTCAGGCTGACTGCGGCCAAGCACCCCACTCAGCGCAGCCCGTGCTGCACAGTCCACAGCCTCAGCTCCAGAACAGGGCTTCCTTGCCTGAAGCCCAGAGATCGAGGGGTGGGGGGGCTCACAAGGATCATCCACAGAGGGGTGTCAGGAGATCCCTAAAATGTACACAAAGTGGTGTCTTTCCACCAGAGTTTCAAAAGAATCCATGACCCAAAAAGGGTTAAGCACCAACCCAGCTAGAAATGGGGGAGGGGGGTAACCATGCACTGCCGGTTTGAGAGATTTTTGTTGTGACAGAGTTTCTGTATCAGCTTTTCGTCAATTTTATTTAATTTTTTTAATGTTTATTTTTGAGAGAGAGAGAGAGCGCCCTTGAGCAGGAGAAGGGTAGAGCAAGAGGGAGACACAGAATCTGAAACAGGCTCCAGGCTCTGAGCTGTCAATGCAGAGCCCAACATGAGGCTCAATCTCACAAACCTTAAGATTATGACCTGAGCTGAAGTCAGATGCTCAACTGACTAAAGCCCCCAAGGCGCCCCTATTTTTTTTTTTTTTTTAGAGAGTGCACAGGTGAGCAGGGGAGGAGCAGAAGAATAGAGACAGAATCCTAAGCAAACTTCACACTCAGCATGGAGCTCGATGCAACCCTGGGATCATGACCTGAGCTGAGATCAAGGGCTATATGCTCAACTGACTGAGACCACCCAGGCGTCCCACTTGTCGTGATTTTTAAAGTCAGCGTTCCCTTATAGAGTTTCCTTTAGAATTAACTGAACAGTTTAGGTTCATGGGGGTGGGGGGGGAACAGATAAAAACAAAACTAGAAAAATGAGCTGTCAGCACAGAGCCCGACGCGGGGCTCAAACCCACGAACTGTGAGATCATGACCTGAGCCAAAGTCGGACGCTTAACTGACCAAGCCACCCAGGTGCCCTAGAAAGATGAAATCTAAACTTAGGAAAAACTGTAAGGGTCCAGCCCAGACTATTTCCCAGAACTGAGAATTTTCTAGAGCTCACCACACATTTGGTGACATTAGAAACATCAAATCACAGTTTCAAGAACTGGTCCTGAAGGAACGGACGAAAGTATGAACGGCTACGAATAAAGGGACAGCCACTGTCAAGCAGGCCATGCTGTCTGGAGTTGAGTCCTAAATAAATGTTACTCACTTGGCTCGCTAGGGTGATAATGAGCTTGTTTTGAACCTCCTGTATATGGTGTTAGCTCATTCATTTTGAAAAGTAACCCAGGACAGACGGAGCCGGGGAAAGACTGAGCAAGAAAAAACAGGTCAGCAAAACACGGCTCTCACGTTTCATAACCAAAACACAAGCCAGGCTCCGGATAAAACCTGAACCTGATCTGTGCAGTGCATTTACTCAAGGGTCCAGGAATCGCCTCCCTCCTTTGGATCCAGAGCACAGCTGGGCTCCTCCTCCTGGGTCTGGCTCTAGAGCTGGCCACCCTGCCACCAGGCACTGGGCAATGGGGTCACAGTTCACAGACACCCCATCCAACCAAGGCCCTCTGCCCTCACGGCCACTCACCATGCTCCCACCATGCACGTGGTGAGAGGTCCAGGCTGCCCGCAAGCTGCTCCAAGGCCACCCGGCAGACAACGGGAAACCAGCAACCCCAGGAAAAGATGATGTGGCGTGGGACACTCTGTGGTCACACGTACCAGTGTGGTCACAGCTATACCCTGCAGCCTGGGTTTCTCAGCTCTGCCAGTCGACTCAGTTCCTCCCTTCTGCCGCCTTACAAAAACCCCAAATTCCCATAAAGCCACAGGCATCGGCTCCCACCAAACAGGGAACCGCAGCAAGTGACCGGGAGGCCACATGTCCATGCAGGCTCTGCCTTGGGGACCACGCAGAAGAGCAATGGCAGGTGCAGTAAAGACACTGACCTCTCGGGCTCCCACTGCCTCTCCTGCAGTCCCCGCACCCCCCCCCAGGTGCCCCTGGGCCTGGGGTGGAAGGCTCCCAGCTGCGACCAGGTTCAGGGTGGGGTGTCGCCTTCCTCGCTAGTGTCCTGAACCCTGCCCACCCCTTGTGTGGCCCTAAGGCTCATCGCTCGACTTGCAACGCCCATCTGCTTCCTGCAAGCAGAAGGACACAAAGATACGGTGGCCAGCACCCTTCTGTGACACGAACACACAGGCTTGTGCAGTCGCGGGGGAGGAAGCATCTGGCAACGATAACGCTATCACCTCTGTGTAATTAACAAAGAGTGACTTCAAGAAGATCGTTCTCAATGCATTGTAAAATCAAGACGAGAGCCACTGGCCTTGAAACGGTTTCTCAGAGGCCAGATAGGACGTGTAAGCAGATTCCAGACACCCCAGGCCCGTTGGCCCTAAGGGCCCAAACTACCTATGAGTCACCAGAAACCGGTCTCAGACACTCAAGAGGTGCAGTTACTCGGGGACAGTGCAAAGAAAACGGAATTTAAAGGCAACCCCACACTACTGGGAAGTGTGGGCCCCGTCTGACTCGCTGTAAAGACGTCAGGGAGGTCCCACAAAGTGCAGGCGGAACGCAGCGGCTGTACCAGGTATGAGAAGTAAACGCAAAGGCCCCACGGCAGACAGCCTGCTGTGGGGCTCGGCTCGGCTCGGCTCAGAGTGTGGGGGAAGAGATAATTATGCTTGCAAATGAAAACTACATGCATAAACTGTTCAACAATTCAAAAAAAAAAAAAAAGTCGATCTAGACAAGATCTTCCTGGGGTGAAAATCTACAGTAAGAAAATGTGAGCAGAAATGGTTTAGAGCATAGGACCAGCTAGTGGCCAAAAACCAGTCTGGGAGAGCTCCGAGCAGGGGGATCTGGAGCCTATGGGCCAGACCTGGGGTCACAGCCCTTGCAGTGAAGCCAGCCGCTAGCAAGGTACTCCGGCCTCAGAACCCAAGGTGCACGGCCAGGGGTCACTGGCTGCGGGTCTGTCTCCAGGCCGAGAGGGTCCCCTCTATGCTGGCTCCAGGCCTGGCACACAGTTAGGCTCCTTGATGCTCACCAATAAGGGGACCAATCAGCATGGGGACAAGGGCCAGCTCTAGGGCCTGTTCAGACGGGCCTCAAAGGCTCCGAGGGCTTCTGGCTGCTCCTCGGTGTTGGGCAGCACTAGAGAGTCACCTCCAAGGTCACGGTTAGCTAAGCATCTCCCTTATCCTCTGTGGCTCTGCCAAGCACCACAGTTCACAGGTGAGGGACACAAGCTGGGAAGCGGTGGGTAACAGACCCAGGTCACCCCACAGGGCAAGAGCGCCAGGTCCAACAGGCTCCCCACTGCCCTTCCACGTGGCCTTCAGGAGGAGCCATGAAATCCAGAGGTCTGTCTCATGCTGGCAAGGGTGCTGGCATCCCATGGAGGGAGCAGGACCAGGCCACACAACTGCATCCAGGGTGAAGCCCTGACTGGTACAGAGGCCGCAGATCAGGGTCAAGGGAGATCTGGAAGGCTGGGGGGGGGGGGGGGGGGGGGGGGGGGGGGGGCCAAGGAGCACGGGGAAGGCGTGTGGGAGCTCACGGGGCTTTCAGACACTCCCAAGCTCCCCTGGTCCTCTCCTGGTCACGGTCTGCGCCTGTGTGTGACCACCACACCCATTTCTGGGTCAGGACACTGGGGCACACAGGTCACAAGTCAGGGCAGCGTCTGGACCCGGCCACCTCGCTGCTCCGGGCCCTCAGCTTCCTCACCGGCAACAGCATGTTCCGTTCGGCCCAAGGGCACAACCAGAACTCCTAGGGCCCCAGCTTTCCAGTCATGTGACCTGCAGCTAGTCCCTTGACCCCATCAAAGACAACAATCTCCTTTCAGAAGTGGAGATAACTCACCTCAGGGCTGTTTTAAGTTCAAATGTTATCGGGGGCTGTGTGAGTCAGGACAGGACACTCAGCAGGTCGAAGGTCCAATGGATACTTCCTCGAGCCCCTCCTACCTCCTATCTTGCAATGGAACCCAAAAAAGCTGGTCTGGGGCTCCTAACTCCCATTGGCGGCCCCCTGTGGGGGCGGGGGGGCAGCCACAGCTCCACAGCCCTCTCTCTAGAGCGGGCTGCCTGGGAAACTTGTCCCAGGGAGACGGGGAAAGGGCAGGGCAGGGCTGCGGCCAGTCCTGCAGTGGTGCGGACCTCAATGGAGGAAGCACGAAAGGTAGCTCCTTGTGCCTGCCAGTGACCAAGCCACAGCCAGCAGGGCCCTCGCACGGATGCCACACAGGACACACAGCCCAGGCATCAAGCTGGGACCCCTGTCCTAGGTGGAGATGTCCAAGGACTCCACACAAGCCAGCAGTGCACCTGGGGTCCCTCGCAGTCCGGCCCTGGCTCTCTGACTCCAGCACAGAGCCCTCACCCCCTCCCAGGAGTCCCTGGCCGCCTGACCCAAGAGCGCTGTCACTTATTAAACCAGGTACCCCACCTCTACTGTCCAAAGCAGCAACACGGCCTCAGGCCCTGACAGCCAGGCTTTGTTCCTTCCTAAGACAGTGAAAAGGGCCTCCACCTCCAGGAAGCCCTCCCTGAGGAGCTCCGCGTGAGGGTGGTAGTTACTATCTTCTGTGTTGGAAGAGCCTTAGATGGTCACTCATTTCCATTTCATTCTTCAGCCGTCGTGCTACACTAAACCTCTTACGCATCTCCCGGTGTCACCCATGCATTTCCCAGCAGCGAATTCAGCCAGGGGCTAGCATCTCAGGCGGGCCCCGAAAAGCCCCGGGGCCTTCCTCAGCCTTGTCATCCACGAAACGGGGAAACCACCGCTTCCATGCAGAGCAGTCAGGAAACTTCAGGAGTTAACGCTGGGTGGCACGGAGGCAGGCGCATGGCGCGCACTCCAGGTGCCTGGCCAAGGCCGAGGTCCGCGGGGTCCCCCAGGGCCAGGAGGACTCCATCAGTGCGCAGAGAGAATGGCCGAGCCCGGGCACAACAGCACTCAAAGCACAGTGCCTCCGGGCCTCACAGGGACTCGGTCAGCAGAGCTAGTCACTGGGGTCCCCCCAAGTTTGCCGCTCAGCGAGGGCCTCGGTGAGTCCAGATTCTTCTTCAGGTTCTCCCCCATACAATCCTTTTGGTGTTTTAGGAAATGTGAACATCATAGCAGGTTCCTGCCCCTCGGCTGGGTTATGAAAGCCAAGTGCACCCGGACTCCCGCCGAAAGGGACTGGGGTGCCACAGAGCACAGGGACTTTCCCCAGCCTCGCGGAGAGCCAGCAGGCCGGGGGGGGGGGGTGGCTGGGGGGCGGGGACCCCAGTCCGCGTCTGAAGGGCTCGGAGCCGCCGAGGCAGAACGATGTGGGCAAAGTAAATCCCCAGAAGGGCCAGGTTCTGAGGGAACATGAGGAAATCTATATCAAAGTTGTAAACTAAACTCTTTTCAAAATCGTATCAGAAGCTGCAGAAACCACACGGCCCGCACCTCCGTGGCCCCCACTCCCACAGACCCACAAGATTTAATCAAAAACCTATTTGAACTTTCCAGCCTCAAACTGACACCATCCACGGGGCTCTTATCGGCATACACACAGCCTCACTTCTGCAGACGTTGTTCAAACGGTCAGCACTTAGCCCAGAGCCCAGGACGGAGAACCGCCTCACACAGATGCTGCCTGTCACCTGCATCTGCCGAGCCGCTGTGGAAAGCATGGGCTCTTCCCAGTTCACCTCAAAACACCGTCCAGGCACCTGGGGGGCTCAGTCGGTTGAGAGTCCAACTCTGAGTATCAGCTCAGGTCAGTGTTTCACCGTTCGTGAGTTCGAGCCCCGCATCGGGCTCTGCACTGACAGCATGGAGCCTGCTTGGGATTCTCTTTGTCTCTCTTTCTCCCTCATAAATAAGTAAAATGTAAACAGAAGCCCCCCCCCCAAAAAAACACAGTCCCAATTCTATTTTGCATCTGATTAGCGTTAAACATCATCTCATTCATGAAAAGCGACCGATATTTTACATACACTGCAGGGAAGACAAAGATGGGACACCCCAAACTGCAAACACATACGTAAACCCGGCTTCTCATCTGGGTGGAAGCGCGTCACAGCTCTGGGGCTCACGGCGCTACATGGGAGACCTGTGGGCCCCGGGTCTCATGGGGGCGGGGGGAATTCCAGAGTTCACCCCCAGGCTCCGTCACTTACTGGGTGGCTTTGGGCAAGTTACTTAACCTCTCTGTGCCTCTTTTTCCTCTCTGTAAAACGCAGGTAATGACAGACAGCCCTGACTGGGTTGGGCACAGACAGAATGAGGCTGAGGGTTCTGCACAGGACCTGGCCTCCTGTTTCTCTCTCGGGGCCTGCTAAGTACCAGGAACAAACATTCATTATGCTTCACAGATTACAGCACAGATTGAAGCTCAGGGCAGTGGGTAGCTTCTGGGCCGCGGGTCACAAAGCCAGCGACGGCCCAGCCCTGCATGTTAATGGTCCCTGCGCCCCAAACAACGCCAGGCTCTAGGACATTTCTGTTGCAGAGTAAAAGGCACAGGGCCCCTCCCTATCCTCTTAAGAATTAAAAACACTTTAGACATTTGAATAATTCAAGGATGAGCTAAACACATTTCACACAGCCCTAGGCTTCCCTTCAGCTTGCCCGTCCTGTCCAGGGGCTCGCGGAGCCCATGCCGGCCAAGCAAAGCTCAAGGCAGCTCCAACTGCTTCCTGCGCCCCCAGCACCAAATCGGGGCTCCCGGGCATGGGCGCCCTGAAGGGTGGAGGCCACCCGGGCCGTCCGGCCTGGAAGGTCTGGCTCCGTCCAGCAGAGGGTGGTGGTGTGCAGGGCCTGACCCGGAGGCTTCTGTCCTGCAGCTTCCAAGGCGAATGTTAGTCCGGGTCTGCGTACACGCGGCATCTGAGTCAGGCCCCAGGCGGCAGGCAGTGTTTCCAGAACAGAACCCCTCCGTGCAGCGTCACCTCTGGCCTTTAGCAGCCCAAGCCTTTCTTTAAGCCTTTGTTTTGCGAGCCCGAAACCTTGATTTCAGGGTCAAGGCTCAAAATGCTAAGGAAGTGTAAACAAGGGTTTGCGCCTGAGATCATTAGAGGATCCACACGAGGGCTGCCCCAGCCCGCTGTCCGCCAGGGCGGGTGGGGTGCGCCGCCTTGCCCAGCACCACTCCTTGCTGCTTAGAGAAAGCACGCGGCTCCGGAGCCAGCTCCTACCTCTGCTTATCCCTAAGAACAAAGGCGCTGCCTCACAATCTGAGGACATGACTTGTCCCCCAAATATTTACAAGTCCAAAGTCGCGGAGAAGCATTCTTAACGGGATTCTTAACAGCCAGCCCAGAGCACGAAGACAGATAAAACTTCAGGCCGACACACATTCCCGAGATCCAGGGAACCAGGCGAGTGGCGCGCCGCGTTCCCCCCAAAGCTGGATGAAGCCAGAGACCTCAGGTCATAAAACCACCGTACAACACAAGTTCTACAGCTCTCCATCCAAAGCAGTTTTGGTAAATGCTTCTGCTTTGAGAGCATCTCCATCCAGCGTAGGACTTTCAAGCAGTCGGAGCAGATATGTCCGAGCTTCTCAGGGAGAGCCCCCACCTCTGCAAACGCCTCCTCTGCAACCCCAGGAGCCCCTCCCCCACACCCAGGGCTCTCACCCTAGAGACAAGTCAACAGATCCTTCTCCTCCCAGAAAGGGGCCCCGCAGGCTCACTGGATTCCTACAGCACAAAACCTCTTCGGAATCCAAGGCCCCACCAAGCAGTCGTTTCTGCTTCTAACACATCTTTCTGGAAAATTAAAATTTAACTCAAAGCACAATTCCATAGTTTAAAATTTAACCCAACCAAATAAAAACACATTGCCACTAACTGCAACACACACGTTTATGAGATGTATCACCTTCTGCCCTTTAACACGGAAGTCCAGAAAGCATGCAATTAAATATTAAAGTATACACGGATCAGCACTTCACGTAGTGAAGTGGCAGACGCTCTTTACCCTCCACTCACCAAGCACTTCCGGGGCTCTCAGGTGGGATGCCTTACAGACCGAGTCTACAGGTTTCAACGCCTCCAAGGAATAGCCTGAATGGCGTGAGCTCTCACTAGTGGGCGCAGCCCCAGCCTTCACATGCTGCCTTCCTCCCCCCCCCCCCCACCGGCAGGAGGCACTCCTCTCATGGAATGTTCCAGTAGCAAGGGTATGTACCAGGCACCAAGGGCAGATCAGTAATTCTTTTAATATTTATTTCTGAGAGAGAGACACAGAGCGTGAGGGGGGTAGAGGCAGAGAGAGAATCAGAAGCAGGCTCCAGGCTCTGAGTTGTCAGCATAGAGCCAAACGCGGGGCCCAAACCTGTGAACCTAGGAGATCATGACCTAAGCAGAAGTCGGACACTTAACTGACTGAGCCACCCAGGTGCCCCGATCAGTAATCCCTCAACTATGGCATTTCAAATGGGCCCCTACCCAGCTCTTCAAGACATACCCTTCCAATGTATTTTCATTTTGGGCCTTCAGTAATTATGAAGGTCAATGACACATTTATGCTTCTGTGGTCAATTTTGTGTTGGTAATTACAATGACAAAAACTGCTTCTACATGGGGTTAACACGGCCTTCTGAGCATAGAAATGTTTTAAGCTATAATTTATGCATATTTGTGTCCCAAAAGTGAAGAACGATCAATAAGACTTTCCAGTGTAAAAGCTTGTGACGTTAGAATAAAACTCCATGAGGGAAAATGGAAGAAACACCCAAGTTCGAGAGGAAAAGAACAGGCACACGTTTACAACCGTTAACAGCGGTCTGCTCCTCCCGTTTTGTAAAAGGTGAGAGTGGTTATCAAATCCTCAAGTGCATTTCATGTCGGAAACTTTAAAGAGCAGCAGGATTGCAACTTCAAATGTCTACGTACGTGATACTCTAGAAATTATATCTTTCTCAGCTCTTTAAGATTAGCAATAATGGGGCCCCTGGGTGGCTCAGTAGGTCGGGTGTCCGACTCTGGTCACGAACTCAGGGATCCTGAGTTCAAGCCCCGCCTAGGCTCTGTACTGGCAGAGCCTGGGACAGAGCACTGAGCCTGCTTGGGAGTCTCTCTCCCTGCCCCTCCCCCACACACTCTCTCCCTCAAGACAAATAAACATTCAAAAAAGTTAGCAATAAAAAGTTCACTGTGGAGACTCAGAAATGCGCCCGTAGTTTTCACATTTATTTTACAGAACACGAACAAGAGAGTCTGAAGGTCTCGGCTGTGAGGCGGCTCGAGGCAGCACCGCGCTCTCCCCTCCAGCAGTGCTCCCGGCCGTTCTCCCGGCCGTGCTCCGTCGTGCATCCAAGGAACTCTGGCCCAACTCGTTCACCTCGGTGTAGAGGTGGCAAAGCCCCTCCCCTCAAAATAACCGGTGGAAAAATACTTCGTTCCCATTTCAAAGCAAACATCATACTCCTTTGGATAAACAGATTCTGCTAAGGCGAGGACTACGGGCAGCAGTGAGCTGCGTGGCAGTGGCCGAGCGACAGCTCGAAACTGTGCGAGAAGACCTGTGTGTAAAACACAGTGACTGCTGGCTCTGGACGCTGCTCCAACTCCTCTCTACCGGGGTGTTCAGGGGTCACCTACGCATTTTGTGCTCAAGATCTTCCAGTCTCTACAAAGGGAAGAATTCGGTTGCCCATCAGGTTGCTCACCCATCAGGTTGCTCATCGATTCCAACGGCTCCGGGATTCAGAGGCAGAACCCCAGGAAAGGCCCTCGGCCACACCACAGAACCCCAGGCTAGGAGGTAATTTAAGGAAAGCGCCCCTCGGGCCCTGGCTCAGGAATGCCATTTTCCCCTCCACCTGCAAACCCCTCCAACAGGTGTGGGCGGAGGAGACCGCGGAGGAGACCGCGGTCGCCCGGCCGAACAATGCTTCCCTCACCTGCACCTGGGCTGCGGGCCAAGCAGAGGTGGGCAGGCAAGGTGGCCCCTCGAGGAAGCTGAAAAGGCTCTGCGAATCCCTGCTGCCGGGGAGCCCCCCTCAGGGAAGGAGCACCCTTGCACCTGCGCTGGGGGCCAAGAACCCAGAAGCCAGCATGATGGGCAATTTCCTGGGGGGGGGGGGGAACTCCCTACAGCGTCTGCCTCCGACCTGCCTTACCCAAGGCTCCAAACTAGCCAAACAGACCTCAGAGCCCTGCTCTCCAACTCGGTGGCTGCGTCCCTTTCCCCACAATCTCCCTCAAACGCCCGCCCATCGGCTCAAGTGGGAGCGACACGGGTCCCCGCACTGCAGTTAAAGGGCCACTGCGGGAACGCCAGGCTTAAAATGAACTCGATTCGTGACATGAAAACAGTAAGTGGATTACGTTGTTGCCCTCGAAGTCTGTGGACGTTTTAATCTTCTTAAACTGTCTCCTCTAAAAGTCACTTGCCAAAGGAAGGAGGGTCATAAACACTGTAAGGCCCCCACTACATGTTTCCAGTGTTACCACTACCCCAACGGCAGCGGGTTGAAAATAGCTATTGTGCAGACTGGTGAACTTGGGACTTTGGCAAGCTTCCTTCTGATTTAGGGCCGGGAAGCTTCCTTAGCACGCAGTGAAAAGGTCCACAATCCCCCCAGTTCGCTCCAAGTCCCTTATTTCACAAAGGCTCAGCATTTGATACCTTTATTAAAAAAAAAAAAAAAAGCCACTCAAAGCACATTTTGAAAGTTCCATGTTTAAAAAGATCCTTGTTCATTGATTTTGGTGGGGTAATTAAGCTAATCTAAACAAGGGGTCCTTGTCTGGGCGCCTGTGGGGGAGGTGCACGGGGGCCTGGCCTCCACCCATGGCCCCCCTGGCGCTCCGGGGGTCCTCTCCCACCCCCTCCCTCCCGTGTGGCCGCCCTGCATCTGGGAGGCTTTTTCCCTCTGGTCGGATTTCCACTCGGCTCGCTAGACCCCTCTCAGGTTTCCCGGCCTCGAGTCGGGGCCGCCCTGCTAGCTGCGTGCCCCTCCGCGGACAGAACGGCGCTGTGACAGAGAAACCTGCCAGCCACAGGAAACAACGGGGCAGCAGCATCCGCACCAGGCACACGGCTTCCAGCGCATTCTGGCCGCACAAATTACAGACAGGGCTCTGCCAGGGGTGTCCCCGAGGAGGACACTGGCAATTTGGGGTTGTCTGCCGCCTAAGGCGACTCACCAGTCACCCTCGCTCTGTGCCAGGCCGCGAGGCTGGGAGTCGTCCCCTAACGGCTACACGGGGCCGGCTTCGGGGCCGGCGGGACAAGCAGAAGGCAGCAGCGAGGCCAGAGGGTGCAGACGGGCGATAGGGACAACAGGCAGCACAGTCACAAAATAACACTGCAGCCGGGACCCTAGCGCGGCCGTCCGCTCCCCCCACCCCGCACCGTCCCTCTGACAACACAGATAAGCCCAGTCCAACATCAAGCAACCTAATCGCTGGCCAAGATACCTTCTTGGACTCCCTTCCTCCACTGGGGATGGGGGAGCTGCCGTTGCCGCAGCCCCTCCCCCCTGCAGACCTGCAGGGCGGGATCTCCCGGCTCAGAGAGGGCAGGGCCCCATTCCCAGGCTCCTCCCGCCCCTTCCCACCTCCCCCTCCTCTCCAACCGCAAAGTTGGAGAACTGAGAGAGCCCCAGAATGTTAAAAGCTGCAAGCCACCTTGGAGCTCGAGCTCACCCGGTCCAATCTCTGCTCTGCTCTCACGAGGAGGCGACAAGGGCCAAGGCCGCAGCACTCATCTCAGCAAGGGAAGCAGGCAGCTCTCCCACTGGCCCCAGGAGTGGGTGGGCTGGCTCCCCGGGGGACACCAGGGGCCACTAAAAAGCCACCACTAAATATCTAATATGCATTTCAAATGCATCTCAAAAGATCCACTTCTTTCCTTTACAGCTGCTGCCCATAAAAACAATTAGCCTGAATGGGGCTAGAATTCCCGATTTTTAAGACAACCTATTTCCCTAGCCTCTCACCGGGGCGCACCAGAGATCTGGATCAACCCCGGGTCTTTCCACCTGGGGCCTGCAGAGCTCCAGGCTACAAACACTGCCACCCCTAAACTTCAGGCAGATTTTGCAAAATCTCCCCCAAGCCTTCAATAAACTCTCACTCTCTCAATACCTAACTCAGACCTAGCAGAAAAGCAAGGAAATTATTCCTCATTTTTAGAAGAGGTGAGGGGTTACGGTTTCTGACTCCAACATGAGTTACACCTCTTCATCAATAAACCAATCCTCCAGCTTTTCATTTTCTTCCTTTTTTTCCCCCAAGCACAAAATGGAAGAGATGACAGATTTCCCCGTGCCCTACCTGTCTGTCGATGGCCGGAGAGCGGTGTGAGGTGGTCGCAGCGAAGGAAAAGTGCAGGGGGCACACACAGAACATGGGCAAGATCGTTTCCCCGGCAGAAACAGCCTTCAATTCTGACATCTGACCCGACAACGACGGCTTCAGTCACTCACCTTCCAAGCCCTCCTCCCTTCCCAGGATCTAGGACTAGGAGACGCCCCAATAGCCAGGGGCTGCAAGGCCTCTTTTGCTGGAGTCAGCTGAGGTGTCCGATAGGGCTCGGTGGCTCAGTCTGACCCATGCATGGTGCCCCATGGGAGAAACAAAAAAAATCTCTCTCCAGGAGATCAAATGCCCCTTCCACCCCTTCCCACGCCTCCCTAGCAACCGCCCCCCTCCCACTTTCTAGAATCATTACGGATAGCTAACCAGGAGACTGGGCTCTTCCCAAGCCCCCACCCTCCCCATTTTGATGTACCTCCCCTGGGAAAGCCCCCAGCTGGAAAGCGCTCCCCCAATAACCCAACCAAGAGCAACACACCTTGGGGAGGAACGGGTTAAATTCGAGAGCTCCAGGAGGAGGGGTTGCTCGGGAAAAGGAAAGCGGTGCTGGGATGCGGAGAAATGTGCAGGGCAGGGACTCCGGACCTGGATGCACAGATGCACCGGTCCCTCTCCTCCAGGGCCAACCTTGGCCACAGGAAATAAAGGTGTCTTCAAAGGGACAGACTGGAGGACATGCACATAAGACAAAAAACACAGAAGCAGCCCAGGGGACAGTTTGGAGCCGGAGGTCTGCAACACTGGATGGGCGTGCTGGGGGCACGTGTGCTGGGGGCTCGGGGGTGAGGAAGTCAGGCTGAGGTAGAGGGGACAGGGGCTGGACTTGGGAAACAGACGTCAGGCTGAGGGAGCAGGACAGGGTCGAGACCGAGGGGGCGAGGCGCGAGGCTCCCTCTTGGTAGAGAAACCGGAGGAAATAGGGGGCGGGGGAATGCTGCGGGGCGCGACGGGGGGGTGGGGGGGGTTGACCGGGTCCCGTGGAAAGGTGCGCACCGCGGGGAAGGGGGCCGGGATGCTCCAGGAGGCTGCCGGGACGGGGGCGATCAGAGGCAGGTGCACCCCGGGGAGAGAAGGTTTAGGGCCGAGGATGCGGCGCGTCTCCCGCCCGGCCGGGTCGTTGGGGTCCCCACCCCGGGGACGAGATGCCCGGGCGGGGTGGGAGCCGGACTAGGGGCTCGAGGCCGGGCCGCGCGGAGGTAGGGTGGGGAGGCGGGGAGCGGCAGGTGCCGGCGCCCAGGTGCGGGGCCTGGGCGGCGGGCGGGAGAAGCGGCCGCTCACCTGTCTCCTCCGGCCAGGGCCGCTGGGGCGGCGGCGCGGCTGGGCGGCCGGGCCGGGCCGGGCCGGGCGGAGGCGGCGGGGGCGCGGGGCCCCGGGCGCTGGGGGGCGGCGGCGGCGGCGGCGGCGGCGGGGCCCGGCGGCGGCTGCTCTCGGCCGGCCTGCCGGGCGGGAGGGCGGTCAGTCAGCGAGCGACGCGGGCGCGGACGGAGCGCTGCGAAGCTGCGGCCGGCGCGCGGGGACAACGCCGCTTTATCGGGTCGGAAACAGCCGCCGTGCGCCGCTTCCGCTGACGCAGCGCGGGCCTGCGCTCATGACTATGCAGCAGGCGCCGCGGGAGGCCGGGGCGGGGCTGGCTGCGCGTGCGCCCATTGGTAGCCGCGCGCCCCGCCCACCGTGCCGCCCCGCCCCCTCCGCCCCGGGCCACGCCCTAGGCCCCGCCTCTTGCCGCGTCCCACCTCCCGCCCCGTGGGCGGGGCATCCCTCGAGCCCCCAGCCCCGGCTCCCCAGCGCGGGAGCCCCGGCCCCTCACCCCGCTTACCCCCTGCCTCCTGCTTTCCCGACGCCCTCCTCGCAGTGGAGCCCCCACCAGCCGAGCCTCCCCTCTCCCCCCACTCCGCCGCCCTTTCCGAGTAGGGTGGGCTCCGCCCCCAGGTGCCGCAGAGAGCGCCTTCCTTGCATCGCCCTCCAGGTCTCACTCCTCAAACCCCCTCCCTCGCCATGGGCCCTGCCCCCACTCCGTCTCCCGCACTCTGCGCCCCCTCTTGGAAGCCGGGAGGGACCCCGGACCCCGAGCCTTTCCCTCACTGCCTGACTCGGGCCAGGGGCGCAGATCCCGCATCACCCCCCGAGGATGGGGCCGCTGGGAGTCCCGGGAGACTAGGTGGGGCGGGGGGGGGGGGGGAGCAGCCTGACAAACAGGTGAGGTCAGACAGCCTGTGCTGTCGCTAGGCTTGCCTGGCTGCGAACAAGTTACTTCACCTCTGGGTGTCCTCATCTGTGAGAGAGATCACAAGACCCATCTGATGGATCTGCCGACCGGATTGAGAAATGAAGGGTGCACCGCGCAGCTTCCAGGGCAGTTAGAATGGGAAAATCTGACAATGTCAAGTGTTGGTGAGGACGTGGAGCAACTAGAACTCTCTTACACTGCTGGTGGGGGTGCAAAATGAGGCCCCGCCTTGGAAGTCTGGATTTCACGCAAGCCTGATGATCTAGCAATTCCCTTCCCAGATGCACACCCTACACGATCACATTTCTGTGCACAGGGCACTGTTTGTAATAACCAAGCATTGGAAGGGACCCAAAGGCCCAGCCACAGAACAGATCCATCAACTGTGTTCTAGTTGTGCAGTGGAATGATGACATACAGGGCTGTGAATAATCTACAACCACTGGAGACATGAATGACTCTCGCAAATGGTTTTGAGGTAAGAAAAGCCAGACCTCAAAGCATATAGGACTTCATGTATATAAAGTGGTAGAGGGATGCCTGGGTGGCTCAGTGAGGTAAGCTTCTGACTCTTGATTTCGGCTCCGGTCATGATCTCACTGTCTGTCAGGCCCAGAGGTGGGCTCTGTGCAGAAAGCACAGAGCCTGCTTGGGATTCTGTGTCTCCCTCTCCCTCTGCCCCTCCCCTGCTCAGTCTCTCTCTCTCTCTCTCTCTCTCTCTCTCTCTTAAAATAAACAAATAAACATTTTAAAAAGATAAAGTGGTAGAAGTGTATATAGAAGTCAGGATGATGGTTAATGTTAGAGGGATGGGGTGCCAGAGCCAGGAAGGGAAAACAGAGAGTGTCTGGGTGCTAGTAAGATTCCGTCTCCTGATGTAGGTGTTGGTTACATGGGTGCGTATGTAATACTTCAGTGAAGGGTTAATAAGAACGTCAGTGGCATGTGCATAAAGAGCCCAAAGTGACCCCTGACACATTATGGGTGCCTTCTGTCTATCTACCTCCTCTGTGGGGTTTTTGGCTCCTATGGCCAGAGGATGGAGGCAGGGGCAATCCCAGATATGCCATGACCTTGGGCACCTTTCTTAACCTTTCAGCATGTTCATCTATAAATGAGCCTTCTAATAACACCTAGCTCACAAGTTGTTGTAAGGATTAAATGCACTTTTTAATTATTTTAGGGTTTTTTGATGTTTATTTTTGAGAGAGAGAAAGACGGACAGAATGTGAGCAGGGGAGAGGCAGAGAGAGAAGGAGACACAGAATCTGAAGCAAGCTCCAGACTCTGAGCTAGCCGTCAGCACAGAAACCAACGCGGGGCTCAAACCCACAAACTGTGAGATCATGACCTGCGCTGAAGTCGGACACTTAACCAACTGAGCCACCCAGGCGCCCCCTAAATGCACTTAAAAATAAAAAAAAAAAAACTTAATACGGTAAGGAGCACATAATAAGGGCTTAATAACCTTATTCACTATACATTAAATGCTGCTACTTATTAATTCTACTTTATTTTCATTTATTCAGCAACAAGCTACTGAGTGCCCACTGTGTGCCACGTACCTTGCCAGATTCTGGGACTAGAGCTGGCAACAAGATGGGCTCTCCCTCCTTAAAGATGCCGGAGCAGCGTGGGAAGCGCACATGATAAAGGAATGCACGCGAGCGGCTGCGGCTGGAGCTCCCAGTGTGCCATCTGCTCCTAGTAGGTCCTCCATAAATGTTGCTCAAAAAACGAATGAATGCATGTACAAAAGTGTACACGTGGGCTCCTGGGTGGCTCAGCTGGATAAGCGTCCAACTTCAGCTCAGGTCATGATCTCAAGGTTCGTGAGATGGAGCCGCGTCAGGCTCTGCACTGACAGCTCAAAGCCTGGAGCCTGCTTCAGATTCTGTGCCTCCCTCTCCCTCTCTGCACCTCCTCCACTTGCATTCTTTCTCCTTCAGATACAAACTTTAGGGGCGCCCAAGTGGCTCAGTCAGTGAAGCACCCAACTCCTGATTTTAGCTCAGATCATGATCTCGCCATTCGTAAGGTGGAGCCCCATATCAGGCTCTGTACTGACAGCATGGGATTCACTCTTTCTCTCTCTGCCCCTTTCCCTCTGGATCTGCAAGCCCCGCCCAAGGGGCTGGTATCAGATCAGGTTCATTGCTGCATTCCAGAGGCATTCCAGAGGCTGCCCTCAACGGGGCTGCAGACGTGTTTGCATGTAGAGGGGACAAAAAGAGAGAGAAAAGGCCCTTCTTAATGAGAACCCATGGAGAGACTCTGGGGGTCCACAGACCCCTGAAACAATGTGAGCCAGCCTTGACCGGACACTTGCTGAAGGCCAGACCCAGCACCCGACCTGTGCCCTAGAGTCCCATGCCTACGGGGGTCAAGAGCTTTCATCTTTGTCTTGTGACCCCACCAGGTTCAGGACACCTGCAGAAGGTGGGAGACCCTTGTAACCTTTAGCACCCCCTGGCCCCGGTGCTGGCAGGCAGAGAGGATGGGGAGGGGCGAGGTCCAGGGTTTGGGAGATCAGGGTTGGAAAAATGGAGGGGCAGTCAGCAGACAGGTTTGGGGGGTCACGGGGCCAGGGTGTGAACTTTGACCTCACTGTAAATAAGCCTGTGAAATGGAATGGACCTTACCTGGAGAGGGTGACAGTCACAAGCCCGGACACGCAGCCAGCTGCCTGCCTAAGCCAAAACCCTGGCCCTGCCCCTGACCAGCCCTCTGATCTTCTCCAGGTCCCATCAGCTCACTGGACCTGGGTGTCCTTAGCTTCCAGAAGGGCAGGGTGGTGGCCCCTGCCTCACGGTGCTGTTACAAGGAATGGTTGAATCCTGCTCCATTAGTGAGCACCATCTAAGTGGCTGATAAGCAGTGACTTTCAACTTCCCAGGGCTGGAGAGGGAGGGTAGGTGGTACTTGTGGCCACCTGGGACCTTCAGGTCTCACCATGATGACAAACAATGCCCCAGCTCATAACGGAGGGCCCGCTGTGTGCCAGGCCCCTTCCATACCTTAGCGGTCCCTTCAGAGATCTGACTCGAGCCGCCTACTGTGGCTGTGGCTGTGGGGGGGCCAGGGGGGCCTGAGGAGAGCGGGACAGCATAGAAGCCCATGTCTCAGCTGTCCCCCAGTGTCCCTCAGTGGGCGCCTCCTCTAATCATTTGCAAAGCCCTCCTTTGTTTTCAAGCAGTAACACTCGAGAAGATGAACCCTTTAGCAAGACCCAGTGTCTCCATCAGCGTGCCCAGCTCTCAGCAGGCATTTCTGAGCACCTGCTCCGCGCCGTCTCCCCCTGCTGCCTGGGCGCCAGTTTCCTTGTGAGCTTAGGGTCATGGAGGGAGCAGAGAGCTCGGGGGGCAGGGTCCCAACTGCGTCCCTTCCCACTGCCGTGGGAACGTGCTCAGTCTCTGTGAGCCCCAAGGCAAAATAGGGGGGATGGGCCCCTCCAGAGCATGGGGTGCAGGCTTCCCGAGAGCCAGGGCAGGTGGGTCCCAGTTGCCCCCCAGTTGCCCACGATGGAACCTGAGGGGCCGTGCCTGCCCAGGTGTCCGAGTGGCAAGTAGCCTTCAGAGCAGCCTCAGCTCCAGGAGGATCGAACCCATGCAGGATCTCCGGGTGCTGGAACTTGCAAGGCGGGAGCAGGCTCCCTGGGGCGAGAAGCTCCCTGGGGTCATTCGGCGTCTTGGGGGAGGAGGGCTCTGTGGCTACCCAGAGGGCTTATATGGCACCCCCAAGTCATAGAGGTACAGGGGCCATATTGCTACCGGCGTTCACACAGCTGTCTGGGTCATGCAGCCACCTGAGGTCATACAGACACTCAAGGTCGTATCTACCCAGGGTCACACAGCTTTCCAAGGTCACATTGCTTCTTGGGGTCCTATGGTTACCTGCACTCATATAGCTCCCTGGTCATGTGGCTGCCCAGGGCCACACAGCTTCCCAGGGTCATAGGACTTCCTAAGGTCACAGGGCTTCCTGGGCTGACACAATGGCCAGGAATTGTATGGCTCCTGGTCCCAGGGTGCCCCAGGGTCATGTGTCCACTGAGGCTCCTGCAACGGCCAGGGTCATATGGACACTTGGGGCCCAGTGTGTCTCTAGAAGACATTCAGGCTTCTTCTAGACCATTCTACTGGGTCCTGGGTGAGCCCTACCCCCTCCCAGCCTTAGTTTTCTTTATCTGTGAGGTGGACAAGAACATTCGTGCCTGGGGGACAGGGCTGTGGCATCAAGTATGAGGAAATGGTTGCATGGAGCCCACACAGGCCCATGGGCCACGCTCAGCAAGTGGCTGTGATGCTCGGGAAAGCAGCCCCACCCCCACCCCCCACCCCACAGCACTTACCTTCCTGGCCTGGGCAGACCAGGAGGGTTTCCAGAAGAGAGTGGGGCAGCTTTCCACCCAGCCTGGGAGCAGCAGGTGCTAGAAAATGCCTGTTGGGGACCAGATGAGTGAGCTCAGGGCTGAGAAAGGCCTCACGCGGGGAAGATGAGCTGCAGAGGGTATCAAGTTCCCCTCCGGGGTTGGGAGAGGCGGGCACACGTCAAGTCCTGGCGCGATGCCTTTTCTCTCGTTGTCTTCTATTCTACAATCAAATTGTAGAGTAAATAAATAGAACAGTAAAATAAGACACCGACTTCAGCCTGGCTGGAGGGTGTCAGAGGCCAGGCTGCGGAATGTGGCCTCCTTCCCGAGGGTGAGGGAGCCCGAGGAGCTCTGGAAGCAGCTGGATGGGACAGCCCAGTGAGGAGGCGGCTGGCTGTCCAGTGCAGTGACCGGATGAGGGCTGGGTTGCACAGGGGCGGGAGAGGAGGGGTGCCGGCCATCTGAGATCCCTAAAGACCGCGCGGGTCCTTTTTTCCCTGGTGCCAGTGCCTCATCCCCCCTCCCAGCCCCCACAGAGCCTGGGAACAAGGCCCCCCTTCTCCCTCGGGGCTTTGTGCTTCTTAAAGAGGGCACTGCCTACCCCCAAAGGAATACGTTGCCGAGGCGGGTTCGTGAGGCACCGGGGCCCAGAAGGAAATTTACCTGGAGGTGGTAGAGCCCTACTGAGGGTTCACAAAGCCTGAAAGCAGGCAGACACACGCTCATATGTGTGTGTGTGCGCGCGCACACACACACACACACACACACTCCATGGCGGGAACACCCACCTTTCAGTTCCTGCTTGGCCTGGGCCTGAGGAATGACGGGTGACCAGGGCTGCCTCTTGTCTGAGTCCCCGCGGGGCGGGTCTGCAGGTGCCAGAGAAGGGGCAGCGGTGCTCACAGGCCTTCTTTCCTGGGGGGCCCAGGGGGCCTGGGGGGGGAGGAGCTGGGCGCCAGCCCACCTAGGTTCAAATCCCAGCTCACCCCTTCCTTGCAGGCTGCACACAGGGCCCCGCACTCAGAAGGACCCCACATTTGGTTTAATGCTCTACCATTGCTGTTTTCCACTTACTAATAGTTTGTGAACAAGGGACCCAGCTTTTCATTGGACACCGGGCCTAAAAAGTATGTAGCCAGTCCTGGCTGTGAACAAGTCTCTTTGCTTCTCCATGTCTTAGTTCCCTCATCTGAAAAATGGGTACATGAGTTCTGGGTGCCCGGGTGGCTCATTCAGTTTAGCGTCTGATTCTTATTTCAGCTCAGGTCATGACTCCAGGGTCGTGGGATTGAGCCCCGTGTGGGGCTCCGAGCAGAGTGCAGAGCCTGCTTGAAATTTTCTCTCCTCCCTGTCTGTCTCTCTCCTCCACCCCTCTCAGAAAGAAAGAAAGAAAGAAAGAAAGAAAGAAAGGGAGAAAAAATGTTGGCAGAGGGGCACCTGGCTGGCTTAGTCAGTGGAGCATGTGACTCTTCATCTCGGGGTTATGAGTTTGAGCCCCACGTGAGGTGTAGAGATTACTTTAAAAGATCTTTAAGAAAAACAGGTGGCTGAGTTCCATGCTGATGCCGTCTGGGTTGGCACCATGAAGGACTGAGCACCAGCTAAGCCCACCCCCTTCCTCCCACAGCACTCTGTGCGCTTCTGCTGGAAGAGGAAACTGAGGCACAGAGATGTAAGGTGGCAGGCCTGATGTCCTATAGCTGGTAAGTAACCCAGGCTACTGGGTTCTGCATCCTGTGCCCTCTGCCCAAGGTCAAGGGCTTGCAAGGAGTTCCCAGGCCATCAGAGTCAGTGGGGAGAGGGGAGCTATAGCATCTGCTCTGCATCTCAAGTCCACTTGCCAGGACAGCGAGGGAGGGAGGGCCAGGCGCCCTTCAGCCCAGCCCGGAGCCAGTGACCAGGGTGACCTGAGGAGGGGGCAGGGAGCCAGCGGCCCTGGCAGGGACAGGGTGGGGCATCTAGCAGGTCTGCTCAGAATGAAGGGTGAAGGCAGGCGATGCGTGGGGCCACCCCACCCAGGCCCTGGGGCACAGGCCCCGCCTGCTGACGTCAATAAGGGCAGGGTGGGCCTCTGGAGCTCTGGAGTGGCTCCAGCCCCGAGGTGGCCCTCAGCCAGACCTCCATCTCCGGACTCCCACTGGCACCCTGCTTGGATGGCAGCCCCTCTGCCCTCTGGGTCGACTCTCTCTTCCCCAGCCTTGGCTCAGACTGTTCCTCCTGCCAGCACTGTCATTTTTCCTCCTTGGGTCGGCCTCGTGTCCCAGGGGCACCTCCTCCAGGAAGCCCTCCCAGACCACACAACTGCACAGTCATTCCTGCCCGCCCCCCCAGCACACACCAAAAACAAAGCTGGGCTTTGATCGTGCCTTGACCTACCGTTTGCAAGGTATTTTTTGTCCCTGGCCTCACTGGACCTCATGGGAACCCTATGGGGTCAGATGGGTTTTGTCCCCATTTTGTAGATGGGGACCCAAGAGGCAGGAGAAGGATGTGAGCTCACGTGGGGGCACAGGTGCACCAATGGCTAACATTTACTGAGACCTTCGCGGGTGCCAACAGCTTCCCCATGTTTCCATTCATTTCCTATTCACCCATAGCCATGGCCGGGGCGCCTCCTGTGTGCCAGCCGCTGTCACAGACAGTGCAAGCAGCAGCAGAGAAGAGGGACGAACACAGTCCCTTCTCCGGCAAGCTGCGCCCCGGTGGGAAGATGGCCCATGAGCAAGGGACATGTGGCAAGGCAGGTGTGGTGAGTTAGGGGGTGACAGATTCTGTGCGGAAGCAGAAAGTGGGGGGAAGTGCTAGGCGTGGTGAGGTCCAGCTTGTGAAGGGGACTTGGAAAAACCCGAAGTAGGGGAGGGACAGCCCCGACGATGTCCACCGTGGAAGCCAGCCTGGTGTCCCACTGGGGGCTGGGCACCACCCCTCCGTCCACATCCCCAAACGTGGGGGGGCTCCGTGGCCCCTCGCTCAGCTCTCCCTGGCCTGCCTGCGGGGCCCTCCCCCGGGCCGCACCCACCAGTCCTGCAACCCTCTGAGCCACACAGGGTGGCCTCTGCCCTGCCTCGTCGGCCCCTGGGGCCCTTGTTCCCCGGGCTGAGCCTGGCATTGGTCCACACCCAGCTGGCGCAGGAAGGAGCAGAGACTGAGAGAATGTATGGGCATGTGGCAAGCCCCAGCCCTGCTCACAGATGCCCCTTCCTGGGGTGCAGTGGTCAGGTGCGTTGCAGGATGTCACCCCCTCCCCAGGCCGCGCAGGGAATGGCTCGCCCTTTAGAAATGGACTGACAGGCGCCTGGGCGGTGCAGTTGGTTAAGTGTCTGACTCCCGGTTTCGGGTCAGGTCAGGATATTTTGGTTTGTGAGATGGAGCCGCACGTAGGGCTCAGCGCTGACAGCACGGAGCCTGCTTGCGATTCTCTCTCCCTCTCTCTCTCTGCCCTTCCCCTACTCACACTCTCTCTCTGTCTCAAAATAAATTAATTAATTAAAAAAAAAGCAATGAACTGAGATGGGCCGCATCCTGGTTCTGCTGCTCTCACGTTCATTCACACACCTGTGTGTGCATTCCCACGCTCATCGGTTCAACAGAGAGTACGGATGGCCTTCGAGGTGCCAGGCGGGGCCTCACCAAGTGTGTGTGATGCAAACGTATGAAGCCCTCGCTCCCAAGGGGGCTCACACGTGTGGAGACACGGCAGCCAATAGGAGTCCATGGTTAAAAACACATTGAGAGAAAGAACACCAAGGAAGGGGGGCGGGGAGAGGTGTTGCCGCCCACGGAGAGCTGCAGGGAGGCCGCTGCGTAGGGACGGGAGTGAGGGAGTCGGGCCGAGGGGGGACACACGGGACTTTGCAGGGCGCAGGCGGAGCAGGGGAGCCCTGGGGTGTCCGTGATGGTGCAGGGGTGAGCTGATGGTGGCGGTGGGCGGAGCTGGGGCTGTGTATTCTGGGTAAACACCGAAGCCACAGGGCTGACCGCTGGATGGGCGGTGGGATGTGGGAGCAGAGTCATTATTAGTCGCGAAAGAAAGTCTAAGCCTCCTTCAGCCTCAGTTTTCTCACCTGTAAAATGAGGCGCTAGGACCTCACTTGCCCAGGCTCCGGTGAGAAGCCCAGGACAGTGTGGGAGGAGAGGCAGCCTTCATTGCAAGTGGGAGGGAGCCATACTGATCCCGAAAGTGAGGAATTGGGGCCGCTGAGACTGGGCAGCAGCAGGTCCTGATTTGAATCAAGGTGTTAGGGGGCTGCCTGTGACAGGGTAGGTGTGGTGGGGCCTTGAGGGGGGAGAGCCCAGAGACGTTGCTGGGGGTGACTGGGGTCCAGAGCCAAGAACGGCAGGCTGCAGAGAGGGCTGACCCCATTTCCCGAGGCAGCAGTGCCAGGAGGTCTGTTTTCCATGGTGTTTACTGACTCCTCCAGCTCCAAGGAGCTCTGGGTGTTTGGGCCGCGTTCCCAGGGTCATCCCCCCAGCAGCACGCTGGAGGCAGGGAGGGAGCAGTGGGGGTGGCTGGGCCAGCTGGGCAGGGTGGAGGCAGCCGGTAACAGAGACACGCATGGCTCAGCCCTTCCCTAATCTGCACTCCTGCCTACTCCCAGGCCCACCTCTGATTTGGGTTCAGAGCTGGGGGCCGGAGTGGGACTGAGCCGAGACCTCTTTCTTCAGGCTGCCTGGTAAGGCAGGGGTGGAACAGACCGACGGAAAGTGGTCATGACTTGTAAATGGGGTCAGGGTTCAGTCAGTAAAGCTAGGGCCAGTGATAAATTGAGGGTAGAATCAGGGCTTAATGTATAACCAGGGTCAGGATTCAATGTCTGACCAAGCTTATATGTCCAAATGTGAATAAGGATGAGAGCTCAGTATGTGACTGGGATCAGGGCTCAGTGCATGATCAGGATCAGAGCTCAGAGTGTGCCCAGGATTGAGGCTCTGTGTGACTCGCATCAGGGCTCAGCATATGGCCAGAGTTAGGGTCCACTGTGTAACCAGGATCAGGGCTCAGGGTGTGATCAGAGTCAACATCAGTGTGTGACCAAGATTAGGGCTCAGTATGTAACTAGGATCAGGACTCTGTGTGATCAAGGTCTTGACCTAGCTTGTGACAAGGGTCAAGCCTCAGTCCATGAGTAAGATCAGAGTTCACCCTGGGACTGGGATCAAAGTTGAGTGTGTCACTAGGATTCAGAGCTGAGCGTGGATCAGGGACCATCTGTGGGTGGGATCAGGACTCAGTGTGGACGCTGGTGTGTACAGGCTGCTGTGGCAGCTGTAAGCCTGCGGTGGGCTCAGGGATGATGGGTCTCTTCTCTCTAGTGTTCAGCCCCTTTCATCTTTTGTTCTCTTTCATTTAAGAATCACTCCAAGGGGCGCCTGGGTGGCTCCTTTGGTTAAGCATCCAACTCTTGATTTTGGCTCAGGTCATGATCTCATGGTTCTTGAGATCTGGTCTCTGAGTCCACAATGTGGAGCCTGTTTGGGATTCTCTCTCTCTCTCTGCCTCTCCCCTGCTGGCTTGTGCACACACACTCTCTCTCTCAAAATAAGTAAGCATTAAAAAAAAAAAAAAGAATCCTGTACTCTCTGCCAGACACTGTTCTAGGTGCTTCAGACACAAGGGTCACCCAGCTGCAGTCCCAGCCCTAGAGGATGGCCCATCTCGCAGTCTCCACGGTACAAGACACTCCCCAGGAAGGACCCAGGACGTATTTCTGGATATTTCTACCCCAGGACTCAAGGTTTTCTAGACAAGGCTTTGAAGCCCGTCCCTTTGAGGGGGTGGGCAGGAGGGCATTCCAGGCAGAGAGCACTGCTTTGAGCAAAGGCTTGGAGGCTGGGCAGCTCGGAGCAAGGGAATCCGGTTGCCAAGGTGAGCACTTGGCCAGTATCAGTACCGCCAGCAGTGGACAAACAGGGCTGGGTTATCAGAAAGCACCTTTCAGGCTAGAGCCATGGGGCCCGGGGCGGCCCGGCCGGTTCCCACGGGGGATGGTGACGGGGTGACTGCTCTGGAGAGCGCTCCCTGCCCAGAGAGGCTGCCCAGCTTGGGTGGACAGGATGCAGCAGACAACGGGAAGGGATGAGGCTGCCTAGCGTGGCTGACGGGAAGGGGGCGGACGGGCGAAGGAGAGTGGGTGGAAACCAGAGCAGCTGAGCGGGTGAGAGTGCAGACGGCCTGAGGGAGACCATGGTCAGGGGCAGTGCGGGGGCGGGGGTGCTGCGGGAGGCACTGGCAGAACTCAGAGGCCGGGGGCGGGGGGATGCGTCATCCCTGAGTGCTCCATCCACCGCCCACCGGCCAGGTCCCTGCAGCCTCCAGCTCCCCCCCGCCCCCCTCGAGCTAGCCGGCCCTGGCCTCGGGGACCCTCCGCGAGGCCAGCTGTGCGGCGCAGTACAGGGCGAGGTCCCTTGCCTGCTGGGTCCAGGCCTCCCACTGGCCCCAGACCTCGGCCGTGGCATCAGTGCGACCCACTTCACGCCCACCTTCACAGAGCCGCGTCTCAAGCACGGTGGGCCCCAGTCCTGCCCTGCTTAGCACCCTTCCATTCTCCTGCTCCGGGTCCCCGGACCAGAGCCCCCCACAGCCTGCCTCATGTGCCCCCTGTGCTACCTGAGGGCAGCCGCCGGGGAGGCAGGGCTCAGGAGGGACCGTCAGGTTGTCGGAGGGACAGGGCTACCTCCCAGACTGCCTGCCAAAGCGGGGGAGAGCACCGTAGCGCAGCCACAGGGAGGGCTGGGGGGCAGGCACCTGCTGGGGGCGGTGGGCTCAGAGGAGGAGGCCTGAGCCTGCAGACGGGGCCGGGGGGCCGGGGGTGCGGGCAGGGCTACACAGCCACAACCCTCATTCGATCATCAAAGAGCCCATTTTGTCGGACCGGGTGACCATCATTCCCTTTGCTCAGATGAGGAAACTGAGGCCCAGAGCAGTTAGGTGATGGCTCCCAAGTCACCCAGCCTTTGGGCAGAGCCGGGCTAGGCTCTAGACCAGCTGGCCCCAGGACTGGAGCTCTGAAGCCCAGGCACCATCAGGACGGTCAAGCAGGGAGCCTGGGTCAAGGGCCAGCAGTGGGTGTGTACCCACCCAGGGGGACTGGGCAACTGGGGGCCTGGCCGGTCCTGCCCCAGCCCTCTCCCAGGGCCCCCCCAGGGGGTTTGCTGCCCCCACTCCTCCCTGGGCGCCTCCCACTGGTAGGACAGGTCACTTTCCCAGACACGGTGTTACCTGAGCCTGAACCAACTACAGTGGGCGTTTATTGAGCATTTACTCTGTGCCGAACGTGTTTTGTCCCTCGCTCCTCACCCTACAATCTGAGGCTCACATTCTGATCTCCACTGACTGATGCAGAACCAAGATTGAGAGTCATGCGGTGGCCTGACCTCCCCGCAGCTGCCGGCAGAGCCCTGACCCCTCTGTTCACTGCCCCAGGCTGTCCTCGGGGCCAGGCATAAGGTTACCACCTCCTGCAGGGGTGGGGCTGGGGGTGGAACGAGGCCCACCCAGTTCCCGGCCAACCTGCTGGGTTGGTTTGGCCCAGGCGGCCCCACGCCCCACGCCTGGGGAGCCCGCTTGCGCCCACTCCCCCAGCTTTCTCCAAGAGCAGGGATTTCGGAGTCTGCTGGGGCCACGGTGGGTGTGGAGCCCAGGGACACCCTCCACAGTCTCCAGAGAGCACGGGTTCGAGAAGCTGGGCAAGGCTCCAGTGACAGGGGCCCGGGGCCCCGGCGGCCCCTGAGGCAGCTGCGTGGCAGGGAGCCCCACCTGGGATGCAGACAGGTCAGGTCGCTGGTCAGGGCCTTTCCACATCCGTCACTTTAGACAATGAGCACCTCAAAGAAGCCCGGGAGGACCTGTGGGTAATGGCTCTGCGCGCGGCCTCCTGCCCGGCCCTAGGGAGGCTGAGCTCCCGAGTTCTGGGTTTGGGGGTCAGAGGGCGGGGGCTGAAATCAGACACAGACATGACTCAGGTCCCCACCCTCTGCTAGCCGCGAAGTCAGACGACCTGCTTCTCCTCTCTGTGCCTTGGTCTCCCCACCGTGACGGCACGTGGCGCTCTCACAGGTGGTCAGGAGCAGTCAAGCCTCCGATGCCATCAAGAGAGACTTGTGGCTTGTCAGGTGGGGGACCCCCGAGGCACAAGGTGGGGATCTCTGCTCACACACACCCTGCCCTCAGACCCGCGGGTAAACACGCTCACACGTGCATGCACGAGCATGTGCACACCCACACGCCATCCGCAGCGCCATGCACGTGCCCACGGATCTGGGAGCGCCTGCACGCCTCCCGCCACACGCAGGGCGCACACGCCTGTCCTCTCCGTGGCTCCCACGCCCGAGTCCCCGAGTCCCCGAGTCCCCAGGTGCACCTCAGGGCCGCCCTGCTTTCTTGGATGCCGGCTTCCGGACTTGATGTCTCCCCGGAGTCAGCCGTGGGCCCAAGGGTCTACAGCTTCAGAGGAAAGGGGGCTGGCCGAGGCCCCTCCTTCCTGCGGCCCCGCCTGGGGCGCCTGGGGGTCCCACCAAGCTGAGGTTACCCCCCATCCACTCTCCACCTGCGAGTCCCGCAGAGAGCCCACTGCCGGGCTGATGCTCCATTTGCAGGCCTCTCGAGCCCTGGGGACCCCTGAGCCCAGCCGCAGCCGTGGGGGAGTCCTCAGGGCCCCTCCCTTCGGGGGCCAGGCTGCTCCTCTGCAGGGGTGCCCAGCCACCCGGGGTCCTGGCTCGACACTCACCCCGGGGACCACAGTACTTGAGGGAGGGTGGATGAGCTTCTTTACGTGAAATGCCTTCACTGCAGGAAGATGACTGAGACCAGGGATAACACCCAAAACTCTCCATCCCCCCCAGACGTGAGCTGCTTCCAGAAGCTTCTTGGACTCCCTGAGACTGATGGGAAAATTTGATCGCTCTGCCCAGAGCTCTCTGGAGGCAGCCCACTGTTGGAGCCGCGGGGCAGGGTCTCACTCCCAGCGGTGGGGGGTGGGGGGGCAGGTCAGGGTCCTGTGGAGCACGTCGCAGGCCCGCGTTGCTGCGCCCAGAGGACAAGCCAGGAGGGAATGACACCCCACCCCCAGTGTGGTCCCCAGCAGCACCTGGGGCGCCGGTGTGAAGAGATGCAGTGGCCTGGGCCCCGCATCGGCTGCCCCCTCCGGGCTCGGAGCCTCCCATGCTGTGGTCCGCCTCATGCGGCCCCGCGTGGGACCTGCCCCCGACCCCACTCCCTCCCGCGGGCTCCACTCACGCTACAGCCCCCCAGGGACGAGGCCAGGGTACCAGGCAGGGCTCCGGGAAGGGAAAGACTCAAAGAGAAAGGCAATGGGGCCTTGGCTGGGCTCACGTGGGCTCTTGGCCCAAGAGCGACTTGGTTCTCCGTGCCTCGGTTTCCTCTGTGAGAAGCGGCGGGGGGGGGGGGGGGGGAGGCCTGTGGGGGGGAGGGGGGTGCAGCCAGAGCTTGCTGCTCCTGGTGTCAAAGCCCTGGCGGGAGTGACGTGTGACCTGGCAGGCAGGAAAGGCTGCTCTCCATCAGTGGGCAAAACGAGGAACAGCATTCTGGAAGAAGGAAGAGGAGTGCAAAGCTACGGAGGCCTGGAGGTGGGCCCGAGGCCAGGCGGCGCTGCGGGGCCGGAGGCCGAGCGGGGGGCCGTGCAGGGGGCACTTTGAGGGTGCCCAGAGAGGGGCTGCCGTCCAGGCTCAGCTGTTGTACACACTGTTCCTTCCGCTGGAGCGTCACCCAGCCCTGCCCAGTGTTCGGACTAGACCAAGACCCAACCTCCTCACCGACACCCCGACGCCAAGGCGAAGAGCAATATTTCAGACCAGCCTGAGAGCCCCCAAGAGAGGCTTCCCTGGGGGAGGTGGACTCAGCGGCTGCCCCCCCCCCCAGGAGATTCCCCCCAGGAGTTTCTACGCACTAGAGAGCCAGGCTGAGGTCAGCAGGGCGGAGCCTGGGCGCCCTGATTGCAGAGCTTCCCGTTCCCGGTGCTTCACTGGCACTAACTCAGTCCTCATCACAGAGCATTTTCCAGATGGGCACACTGAGGGGATCCAAGGCCTGCCTGGGCCACAGCCGGGGGTGGAGGGTGGGGGAGCATCCTGGCCCCAGGGTGGGGCGGTCAGGGAGGAAGGCGGGCAGCTCCGTGGGCAGCGCGGGGCCTGCACGCATCTGTGGGAACTGCCGTCTGGGACCCGGAGAAGAAACGCCCAAACCTCCCTGGGCGCCTCCAGCCAATTAGTCGAGGAGGAGGAGGTTGTTGCAAGGGCCCAGGTTTTGAAATTTGACTGTGACAACTGCCCTGGTGAACTTGATTCACCCACAGCCAGGGATCCACCTGCTCTGGAGCCCAGAGGCTCCCTCCCTGCAGGGGACCCCACAGCCCCGGCCGGGTCCTGCCCGCTTCTGAACCACCCTGCCTCCCTCATCTGGGAAATAGGGTGTGAGTCTTTCCTTCTGGGGAGGTCATGGGCTGAACTGTACCTCCATCCCCAAAGTCGTGTGCTGAAGTCCTAGCCCCCAGGACCTCAGAAGGGGACCTTATTTGGAGCCGGGGCCTTTACGGAGGTGATGCCGTTAAAGTGAGGTCATACGGGTGGGCACTGATGCACCGTGACGGGTGGCCTTGCTGGACGGGAAATGAGGACCAGGGTACCCAGGGAGAGCGCCGTGTGAACGGGGGGGGCGGCTGTCTGTCTACCAGCCAAGGAGCAGACCCTGGAGCAGAGTCTCCCTCGTGGTCGTCAGAAAAGAGCCAGCCCCAGGGCGTCTGGCTGGCTCTGTCAATAGAGCGCATGACTCTTGATCTCGGGGTTGTGGGTTCAAGGCCATGCTCGGTGTAGAGATTACTCAAAAATTAAATCTATAAGGGCGCCTGTCTGGCTCAGTCGGTTGAGTGTCCAACTCTCGATCTCAGCTCAGGTCATGATCTCATGGCTTGTGGGATTGAGCCTCAAGTCGGGCTCTGTGCCGACAGCATGGAACCTCCTTAGGATTCTCTTTCTCTCTCCTCTCTCTCTCTGCCCCTCCCCACTCACTTGCATGTGCTCTCTCTCTTTCTCTCTCTCTCAAAATAAATAAATAAATAAACTTTTAAAAAATCTTTAAAAAAAAAAAAGAATTTAGAAAGAGCCAATCCTGCAGACCCCTTGACCTTGAACTTCTGGCCTCCAGACTGCGGGACAGTAAACACTGGCTGTTTGGGCCGCCCCGTCTGTGGTGTTTGTTTCAGCGGCCCAAGCAAACTAATACAGGGAGGTCATTAAGATCATTAGATTAATGTATATGAAGTGCCAAGCACAAAGGCGGACAGATGCGGGCCTGTACTAAGTGTGGGCGATCACATTAATATTAAAAAGCGCATCACATCCTTGACAAAACAAAACGACTGCCAAGTCCCAGCGCTCAGCAGCCCTCGCGGCTCACCTGTGAGCCCTTTGGGGACAGGCCCAGGAGCACCTTGCGGTCTAATGGTGGGGAGCACAAACAGCCGCAGCTGGGAGCCGCCAGGCGGGATCTGAGCTCTAGAAACATTTCCGAAATTCACCGGCTCAGTCGGAAGGGCAGCTGCCTCGGTGGCCTTCACACTCTTAAGCCTCCAACCAAACCTCTCCAAGCCCAGGGCAGCAGGCTGGCTGGGGGAGGAGTCAAGAGGAGTGTGGAGGAAGAGGTGACCTCCAGATAGGTGGGAAGCCGTGATCAGGGAAGGGCATTCCTGGCAGAGGGACTTAGCAAGGTCTCCGGGCTGGAAGGGCGCTGGGAGGGGCCGGGCAGAAGGAAGGTGGAGCTAGCCCGGGAGAGGACACTGAGTCATGAGAAAAAGCCACGGGGCAGGAAGCACCTTCTCTGAGGGCAGTGGGAGCCACAGACAGCCTTTGAGCAGGGGAGGGGCAGATCTGATTTAGATTTGAAAGGGTTCCCTCCATCAATGGTGTAGACCATGCTCTCTGGTGGGAATCCGATGGTCACCGCGGAAGTCATGAGTAAAGTCTCTGGCGGTCATGTTACAAAAAGGAAAAGAAACTGGTGAGATTTATTTAATAACACATTTTATTTAACCTCATACAGTAAAACCTTGGTTTGTGAGCATAATTCGTTCTGGAAACGTGCTTGTAATCCAAAGCACTTGTATATCAAGGCAAATTTTAGGAACCATTGCCTCAGTTGTGATCATGTAACATTCAGTGTCATATACTTGTATTGCAAGGCAGCGCTCGCTTATCAAGTGAAAATTTACTAGATTTCAGGGGCGCCTGGGTGGCTCAGTTGGCTAAGCATCTGACTTCGGCTCAGGTCTGATCTCACCGTTTGTGGGTTGGAGCCCCGCGTTGGGCTCTATGCTGACAGCTCAGAGCCTGGAGCCTGTTTCAGATTCTGTCTCCCTCCTCTCTCTGCCTCTCCCCCACTTGCGCTCTCTCTCTGTCTCAGAAATAAACATTAAAATTTTTTTTAAATGTTTGCTCATCTTGCAAAACACCCGCAGAACAAGTTACTTGCAATCCAAGGTTTTACTGGTATGTACAAAATATTAGTCCAAATGTCACTAAGACAAAAATTATTACGGTATTTTACATTCTTTTTCGCATATTAGGAAACTTGGAGACTGTATGCATGTTCATACAGCGTATCTCACCTTGAACCAGCTGCACTTCAAGAGCTCACAAGAGACTAGCGGCCCATATTGGACCGCACAGGTGTGGGGGCTGAGTGGAGGCAGGGAGGCCAGTGGGAGGCCGCTGCCCCGGGAAAGCTGGGGCAGGCTCGGGGGCTCCCCGCTCCGGGTGCCAGCTGGGCAGGGCATACAGCAGAGACTGGAAACGACCGGCCCCAGCTTGCACAGACGGCAGCACCAAGTGTCCAGCTGCCAGTCCGTAGGGCAGCTCCTGGGGCCAGCGGATCAGACAGCTAGTGTCCCCGGGCCTCTGCCCACCCCCAACTCCAGACTAATGTGAGGCTTCCTGTCCCAGCTGGAGGGTGACCCCAGGCCTGACCCCTGAGGCCCTGGCGGATGAGCCCGGAAGGAAGGCCTCCTCCTTGATGCACTCCACAGCAGGCGTCTGGCGGGGGGCTTCCCCGGGGAGTCCTCCGGAGGGAAGCACTTCACACGCTGGTGGGCGCTCAGCCAGCGCGGCCCCCAGCGGCTGCAGAAGCCAGAGCCCCGGGGCAGGGAGGGCCGGCACCAAGATCGCACAGCACAGTCTACAGGTTATTGCCCCCACGGGATAGCTGGAGCTCTCCGGGAACGACAGCAAGCTAGCAGGCCTGCCTCCTCCCCCGCCCCCCCCCCCCCGCAGGACTCGGAGCAGCAGACAACGGGGCAGGAGCACATCCTAGCTGTGTGGCCTATGGGAAGCATTCACCTGGTGGGTCGCTTCTCTGTGAAATGGGGGCGTTGAGAGGCTTTTCTTGTGGGCCAGTGTGAGAATTCAAAGGGCTCGTATGTGTGCACGTGGATCCCCACAAGAGAGCTAACTATGGCCACAGCGTCAAAGTCTCTGGCCCGGCTCCTCATTTCTGATGCATGGCCTCCTCTCCCTGAGCTGAAGGCCCAGGATGTAAACTCTGCCCTGATCAGGGGGTTAACTCACTCACGCTCCTTGATCATCTTCCTTCGGAATGAGTGCTCCGGGTTCTGCAGCTAGTCCACAATGCCTGATCTTGGGGAGCCCATCTCTCTCCTTCCTTCTCCCCCTCCACAAGTGTGTATTGACCACCTACTATGTGCCAGGCGCGTGTGAGGCGCTGGGGATTTAGCAGGGAGCAAGAGACAAAGCCCTGCTTTCTTGGAGCTGACAGTGCGGGGCAGACGTTAATCTCTTAAAAGGATAGTAAATGTGTAATTCTGAGGTCTTGGGTCCTTCAGACCCGGCTGGTATCAGGAGGGCAAAGAGCCGAGGGACGGGGGGGGACAGAGAAGTGACTGCTGAGAACTGCAGGAAGCATGAGGAAGCGGGGGGGGGGCGGGGGGCAGGGGATCCGGCAGCAGGTGCAAACGTCCTGCAGCAGGTGCTGAGCTGTGTGAGGAGGCTGCGGACAAGGGCAGGGTCACTGCACGGGCGGGGGGATGGGTCTTCTCGGGCAAGTGCAAGGGGAGCCGTGGACGAGGACTAAGCTGGATGGCGTGTTCTGGTCCAGACGCTCGGCCGGGCCCCTGCGAGAGAGCTGGCACGGGAGGGGGGTGGGCAGGGAAGAGACGTGGTGGCTGTGGCACACACGAGAAAATGCCCTTCACCCAGGTCTCCTGGCAGGTTGGCCGCGAGGGCTGCTGTGTGCGGTGACCGGGACGCGTACTCCCCACCTGGGGGCGTCTCGCACGTGGACGGCACTACCCCGCGAGCTGCCGGCCCGCCGCCCCAGCCTGCTGCTCTGATTGGGGAGGGGTCTGGGAGGAGGCCTTGCGCATGCTCAGCCCTGGAGCCCCGCCCGCAGGAGGTGCACCCACTGCGCATGCCCAGCCCCGGGAGCCCGGCTGCGGGCGGCGCGCCCTCTGCGCATGCCCAGCCCTGGAGCCCCTTCCCGCGGGCGGCGCGCCCTCTGCGCATGCCCGGCACCAGAAGCCCTGCCCGCAGGCGGCGCACCCTTTAAGCTGTCTGCCGTCGGGCCTGTGAGTCGCGCGTCGCCCGGAATCCGTCTTTAGCCCTCGAGGGAGGCCACTGTGCATCTGAGCTCCCCTTCTAGTATCCTCTGACTTCCATATGCTTTAGTCTTTTACCTGCTCCTTGAGAATTAAGTCGGGGGCAGGGGGGTTGAAAGCCCCTGCTGGGCACAGGTGGGTCGTGGTGCGGAGGAGCCGAAGTCCAAGGGGCAGGTGGGGGCAGGTGGGCCGGAGGGGGCACGACGGCGGGCTCGGCGTGGTTCTCCGGGACTCGCCGTCCACCTCAGCTTCCAGAATTCATGCCACACGTTGTGGTGGCGCCCGCCCTCCCCGTGCCCTCACGGCTCCACGCAGCCTCTGCGGGAGGGGGTTTGCTTCCAGCCTCCAGTGCACCTGTCTGACTCTGCTCCATTTGCATTCCCCTGTCCTAGCAGTCTGTTGCCAGACTGGCCCTTTGGAGAAGAGAGAGTGGAGAATGGACCCACCCGCCACGGGAGAAGCACTTGCTGCGTGGGCAGCGTTTGACGGGCAGATGGGCAGATGGGGATCCCGGCTCTGGCCAAGCCTGGAAAGGCTCTGCTGCCGCCGGGCTGTAGACCCGCCTGAAAGCGTGGGGAAGGAGAAGGAGCCCCAAGGATCTTTCCTTCTGTGCCTGTGTGGCCAGGGGCACTTCCTTTACCGTCTGAGCTTGGTCTCTCCCGTCTATTAGAGCCAGCGAATGGCACCCACCTGCCACCTTGGCAGGGACTCTGCAGAGGATCTGAATGGTCATGACCGGGCACGGGGACGACGCAGGGGACTGGAGGCAAGATGAGGAGCAAGTGGGCTCTGAGCTGGCACCTGCCCCGTCTCCGCGTCGGGGCGCACGTAAGAGGGGTCATCGGGCTGTGATGACGTCCATAGTCCAGCATCTGGGCAGGGGTGTCGAGGGGGACAGGCAGGTGGCATGCCACCCTGGGAGACAGGCCAGTGCTTAGCAGAAATGAGAGTTCATTATAAATTCCCTAAGCAGAGGGCAGCACTTGATCTAATAAGATGGGTGGGAAGAGGGAGACCTGTAATCTCCTTAACCCGCTTCCTGGTAACCTACCAGACTGTGGGGGCCATGACATGGGCCTCGGGGGCCTTTGTGGGGTTTCCCCTCCCCCTGAATGCAGCCACAGCACCTGAAATCCCATCATCGGGGTCACTTGGCTTTGATCCTCTAACACTCCTGGATTTTCCAGTGTTGAGCAAACATTCGTGAGATGCTGCCAGCAGCCAGGCTTATTAAGGGTGTCCCGTGTAGCAGGCTTTGTTTTAAGGGTTCTGGTTTTTTTTTGTTTTGTTTTGCATTATCTCTTATTTATGCAGAAAATAAATCCTCTTAACAGTCCATTTACAGACTGGGAACGGTAGCTCAGCGAGGACAGGAAATTTGCCCAAGGTCACCGAGCTCGTGGGGGACAGAGACAGTATGGAACTTAGCCTGTGTGCTTATGGGGTGGGGAGCATCCTGATTCATCTCTAGAACTCTCACCTCAACCCTGGCGGGAGAAGCGAGACCTTGATTATCCAGGCAGCTGAGATGGAGGGGGAGGGGACTGCAGGTCTGTGGACCCTTGGGCCAGTTCACCTCTCTGAGTCTCAGTGTCCTCCTCTATCAAATGGGACACTAAGGTATCGTTACAAAGTAAGTTGTGAGAATTCAGTGGGAACATCCTGCTGGAACCTGCAGCCTGTTTATTTAGGTGGACGATAAATACTGGTCCTAACCATTCTGTTGGCGTCAGGTTCGGGCGGACACAGAAGGGAGTGGAGTTCTAGGAGGCCAAAGTGGGGTCCTGGGCGTTTGGGGGGCTGTGTCAGGGCCCACCTCCAGGTTATAGCCCTCCCTGTGAATGAGAACAAGACTCCTTGGAGCAGATACAGACCCTTGGGCTTGCGGGCTGGCCCCTCAAAAGAGAACCAATTCTCCTCTCTTTTAGGCCCAGAAGGATGGCGTCTCCCCTCTACCCCTCCCCTACCCCTGAACTGGCTGGACCACATGAGTGGTTCTGGCCGGTGGGTTGGTAAGAAGGATCATGTGGGTGGAGATCGGGAAGAGCTGCAACTGGCAGGCAGTCCCCTCCTCCCCCTGTGCTGGCCCCAGGGGGCCGACTGACTGTGACACACATCCCCAAGGCCGGCTCTTCCGCAGGGAGAGAGCTGAGCCCAGGGAGGGTACCAGGTCACCCTGGGTCACACAGCAGAAGAAGCTGAGCAAGATGGCAGGAGGCAGCATCCTGGATCTGGCTTCCGCCTCATGGTGACATCCGAATCAAGGCAGCTCCTTGCGCTGTGGGCTCCAAGCTCAGACCACTCTCAGAGTTCCCCGCGTGGTCCCCGGGGTATCATGGTGCTATCACTAGCACCGCGCTGGGGGCTTCTGTGGCCCTCCCAGGAATATCTGTTTTCGAAATGAAAGGCAACATGTAAGCCAGGAGCAGGGACTCCCAGGCCTAAAGTCCAGCTGGCCCTTGGCAGGATTTCCCGAGGCCCACGCGTGCTGGCACCTGTACACTCACAGTTTACACCTAGGAAACAGCCCCCACCTCCTGCCCTCCTCGAGGCTTGCCTGGGCAGAGCCGAGGTGAGCAGAGTGGAGATAAAGCGCAGCCTCAGATCCCCGAACAATGGAGAGGTCTGTAATTCACATCTCAGCAGCGCCGATAACGCCGCCGATAACATCACCTCGCAGTCTCAGCCTCTCCCAGTCCTGGTTCATCCACTCGCCCCTTTCGGGTGATGTTGGGCCCCGAGTCACACCCCGATTAGGAGGGAGACACCATGCCCTGGTCTCTCTTTTCTGTGTCCTGCCATCTCTGCTGCGGAGTGCCCGGGAGCTTCTGATTTGAAAGGCGATGGTACAAAGTCTGCGGAAACATAACGTGGCCAAACATCGGTAAACTTGGGCCGCTATTGTAGAGCTCAAACACTGGTGACAACTGAAGGCATGCCCCAAAGACTTTCACAGAATATGGACTTTTTAGTATCCACTTGTCAGCCTGCAAAGTGTCCTGAAGGACCCAGGTCCCTGGGCCCTACTCTGAGTGGCCTGACCTGTCTCCTACCTCCATCTCAGGGTGGGGAGAGGCAGAGGGTGGGCTCTGGAGCCGGTCAGAGCTGGGCTCCACCCCCCGAGCTGCACCTTTGTTTTTGTTTTTGTTTTTTTTAATGTTTATTTTTGAAAGAGAGAAGGAGCAAGCGAGTGGGGGACAGGCAGTGAGGGATGGTGACAGAATCCGAAGTACAGAATCTGAGCTGTCAGCACAGAACCTGATGTGGGGCTCGATCTCACAAACCATGAGATCATTCATGACCTGAGCTGAAGTCGGACACTCAACCGACTGAGACCCCCAGCTGCTCCCAGAGCTGCCCCTTTTGGAGCTGACTCGCTGCACGACGGCCCCTGACCGTCCCTGTCACCAGACCCTGGGAGCCCTGTGTGCAAGGTGTAGTTCTGCCTGTTTTGTAGACCGGGAGACACAGGCTCAGGGCGGTCGCTGCCGAGGCCCAGAGTGGAGTCTGAGCTACGGACTGACCAACCCCCAGCGTCCCCGTGCAGCCCCCTGGAGCCCCTCCTCCTGCCCCAACAAACCTTGTCCCTGCCGCAGCGGAGCATGTGCTGGGCCTCTGCCCACACAGCGTCCCCTTCCAGCCCAGGGAGGGCTGCAGGCCCAGACCCACCCAGCTGCAAGGCCCTCAGGGGAGGGGGACAAAGGCGCCTAGTGCTGGCCGGGGCTGGGAGGACACCACCTCTTGCTCAGACTCCTTGTGTGGGTTTCAGTCTCCTGGACCGTAGGGTTCCCAAGGTCCCCTGGCTTGGGGGCATGGGGGCTACATCTCTCTTGGGTTTTTGTTTTTAAGTTTATTTAATTATTTTGAGAGAGAGTACATACACACGCATACATGCATGGATGCAGGGGAGGGGCAGAGAGACAGGGAGAGGGGATCCCAAGCAGGCTCCATGCTGTCAGTGCAGAGCCCGACGCGGGGCTTGATCTCAGGAATTGCGAGACCATGACCTGACCTGAAACCAAGAGTCAGACGCTTATGACTGAGCCCCCAGGCGCCCCTCTCCTAAGCTTTTTAAAAAAAATTTTTTTTAAATGTCTTTATTTATATCTGAGAAAGAGAGACAGTGTGAGCAGGGGAGGGTCAGAGAGAGGGAGACACAGAATCTGAAACAAGCTCCAGGTTCTGAGCTGTCAGCACAGAGCCCGACGTGGGGCTTGAACCCACAAACCGTGAGATCATGACCTGAGCTGAAGTCGGACGCTTCACCGATGGAGCCCCCCAGGCGCCCCGGGACCCCTCTCCTAACTTTTTAAAGATGAAGAACCACAGTTGGCCCTCTAGGGCACCCGGGCCCAGAAGACCGAGCTAAAGCTTCCCTTGCAGTGGGGGGATGGGATGGGGACGGGATGTGGGTGGGCGTGGGGAGCTGGGGGTGCAGGTGCAGGTGTGAGCTGGGGCCAGGAAGCAGCCTCCAGGTTGGTGGCTGGGTTCTGGCTCCTCCAGTGACAGAGCCGGGAGAGAACTTGAACCCTTGGGCTCCTCCCCTGCTCTGCGTCAGCTTCCTCTCCTGCCTCCCCACAGGGCTTGAACAGGGTCTCAGACGGGCCTGGGCACTGAGCCCCCGACTCTGTTAGGCGTGCGCCGCGCCAGCGCCGTGCAGACGGCTGGTGGCTTCTGGGGCTCACGGCGCATTGCTCCCTGGGCAAAGGGCTGCTCCCTGGCAGGCCGGGGGCCGGCGGCCATTGGCAGGCTTCTTGCTTCTCATCTGTGAGTCAGCGGCCATGGGAACATTAATTTACTCGAGTGGTTGGCGGGCCGAGGCCTCGGAACACAGGAAGACCTTGCCAAGGCGGGGTCGAGGGCGCTAGGGTGCCGGGAAGACACCTGGCCGATGTCCCTCGCGGGTGCTGGGCGCCAGACCCCGTGCCGGCCCGGGAGCCGGCGAGCCTGGCCCCACAGAGCCGCACTCGGAGAGCAGCGTGCCCGGGAGGCCGGGCCGGCAGCGCGCTGGGCCGGGGGCGGGCGGGCAGGGTTCGGGTCCTGCGTGGGCCCCGAGGGAGCTGGCGCTCTCCCCGCTGGGAGGGGCAAAGGCAGAGTGAGGTCCAAGACGCGGGGGAGTGGGAGGGGCTGGGAGGGGCGAGGCAGGGGGAGCCGACCCTGCTGGCCTTGATCTGAGGACTTCTGACCTCCACGACCGACCGGAGATAAGGAAATGCACGTCGTGTCAGCCCAACGGATGGGTGGGATAGTGTGCTGCACCTCGGGCTCACGGGAGGCCAAGACGGCTTTCCGGGGCCAGAGGCCAGCCCTGCCCAGCCGTCCGGCGAGCAGGGCCGGGTCAGGCCCCTCCCAGAACCCTCAGTGGTGGTCACTAGGAGCCCTTGGCTGGCCCCGCCCACTGGCACGGCCAAGTGAGATGGGTGAGCTTAGGGTCAGACTGGCACAGGCCTGTGACCCCCGTCCCCCAGCCAGGCCACCCCCAGGCTCTGCAGAAGGCAGACCGCCCATGGCACTCCCGGCCCTAGAAGAGGGGGACCCTGTGGGATGGCAGAGGTGGGCATGATGCGAAGTCGGCAGAGTCCACTGGCCCTTCTCTCAGATCCTTTCAGATCTCCCCGAAAGCTCCAGCGGCAGCGGGAGGCTCCCTGTGACAGCACTCCCCGTGATGGCCTGGGTGGCCCGTGCTCCTCTCCCCTCGGCCAGCTCGCCGCCTGAGTTCAGGTAGAGCTGGCTGGGGTTAATTCCTTCAACAGTCCTGTGGGCCGTCGTCACCCCTGCTTTTAATTAATTGATTAATTTCCTTTTTTTATTAAATTTTTTTACACATTTATTCGTTTGAGACAGAGCGCGAGCAGGGGAGGGGCAGAGAGGGAGAGGGAGACACGACTCCGAAGCAGGCTCCAGGCTCCAAGCTGTCAGCACAGAGCCCGACACTGGACTGTGGGCTCGAACCCATGAACTGTGACATCATGACCTGAGCAGGAGGTGGACGCTTAACGGACTGAGCCACCAGGCGCCCCTACTGTCACCCCTGATTTTTAGATAAGGACTTTGTAAGTAGATTTTTTTTTTTATCAAGGTGAAATTCGCGTAACACAGAATGAACCATGCCAACGTGAACGGCCAGCGGCACCCGGTGCCCCACCTCTGCGTCATTCCAGGGCACCTCCATCCCCCCGAAAGGAAGCCCCGGGCCCAGGAAGAGGCCACCATTCCTCCCCCACAGCCTCTGGCGGCCGCCCGTCTGTGGTCTGCGGTCCGTCTCCATGGCTCCGCCTGTTCTGGACGGTTCACAGAAATGAACGAGGCGCTCCGCGGCCCCGTGCATCTGGCTGCTGTCACCGGCCTCGCGGTTTGCAGGTGGCCCCTGCCGTGGCCGTGTCAGCGTGAGGGGTACTTCACGCCGCTCGCCTGCTCACGGGCGTTCGGGCTGTGTCCTGCGGCTGCCGTGAACGGTCCCCGGCAGGCACTGAAGCAGAGAGCGGGGGCCGGTCTGGGGCCCGACGTGGGTCGGAGCTGGGGTCTGAACTCCTCTTTCTGGGGTCCTCGCCGTGCTGTCCCCTGTGCCCCTCTGTGCTCCAGGCCGGTCCCCCCTGGGGACTGGGGGCCTTGACGTGGTGGCTCCAGCCGCCCGTGGGCTGGGCTGGCAAGGACTCAGCCAGGGGTGTGCCGGGGCCCTGGGGCTGCAGGAGCTCGGGGAATATTCTGCTGGTGACCTTCCTGGCCGAGGTTCCCAGAGTGGCAGGTCCTACAATTCCAAGTTCCCCAGAGTCGTTCGGCCTGAAGAGTCTCAAACACTAAGCTTCCTAGGCTCTCGAAGACAGTCGTGAGCAGGACTGGCGTCGCCACCTCACACTCCCCGAGGGCTGACATCACTGACAGCCTCAGCAGCCCCCCAGGGCCTGGGGCAGGTCCCACCACAAGCGAGCTGAGTCTGTGGGCCCCCACCTCCTGCAAACCTCCCGTCTCTAGCCAACCCCGCCCGCCCGCCTGCCCCTCTTCCTGCACCCCCTCTGCATCCGCGGGCCTTCCCTGCTTCCTCCTCGCCAGCCCCACTGGGCCACCCCGTCCCCACCCTGGCAAGGCCCCTGGACAGCTGGGAAGGGCCTGGAAAGGAGGACCCTGTGGGGAGGATCCTGGAGGGAGGGCCCCCAAGGGATGCCCTATGGGAGGGGGCTCAGTCTGGGGAGAGGTGGCAGGGTCCGGGGCTCTCCTGAGGGTGGGGGAGGCCGGCCTGGCTTCTCGGTCAGCAGCTGAGACCCTGAAGGAGGCGGGGGGCCCCTGTGAGTCCCCTCTGGTTCCAGGAAGGCCCCGGGGAGCTGGCTTGCAGGAGGTGCCGTGGCTTCCCCACCCCAGCGCTCCCTCGCCGACCTTGGCCTCCACGAGCCAACACCCCGGGTCAGACCTCCGGGTGGGTAATGAACTGAGGGGGTGAGGTGGTGCGGGGCGGCCAGGGAGGGGCCGCGGGGCCCACCAGGGCTGTCACCATGGCAACAGGGAGGCTCATCTGCAGGCCGGGCAGCAGCGGGCGGTTTCCCGGCAGGCAGGCAGCCATGAGATCACTCGTGTGGGTAAATGCTTGTCCCTTTCCCCTGACATCTTTTGGGACTCGGTCCCACTTCATCTGGAAAAGGGGGCTTGGCACTGGAGCCGCGTGTGTGCCCCTGGGCACCCCGGGGAGGGGAGGGCTCAGCCCCGTCGAGGGGGTCTGTGCTGCTCCCACTGGAAGACAGGTTCTGTCTCTGCTCCTCGCGCCCGCTCCCCCTGTCCGCCCACCGTGGCCTGGGAGCGGGGAGTCCTCTGTGGGAAAGGACGAGCCCTGGGCCTGGAAATAGCTAAGTGTGGACAGAAATAACCCTGGCCTCAAAAAAGAACATGGAAAATTAAATAGGGAACATTAGCGTTGGCCTGGCACTTTCTGCAGCCATTATCTCATTGGGGAGGTGGTGTTTTTACCCTTATTCTATAGACAAGCGAACTAAGAGCCAGAGAGAGAGTGACCTGCCTGAGGTCCCTCTGCCATTTGGTCAGGCTCTTGACCTTGGTGCTTGCGGTAACCTGGCCTGCACCTCCATACCTCTGAGCCTTGACCCCCACAGTGTCTGCTGCTGGAGATGCTGTCGCTTATTTCTCTGAGAAGCAAACTCCTATTCATCCTTCAAAACCCAGCTAAATAGGACTTCCTCTGGAAAGCCTGCCCCAGCCCTCTGGCAGTGTGGACCGCTGCCAGCACCTTGCCACGTCGAATTAGAGCCAGGGTTTGAGGCAGGGATGTGCCTCACCCCTTGCTGCATCCTCCAATCTTATGCCAAGCAGCAGAGTGGGTCCTCAGTAAATGCTTGTTGAATGACTGATCAGTGGGCCATTCTCACTAATGTGTAAGTGGTAGTAAGTTCAAGGTCTGCCCCTTTGCCCGCACTTTCATTACAACCGCCTGAGACTTTAGCGGGCCTCTCCAGGAATCCAGGCCCTGGGCAGGGCCGGCTGGAGTCGGCCTTGTGTCCGCCCCACTGGGGCCAGGCGGCCCTTCGCAGCTGAGCAGGGGTGGGGGCCCCGCTGTGTGGACGGACGGCGGGCAGCGTCAGCCTGGCTGTCCGGCGAGGGGCTCCTGGACGGTGTCCCCTCTGTCTGACCAGAGAGGCCAGGGAGCACTGAGGAACTCACACCCGGTCCAGTCTCGCCCTGGCATCCTCTTTCTGTCTGTCTCCCGCTCCCCGGCTGCCTGGCTGGGGCCGCGCCAGTGCTGCGGCTGGAAAGCCCGGTACGGCTTGTCAGGACATCCCAGCCCTCGGCTGTGTTGCTTTCTCCTGCCCACACAGCGGGCTTCGCTGCCAGGCTGTGCGGCTCAAGGCAGCCGTCTGACCCTCTCTGGACTCACGAGACAGTGAACGAGGTTCTCGGCCTGGGGACCGCGTGCGGCACCCCGAATCGCCGGCGGAATGCAGCCTGTGTCACGGGGTGGGGACGCAGTGTGGGGAGCGGGGAGGGGCCCGCGGAGCCCCCTCCTGCGTGTCCTACGGATGCAGGCGACCCTGCCAGCCCGCGGGAGTGGCAGGCGCTGGCTCACCAGCAGCCGCCCCTTCTGCTCTGTGGCCCCCTCGCCTCCCTCTGTCAGGTAGGGAGATGGGGGTCCTGGGGCGAGGGGCCGCCCCCTGGAGGTGTCCAAGTCAGAGGGACCAGGGGCTTCCCGACTCAGTGCCCAGCTTCTCCCCAGCTGGGTGAGGAAGCTGCAGCCCCTTCCAAGCAGCCCTCCAGTGTTGCCGACTCTGGGGGTGTCCCTCTGAAGGTCAGATGGCAGAGGGGGATCTGGAGGGTGGCCCGTCTGGGTCCAGCCGGAGGCGGGCACCTCGGCTGCCTCTCGCGGGCCGGCAGCGCCACCTGGTGGCCCCAGGCCCGTTTGTGCTTCCGGCATTGCCGGCGGCTCAGCTGGGGGGGGGGGCGGTCTGGGAGGGGCTCCCTCAAGGCCACGGGCAGAGCCCGGGAACCCTGCCTGAGCCCGCCATGTGCCCCCTTGGCCCTGAGGCTTTCTCCTGCTCCCCTACCTGCCATGTGAGCGTGCTCCGAGGCGGCTCAAAGAGAGCACTTAACCCCGAGGAATGAGAACGGAGGGGTCTCAGTCACTGCACCGCGTGTGGGCGCAGGTGGCCTGCTGGGAGAGACCCTCGGGTCACACGGCGCTGGGAGGGGAACGGATGCTGTGGACCGAACGGACGAGCTGCGTCTTCCCGGGCGCAGCCTCCCATCCTTCATTAGCTCAGGGTAATCACTAATCCATGAGCGCTGAGCACCATGGGAAGAAATGCACACACACACACATGCAGCCATGCACACACACATAGACACACAACACACACATGCACACACAACATGCCTACACACAAGTACATGACACATAGCACAAAACATATATGCACACGCAGGCACACACAGATATGCACATGCATAGCACACACACACACCACACACATGCACACAACACATATACGCATACAGCATACACACACGTGCACCAGATATGCACACAGGTGCTCACATACATCAGACACACACCAACACACGCATACAGCACACACTATACCAGTACGCGCACACATGTACACATAGCACACACGTAACGTGTACGCACACAAACACACATGTACACACACGTACAGACACAGCAGTACATACAACACATGCACGCAGCGCACATGTATACACACACGCACAAACACATCACACAAGCACACACAGCACATGTCTGTCCAGTGCACACATAACACTCACACATTAGTGCTCCGTTCTCACAATTGCACGTAAAGGTAGAGGGAGTCAGTTAACCCCCTTGACAGAAGAGGAAACTGAGGCCCTGCAATGGCGCAGGTCTCACTCAAGGTTGGGGAAGCCGGTGCTTTCCCACGGGAAAGGGACGTGGCCCCGGGTGGGACGGTTCCCTGCCTGGGCTCTGACCTGGAGGCGGGTCCTGGGCCAGCCAGGCCCTGACGCCCTCGCAGTGGGCATCTAGTGCCCGGGGCCCAGGAGCCCTCCCAGACCTGCCGCGTGGCCCTTGCAGAGGACAGGTTGGAGCGGGACTCAGAACCCCGGACATCACCCCCATGGACTAGAGCCTGACCTTTAGCCACCCCTGTCCCCTGGTGCCCGCAGGCCACCGGAGAGGTACCCGTAGGGTGGGTGGGGCAGGAAGACCCTCACCGGCCCCAGGGCCTGTCCATGAAGCCGGTCCCAAAGGCCACTGGTGCAGCCTGGACACTCGGAGGACGCAAGGGGTCAGACACCCTCCCCCCCGCCAGACATGAAGGTCTGTGGCAGCCTGTGACACGCTGGGGACGTTCGTGTGCCTGGGACCTGATAGTTCAGGGCAGCTGACTGCCCCCGGCTCACCCTCCCACCATGTTCATGCCCCCCCCTCTGTCTGGGACCCCTGTTGGAGCCCCCACTCTGGCACGTGGCGCCCTGGGAAGGCCTTCCTGGCTTGGAGTATGACTGGGGACCCCGTGCCTTGTGGGTCCACCTCTCTGCTCAGCACCCCCCAGGCGCAGTGGGGAGTCCACCTCTCTGTTCAGCACACCCCTCGTCCCTGGTGCAGTGGGGGGGACCCCTCTCTGTTCAGCACATCCCTCCCCCAGGCGCAGTGTGGAGTCCTCTCTGCTCAGCACCCCCAGGCGCAGTGGGGGGTCCACCTCTCTGCTCAGCACCCCCCAGGCGCAGTCTTGGGGGGATAGTTTATAAACACGTACAGCTTCTCCCATTTAAGTGCTTTCTGTTAACTAGACCCCAGGATGTAACCAACACCAGGCTGGGAAGCCATCTGTCCTCAGCTCCGGCTCACAGCTGAGGAATTCGGGGCCCAGAGAGGCGCGGGGGTGTGGCGCTCGGAAGAACCCCTACCTTGCCAGGCTCCCCGGCTCCTCCTCCTCCGCCGCCTCTGGAGCGGGCCAGGGCTGTGTCTGGCCTGGGGCGCCTGCAGTCTGGGCAGGAGGCTCCTGCTCACAGACGCGGAGCCTGGGCTGCGAGGGGGCCGGGAGCCGGTGCCGCAGGGGAAGAGCTGGTCCAAGCACTGCGCGCGGAGTCTGTGGGCTCGTACCCACGCACCCACTGGGCCTCGGTCTCTTCTGTGCTGTGGGGGTGAAGCGCCCTGGGCCCTGCCAGCCTGCCGATGCTCCGGGGGCACTCGATGCTTGAAAAACTCCCAGGAGGGGCGCCTGGGTGGCTTAGTCGGTTTAGCGTCCGACTTTCTCTTAGGTCATGATCTCGCGGTTCGTGGGTTCGGGCCCCGCGTCGGGCTCTGTGCTGACTGCCAGCTCAGAGCCTGGAGCCTGTTTCAGTCTGTGACTCCCTCTCTCTCTGACCCTCCCCTGCTCACGCTGTCTCTCTCTCTCTCTCCTAGAAATAAATAAAAACATTAAAAAAAAAATTAAAAAAAAAAAAAAGCTCCCAGGACCAGAGGCCCAGCCAACAGTAGGGGGGAGCCAGGTGAGGATTGGGAGGGAAGGGCCCGGAGCTTCCTCTTCCAGGAAGCCCTCCTGGATGCCCCTGCCTGGCTGGTCCCACTTGGAGTGGTAGAGACTCTGAGCACCAGGCTGTAGACTCCCAGGAACGGGGCAGGTGGGGGTGGGGGGCTGCCGTGTCCCTGAGGGCGCAGCAAGGGGCCAAGCCTGATGGTCAGTGATGGCTGGGCCATGTGCTCTGTCCTGGGGAGGGATGGGAAGGGCCCCCGGGTCAGAGGGGAGCAGACCTGAGGGGTGGACGGTCCGGGCTGGTGCTGGGCAGACATTGAATAGAAAGGGAGGGGCACCTGGGTGGCTCAGTTGGTTGAACGTCTGACTTCGGCTCAGGTTATGATCTCGCGGTTCGTAGGTTCGAGCCCCGCATGCTCAGAGCCTGGAGGCTGCTTCAGATTCTGTGACTCCCTCTCTCTCTGACCCTCCCCTGCTCACGCTGTCTCTCTCTCTCTCTCAGAAATAAATAAAACGTTAAAAATTTTTTTAAAAAATAATAAAATGAACAGAAAGGGAGCCTGAGAGCGGTGGGGGGTGGGGCTGTCAGCGGAGGAGGAGGGGCCTGAGCGGGAGGTCTGGGGAGGCTCCAAGGGGCAGGTGGTCACGCAGAAGTGGGGGCCAGGGTGGCGACGCAAACAGCAGCGGGAGTGAGGCTGGGGCACCGTTTCCCCTGGCCTGCCCCCCTTCCCCCTCCCGTCCACTTTCTGGCCAGCCCTCCTCTTCCCCCCTGCGGCAGGGCACACCCTCCTTGCCCCTGACACCCAGCTCCATGGCTCACAGCTTTCCTGCCTCCTGCCCTGGTCAGGGGGTGGGGGTGGCCTCGGCCCTGGGACCAGGCAGGACTGGGTGGAGAATGCTAGCTCCATCATAGCTCCAAGCCTCAGTTTTCTCCTCTGTGAATTGGGAGCACAGACCCTGTGTGGGGGTGTGGGGGTGCTGCCTCCAGAGGGAGGGAGGCGGTGTGAGAAGGCAGGGGCCCGGGAGTGCAGGGTCTGATCCAGGGCGTGGGGGGGGGGGTCATCCATCACCCTCAGAGCCCTCCACGCCTGCGCCAGGCACCAGAGGCCCCCAGGAAGCTGGGGCAGGAGCCGCAGCGACATTTTCTGCTATTAATGGACTTTAATCTAAACAGGCCCTAATATTTACCTCCAGCCGCCTCCGGCCCCAGAGGGTGCCAGACGGCAGAGTGATGAGCCCATCCAGCCACGCTTCTTCCCATCCAGTGCTCCCCCGGGCGGGGGACAGAGACGGGGGATAGAGACGAGGCGGTGCGAGGCGGGAACTGGATGTCCAGAGCCTCCGTTTCCCCATCTGTACACTGGGGGTGACAGTCGCCACGCCCAGGCCTCTGGGCAGGTTCAGAGAACAGGATAAGACGGTGGCACTCTGCAAGCCCTCAGGCAGGGCTGTGGTCCCCCCACCCTCAGCTGTCTGCCAAGCGCCCCATGTTCCCCCCACCCCCCTAGAAGGCACCTGGGTGGTACGATGGCATGCTGTCGGGCGTGCTGGCTGCCCTGTCCACATCCTCCGCCCCCCTGGGTAGGCAGCTTTGGCACCAGGAAGGGCCGAGGACCCCATGCTGGTCTGCACCCCGCCCCAGCTACTGTGCTCACCCCCAGCCACAGCTGTGCCACCTGCACTCCTGGGTCCCCTCCCTTCACAGGGCTCGAGGCCCCCAAACCTGCCCGCAGGACGGAGGGCTCCCCGCACTCACCACCACGGCCAGCCTGTCCACGGGAGCGTGAGTGGGGCGGGGGCGCAGGCGGGCCCCGCTCAGAGCCCACGGCAGCCGCTGCCCGCCCCCTGCTCGCTGAGCCGAGGGCATGAGGGGAATAAACAGGTTTAATTCAGGAGACGAGGACTTCTCGCCGAGGAGATTGTTTACATCAGATATAAATACACACGCTGTCTCATGTCACTCGGGCTTCTTGAAAATCTGGGAAGGCAGGCCACGGGGAGGGGGTGCAGAGACCTCACACCCCGGTCCCTGTGGGAACAAGGACAGGCGGGGTCTGCCTCCAGAGACCCCTGCGCCTCGCTCCTGACAAGGAGGCCAGAGTGGGAGGGAGCCAGACGTCAGGAGGGGGAGTCGAGGCTCTGAGAGAGCTGTGGCAGCCCAGACAAGGTCCCGTCTCCCCAGCCCCCTGTCCTCCAGCTGCCGTGGAGACTGGGGGAAACTGAGGCCCATCTAGAGAGAGTTCTGCATGGGGGGGCCAGCAGACTGGGCTCTCAGAGGTGCGAGGTCAGCTCCCCATTCCTGCCCCGGCTGCGGAAGACAGGTGGTCCCCATCTCAAGTTTGAGTGGTGGAGGGCTGCCCCTGCGCCCTGGGTGTCCCTGAGAACCCAGGGTGGAGGCTGGGATTCCAGGCACGGGGACAAGGGGTGGGGGCTTGGGCACCTTCCTGGGGTTGGATCCCGGCGCTGCCCGTGGGCACTTCCATCCATAAATGGCGGCGAATAATGGGACAATGGCTGTGAGGCAGGGTTTTCCCAGATTCAGCCTGGGTCACCTACCTTAAGAGACCCCTCCTCCTAGAGGAAGGGCTTGTTCCAGAAAAATTGCAACTCCTCCACCCCCAAGCACAGCAGTCAGTTAGTGTCAGCCAGTCACTCTTTAGTATGAATTAGAATGGGACCCAGGGGCTGCTGACCCTGCAGGAAGGATGCCCACAGGTGGTGCTGCACTGGGGCAAACACTGATCCTCCCTCCGCCACCGTGTGCCTGCCCAGGCACCAGATGTGGGGCGGGGGAGGGGCAGAGCCCTGTTGGAGCTTCTCTGAACACCCACCCTCCGGTCAGCATGGCTCTTCATGTGCTTCTTGGCAGACAGCCGGCTCCCAGGTCCCTCTGTACCTGCAGCTCTGGGTCCCTAATGAGCCACAGCCCAGCTCCCTGCTCTGAGCCAAGTAGGGGAGAGGTCCCTGGACTGTGCCTGGCGCCCAGGCAGAGCCAGGGATGGCGCTGGTTAGGATGCTGACCACCACGCCCACTGCTGCTCAAACCTCCGGCCCAGGAAGCAGCCCTGTGGGGGGAGGGGGCGGCCCCACCACCTGCTGAGTGAGCCTGGGACTCCCTGGGCCTCCGGCAGGGAGGCAGGGGGCTGACCTGTCCTGGGGTCAGAGGGGTCGTTCACACCGGGCTGCACTAAGGGTGGACCTTGTCCATAGTGCTGGCCTTGCAGTGCCTGGAACTCACTCTGTGACCCTGGCCAGGCCTTCTCTCTTTGAGCCTCAGTTTCCTCATCTGTAACACGGAGACATACATGGCCTTCCTGCTTCCCGTGCAGGCCTCTCTCCAGGGCCCTGAACTTGGGGGATCAGGGCCGGAGGCCCCTGAGTATGTAGGACTTTTCTCTGTAAAGAAGTGCAGTTCTGCGGCCCAGGTTGCATCTCACCCTGCATCAGTGGCTGTGGCCAGGGTCCAGGGGGGGCCTGATGCCTGGAGGGGCTTAGGATGCCTAGGGCTCCTTCCCCCAACAGGCCCCGGCCCCTGCAGCAGTCGATAAAGGGCCCAGGGAGCTTGGCGGCTCAACAGGAACCATGTGGAGGCAATTCCAGAGTCCAGCTCAGAGGAGGCCATCAGAGGCCCAAGCCGGAGAAATGCCCCCTCCTCAGGAAAGGTGGGGGAGAAATGATTAGCCAGGGAAGAGCTGCTGATCAGAGCTCTCTGCCCCCAGAGGGCCCCCCGAGAACACAGGGCTGTGTAAGTGGGGAGATGGGAGCCTCGCCGGCAGGACCGGCTTCAGGTGCTGTGTGTCTGTGCTCTTGTTCTTCTCACCCATAGGATGGGGCCGTGGGCCCTGCTGTCCTCCTGGGGCAGCAGGCGAAGGCTTCTGCGGTCATTCCCGGTCATTCCCGGGGTGGGGGCTTTAGGAAGACGTGCGCTCTCTCCAGGGGGCGGGCGCAGGGGCGCTGCAGGGGTGGCGCCGGGTTTCAGGCCCAGCCCTGCCACTGCCCCACCGTGGCCCCTGGGCCTGCTGCCTGACCCCTCCCCGACTGTGGACGGCCGGAAGTAGCCTCTCCTCTGCGGGGGAGGGGTGTGGGGTGTGGGGGCACCAGCCCAGATGTCACAGCACTTGGGTCATTCATGGGTATGGCAGGCAGGGGCCATCCAGAGACACGGACCTCTCCTGTCTGCTCGTGCGACCTCTGCGTCCCCCGACTTTTCCTTTCTGTCCTGTTCTTTTCCCTGGGGGGGCGGGGGCAGCATGGGGGTGGGGGGAAGAGAGGGAGCGGGGCCTCTCTGCAATTCCTAGAACCGACAAAGATCTTGGTCCCTGTTGTGAGGAATCCCCTACGGGGTGAGCGTGGACCCGGAGAGCAGCAGCCTACGGGCACCGGACACGGCCGACGCCCCAGGGAGGGCAGGCAGCCAGCGCTGGGTCCACCGCGGCCCGTACGGAGGTGAGGCAGACATCGCCGATCGACCCCAGCACCGCGCGGGGCGCCGGGCAGCCATCAGCAATCGATCCGGGCGACGTCGATGCGCACCCCTGCGCCCCTCCCCCCGGCGGAGCGGACGGACGTCTCCGCCGGCCTCGCCCGGCCTGCCCGGTCCGGTCCTGACCTTCGGTCGCCCGCAGGGCCCTGCCGTCTACGCCTCCGGCCCGCTGGGCAGGGCCTGGGGGAAGGCGCCGGAGCCCCGGGAGCTCCTGCGCATGCTCACCGCGTCGCTGCCCCGCGGCGGGCGCTCGGCCCCGCGCCGGCCCAGGAGGCCGCGGACGGCGGCCCGGAAGCCGCTGGTGACAAAGCAGTAGACGATGGGGTCCATGCAGCTGTTGAGGCTGCTGAGGGTCACGGCCACGTGGTAGGCCACGAGGCTGGCGTGGCTCGGCGCGTCGGGCCACAGCGCCACGGCCACCTGGCGGGCGTGGAAGGGCGTGAAGCAGACGAGGAAGATGACGAGCACGGTGAGCAGCAGCTGCACGGCGCGCACGCGGCGCCGGCGGCCCTGGCGCAGCAGCCCGGGCCGCGACAGCGCGCACACCACGCGGCCGGTGCACGCGCTGAGCACGCCCAGCGGCAGCAGGAAGGCCAGCACCGTGAGCGCGAGGCCGCGGCGGCGGCGCGCGCCGCCCGCCGCCACGCCCAGCACGGCCAGCGTCACGGCGCCCGCCGCCGCCCACACGAGCGCGCACACGGCGCGGGCGCACGCGGGCCGGCGGCAGCGGCGCGCGCCCTCGGGCCGCACGATGGCCAGGTAGCGGTCCACGCAGATGCAGGTGAGGAAGAGGATGGAGCAGTGCATGTTGAGGAAGTAGCCGAAGACGTGCGGGAAGGCGCACCGCAGGCAGCCGCGCGCGCCGTAGAAGACGGCGAAGCGCGCGGGCAGGGACAGCCCCACCAGCAGGTCGGTCACCGCCAGGTTGACGGTGTAGATGACCGACGGCGTCTTGGCCGGGGTGCGGCAGCAGAAGACGTAGAGCGCCAGGCCGTTGAGCGCCAGCCCCGCCAGGAAGATGACGCCGTGCACGGCCATCAGCGCCAGCCACAGGCGCGGGAAGGCGGCGTGCAGCTCCTCGTCCAGCTGCGCGAACAGGTGGAACAGGGGCCTCTCCGGCGCGCTGACGTTGGCCGCCGCCGCCGTGGCGTTGGGGGCCGCCGGGGCCCAGGACCCCGTGGGGGACGCGGAGGGCATGGCGGCCGCCAGCGCGCGCCCTGGGCCTGGAAGGAAGCGGGTGGGTGGGTGACCTTGGGGCAGTGGGGGCCCCGCCTGGAGGCCGGCCCCGCTTGGCTCACCCACCCACCGGCGTCCTCGGTGCACCTCTCTCTGTGCCCTTTCCTGGCCTGTGTCCTCCACCCCGTGTGGCCCGGGCACCTGCCAGGGTGGGGGCTTTGGCAGAGTCTTAATGTTCTGAGCCTCCTTCTCCATGCAGCCGGAGGTAAAAGCCCCTGCGGTGCAGCCTCAGGAAAGTCACTTAGCCTCTCGGTGCTTCACATGCTAACCTGTCCGGCTGGGGCTGTGGAGCTGCCAGGAGGATTACCTGAGCACAGCAGTGCCCAGCGCGTCGTTTGTGCTAGAAAATCGACAGTGTTTGCTGCCGCCTGATAAGGCACAGGTCTGCCCAACAGGGTCCGCACCACCCGCACAGACCCGGTCCTCAGCCGCCCATCTGGTCTCACCTCTTCCAAGGCTAGTAGCGGGGTCACCGCCCAGGGCTGGGGTCCTCATATGGAACCTCGCCAGGGGCCTGCCCCCCGGACTCCCCAGTTCCCTCCCAGCCCTGAGAGGGGAGCACCCTTTTCGTCCCAGAGGCTGGGAGGCTGGCGCAGGGCGACTCGCTGGGGCCTGAGCCTGGAGCTGGGTCTCCCCAGCCATCCAGCGGGTGTGAGTAAAATAAACTCCGGGCTCCCTGCGGCTGTGAGGGGCCGCCCACTCTGTTTATGTTCCTGTGGGGCCGTGTTTAACTTGTTGAGATTTATCTCTATTTATACACGAAGGGTTAACGGCCCCCCACCCCCATCCCAGGCTGGGCTGATGCTCCAAATAAGGACATTTCTGGCTTTTTCAGGAGAAAGGAGAGGGCTTTGGGGAGAAGCGGAGAGGAAGGGGGGGACGTGGGACACCCCGGCACACAGTGTGCCCTCCCCCACCTGAAGGGGGAGGGAAGACACCCTGGTGGCCAATGGAAGCGGGCCATCTGCTGTGAGCAGGCCGGATGCTGCCCACTCCCTCTGGTAGCCTGGCTGGCTTTGGGCGACAGGCGCACTGCAGAGGCTTCAAGCCTGTGGCGGGGATACTGAGTTCTGCCTGCGGGGGGTGGGGGCAGCCACCTCTGTCCTCGGGCTCAGAGAGCTCAGCACCTGCCTCAGGTCACTCGGCTGTGCCTCTGCCTTTGGGACGCCCACCCTGGGCATCTGCTAATCCCCCGGGCTTCTGGGAGGAGTCTGGTGCTGCCCAGGCGCATGGCCACGCCTGCCCCCCCCCCCCCACATCAACGCAGGGTTGATGGATGTGTTTGTGGAATGGTGGAATGATAACTCAGGCAGGCGGGGAGCACGGAGAGCACGAGGGACGTCTAGGGCAGGGAGAGACCTTCTGGGGACGTGACGGGGAGCGAAGGCAGGCCATGAGGCCAGAGCATGGGGTTGGGGGCCCAGAACGTCCCCAAGAAAGAGAAGGACGCCTCCTAGCTTGTCTCTCTACTATGAAGAAAACAGCCTTGGCAAAACCGTGGCAACAGTTTTTTGGATTCTCTTCCACATGCCTTTTGGTTTCCAGTGTGTCTGCACTAGGTTCGGGTCAGTGTCACAGGCAGAGACAAATGATAAACATTACGGAACGTTTCCTCTGGGAGATGGTCCCAGGCCGCCGCCGCCCTGCCCTCGGGGATCCTGCCCTGCAGGAAGGAAGCTCCCCAGGGCCCGCCTCACGTGCAGGCCAGCAACTCCTCGGTGCCGCGCCCGGAGGGTCCAGGCCAGGGCGGTGGGCCTGGCGCCGCCAGTAGGGGGGGCTGACAGGTGAGGAGACCCGTCTGCAAAGCACCCTGTGATTCCCAGCTCCAGGAGTCTGAACCCCAATCCCAAACAGAGCTGAGCCCCGATGTCAGCCACACACGGTGACACGCTGAGCCACGGTCCCGTAACATGATGAACCTTGATCCTGATCCCTCTGAGCTCTGTTCCTGGTCACACACCAAATCTTGATTTCAATGACACAGCTAACTTCAATCCCATTCCACCCTGAGCCCTGCCCCTGGCCACACGCTGAGCCTTGACCCGTGGCACACTCTGAGCCCTGACCTTGGGCACACACTGAGCCCTGCCCCTGGCCACACGCTGAGCCCTGCCCCTAGGCACACTCTGAGCCTTGACTCAGGTCACATTCTTTTTAATTAAAAAAAAAAAAAATCATATATATAGAGAGAGAGAGCGCACAAGTGAGGGAGAGGGGCAGAGGGAGAGAGAGGGAATCATAAGCAGGCTCCACCCTTAGTGTGGAGCCTAACACAGGGCTCGATCCCACGGCCCTGGAATCATGAGCTGAAATCAAGAATTGGACGCTCAACCAACTGAGCCACCTAGGCACCCCCAGGTCACACGCTGAGCCCTGATCCTGGTCACACCCTGAGCTCTGACACTGGTGACACGCTGAGCCCTCATCCCTGACTTTCTACACCCGCCATCTCTGCCCCTTTCCTGTCTGTGAGTCTGGCTGTCTTTGTCCGTATTAGAAGAGCTCCCCCATTACCTGCTCCCCCACTCCCAGGGCACCCCACCCCCTACCCCACCCCTCACAGTGACCATGAACTGAGTAGTTATGTAATGACTCCTATCCAGGGCATCCATTCATTGTGCTTTGAATAACTAGGAGCTCAAATGGTGGGGCTCCAGACCCCAGGCTTGGCCGGTGGAGGCTGGCCTTCTGGGCAGGGGCTGGGGTCAGGGGGTATGGCCTCCTGAACCCGCCCCTCTCTGGGGCAGGGAAGGAGCTGGACTGGGGGATTCCGGGCTGAGAAGCGGCTCTGTTCTCCTCCCTCCCCCTCATGGCCTCCGGAAGGACCTGCGTTCTCTGGGCCTCAGTTTCCCCAGTGGTCTTCACTGCCTCATCTGCTAATCCGTGAGACTGCACTGGGCTGGCTTCTCCCGGGTCTGCTCTGGTCAGGCGCGCAATCCTCAGCAGAGTACCCCATCCACCCTGCTCGCAGCACCCCTGCTCCCTCCCTCTGGCCCCCTCCCCCACCCTGGCCAGGGCAGGGGGCCTAACCTCGCTTGGCCTGGAAGATGGGACTCCCCCGGTGGAGGAGCCGGTGGTGCTGTGGGAGCACTGTGAGAGGCACCTCCCCTCACCACCCGCCTCTCTGGGTTTGCTGCTGAACCTCTCTGAGCCTTGGTTTCCCTGCCTGCACCACCAAGTAACAGCAGGTCCTCCCTCCCTCCCTGCTGAGCCGAGCTGGGTGCCTGGGTGCCGTAATCTCCCACATTCACACTGGAGGAAACGAAGCTCTGGGGGGGGCGGACCAGGGCCCGAACCCAGGCGAGCCTATGGCTGGACCCTTGGCCCTGAGCAGGGTGGGGGGCACACAGGCGAACGGCCCTTCGGCTGGCAGGCGCCCGCACCCACTCCCCACGTGCCTCGCTCTCTGCTTGGCCTCTAAATATAGCCTGGAATGAGGGGAAAGGAGAGAAGGTTCTGCTCCTCTGTGGGGACAGCCTGGCCCCAGGCCCGCCCACCCAGCCTGAGGGGGGAGGCACAGACCTGGCCTCCAGACGGGCCCGTGGGCAAGCAGAGGACAGTCCCAGAGACCCGGGGGTTGGGGGGTGTGCCAGTCTGGCTCTGCCACTCCCTGGCCCCAGGACCCTGGCCCCATCGGTGAGCCTTGCTCTCTTCATCTGCTAAATGGGGTCACTAGTGCCTTCCACAGCCTGAGGGGTGTGGCACAGCCCTGTCTCCTCCCGCTTTCTGGCAGGTGTCCTGGGCCTGGCCGAGGTGGAGCAGACTTCATTGCCAGGGCCAGCCGGCTGGAGCCCGGCGGGCAGTGCCTGGCATGGGCCGGGACCTAGACCCTGCCCCAGACTGCTCCCCCTGCCCACATTCCAGTACTTCTCCAGGCATATCCGCAGGCTGCCCTCCAGGGGCTCAGGGGGCAGTGTGGGGGGACTGGAGCATGCTCCCCGGGAGAACAGACCTCAGTTTCCCCATCTGTAAGGTGGACAGAATTAGAGCTCCCCTTGGGCAGCACCGAGGTGTGGTCAGCACGTGGCCCTGGAAGGGCCCTGAAGGGTTTTGGTGGGTGGGGGATGGGAGAAGGGCCCAGGATGAGCAGAGGTGAAGGACAGGAAAGGGGGGGCCCTCTAAGAAGGGCGTGTCAGTCCTGGTCGTGGATGGGACTGAACCGCACGTGTGCGGGAGGGAGGAGGCGGGCCCAGGGCTTTTTTCTCTCCCGTGCTGGTTCCTAGCTCTGTGGGAGGCTCTCGCCCCCGAAATCTTCTCTTCTGCACCTGCCTATCTTAGAGAAAGTGAGCGTTCTCAGAAGGAAGGGCCAGGAGTTCCTCCGTCCTGCCTGGGCCCTCCTAGGCCCTTGCAGACCTCAGTCTTGCTGTCTGAACAATGGGCACCCCCAGCTCTGGAGTGCATATCTGCGCCTTCTGGAACGTCTTACTACTGGCAGCACTTGCCTCTCTCTGGACTGCTCTAGAGGGCTCTTCCAGGGAGCAGGGCAGAGAGGCGTGAGGGGGGCCTCCTGGGGGCTGGGGGGCTGGGGCAAGACCCAGGCCTGGTGCTTCCTAGGGTAGGAGGAGGTCTCTTGCAGACCGGCAGGCAGGACGGCTCAGTGTCCCTTCACCATTTGTGGGGTAAAGTCCTTTAGTGGCTCAGGCCTGCTGTGCTCCCTAGCCTTGCTCTTGGGGGGGCTAGGCTCCAGCACTGAGCCCCAGCTACCCCCAGTGAGCTGCCCTGGGCTACAGTGACTGGTCACCCCTGACTGGCCAATCACTACCAGCGCTGGGACTCTGACTGGCAGCTCTCTGCTCCTTGGGGTTGGAGGCAGTGCTGGGGGGAGCGGGGGTGGCGCAGAGGCAGGGGAGCAGGACCAAAGGAGTGCAGAGACCAGGGCCTGAGGAGGTGGCTCAAGTGCTGGATCCAGCCCTGCCTGAAGCCAGGTTCCTGGGACTCCATGGTTCAATGAAGCGATCATCTCCCTCTTTGGTTTACGTTACTTTGGACTGAGTTTCTATGACTTGTGACTAAAATAATCCCACCCATGCACTCTTATTCCTCTGCTGACTCTCTCGGTTCAGATGCCTCTTCCTGCGGAGGGCCCTCCCTGGTTGCCTTCCTTAGATTTGTGGCCTCTCTGGGGCTCTCAAAGCGCATGGCTCTGTCCCTGCCCGGCTACGTGTCTGGTGTCGCCCCGAGTCTGTGAATTTCTGCAGGGAGAGGGCTGTACAGCCGCATTCGGGAAACGTGGGGCGGATGAGTGAACGAAGTCATGAGCGCTTAGCTTGCGCTCCTCTGGATTGGGGAGCTCAGAGCCGGAGCCTGCGGCGCGGGAACGCTGCTCCGGAGATGCAGACCTTCTAGACTCGGGCCCAGGTTGGCTCCCTGTGTCTGAGCCGGGGCGCGTGGCCCCTGGCGCCTCTCTCCTGCCCCCTCCCCTGGGGCCCTGCTGTGGGGAGGGAGTGGAAAGGGACCCCTGGATTCTTCCCCATTATGGGCTCTTATTTGAAAATGAGGACCCAGGACACAGAGACAGGGGGCTTCAGCAAGTAAACCGGGGTCACCTAGCTGGGCCGTAGTGCTTGTCCCTGGCTGGGCTGACCCTGAACCGCAGGTTTTCCCATAAAGGTGTTTCCACAGGGTCTCAGGCCTCCTGCAGGCCACCCGGGATCCGCTCTCCATCACCCAGCAGCCTTAGAGGCCCAGGCCTTCTACTTTCCAGGTGGGGAAACTGAGGACGGGGGGAAGGGGGAAGCCCTTTACTGAACAGGGACGGGGTCCAGCTTAGACCCAGGCCTGACCTTCACCCCCCATCGATCTGAGACCTGCAGGCTGTCTGGGTGGGGCAGATGCCCCCCCCCCCCCCCCCCCCCCCCCCCCCCCCCCCCCCCCCCCCCCCCCCCCCCCCCCCCCCCCCCGCAAGCTGAATACAGGCCCAGGAATGTGGAATCAGGGAAGGCTTCCTGGAAAAGGCAGTGGACTCAGCAGGTGTGGAAGCCTGGGTGAGCATCCTGGGAGGCTGAGGCCAGGAGCCACCCTCACAGGGCCTTGAACACTGTGCAAGGTGCTCAGCCTGGACCCGGTTCACTGGGAGGCAGGCTTCTGGCCTCCCTCCCAGGCTCCTGCACCACTAGCTGCCCGGTGCAGGCTTGAAGGAGGGCTCTGGCCTGGCCCAGAGCACCCGCTGCAGGTGTGGCCCAGGCCGGAGGGTGAGGGAAGGCGGGGGTGCGGGTGGGAGTGTTGGTTCCTCCCCGCCCCTCCAGGTAGGGAGGCGGGAGCCCTGCCCATCACAGGCCTTCCTGAACTTTGCTGAGACGCTCCAAGGGAGGCATGTGGGTAAAGGGCGATGGTTTTGGTACCGGCCCTTCCTGGAAGGGACCCAGGCAGGCCCCGGGGGAGCCCCTCGCCGGTCTTGCAGCACCCCGACTGTCTGATGACAGCCATGCACCCTCCGCGCTGTTCCCTGTTCGCTCCCCACCAGCAATACTCCTCCACCGGAAACCTTCCCAGCAGGAGCTTCTGCAGGGCCGGGCTGGTGGGGGAGGGGCGGGGCCCAGATCTGGCCTGTGCCTCCGGGCGACAGCCCAGTGCCCAGTGCATCCATCTTTCTCCTGGGCAGAGCGAGCCCTCAGTGGGCCTTGCCAAGCTCTGCAGGGCATTCAGTGCCCTCCCACCTGGCCTGAGCCCTCGCAACCCACTTGGTGCTCTGGGCACCAGCCTGGAATCGCTCCCCCCACCCCCACCAGCCAGGGAGGGTTGGCACCTCCTCTAGGAAGCCCACCCAGTTATCCTTTGGGTCTGGGCATTCCCTGTCATTCCTACCCTGCCCCTGGAGCTCTTCAGCAGGGTTTCGCTTGAGTTTGGCAGCCTCGGGTCCCTCACCTGTGATGCTGGCTGTGAAATTTGTTTAGCGAATGAATGAATGAATGAATGAATGAAGGAGCCTGCAGAGGCCCCTATGCGGAAGGCGGAAGGCGTAATAATAACAGGACCGGGCCTCCTGGTTTCCCCACCAGCAAGGTCATCCAGGCTGCTCAGAGCTGCTCAGAGCCTTTGCCGAGCTCTCAAACCCTGGGAATCTTCCCCGGGCAGGGAATAAGCATCGCTCCCAGGTCATCTGACCCTGACCTCTCCACCCAGCCTTATGGCCCCACCAAGTGAAGGAGGCTGCATCCCACCGCTTCTACTCAGCTCACTGGGTGTCTGCTGTGAGCCTCACAATGCGAGGCTCCGAGGCTCCGGTGCTGGCTCCTGCCCACGGGCCCGGCCCCTCCTTAGCAGGGGTGGGCGTGTCCTAACCTCCTGGCTCCTCTCCAAACTGCCCCCATCCCCGTGTTCTCCTGTAGCTGTCCAGGCACCCTGCAGACACCAATCCTGCCACACAGGGGCCCAGGGCGGGTGGGGAGCCTGGCCTCAGCCCTGGGCCAACAGGTGGCTGCCTGGAGTTTCAGTCTGGTCTCCACCAGGGGGTGGGGGTGGGGAGGGGGGAGCAGGCACGGAGGGCACGCCCAGTCTGTCCCTGGCCAAGGTGCGAAGGGCATCTGCTGTGGGCCAGGCACCTGCAGGATGCTTGGAATCCACACAGCAGGGTTCAGATGAGGAGGGGGAAGCCCAGAGAGGTGAGCAACACGCCCTAGGTCACACAGCACAGCTCTGACCCAGGCAGGGGTAGGACTGGGGCAGAGGGCTGGCCTCTCTGGACCTGGGGTTTGTGCACAAGGGCGTCGTGGTGGCGGAGAGTCCCTGGACACGCCCAGGCTGGCGAAGGGTGACACTCACAGCCTTCAAGGCCACAGAGCACTATTGGGTGGACTGTCTGCCTGTTTATTCTTCTGATTATTCTTGGTCTCATGGCATCTGCTTTAGGACATTGAACACCACCTGCTGTTCTTGGCCGGCCTGAGCCTCTCTGCTCATTCCCCCAGGGACTGCCAGGCCCCTCCTGAGGTCCCCAAGAGGGGCCAGACGGGCCCTGGGTCACCCAGAAGGTCCTCGGTGGGGCCAGCGGGAACCTATGTCCGCATCCTGGCCCTCCTCCCTCTGCCCAGCTCAGGGAGGGGTGTCATGCAGGGTGTGGGTCGAGAAGGGCACCTGGGCTCCATCCTGCTCACAGTCCGAGACCCGGGGAAATGCAGGGCTCCCTGGGCAGGGCAGCCCCAGGCATGGCTGTACAAGGACATCCTACTCGTGACCCCTGAGCCCCCGCCCCCACCCCTGCCTCTCCCGGGGCAGCCGGCACCTCCCCAGCCGGGCGCTCTCAGCCTGGCATGCCCCCTGCCCTCGTCGCCTGCTGGAGGTCTTCCCTCGGGCCCGGGACACCCGTCCGCGGGGAGAGAGCTGTCATCCACAGTGCGCCGGCTGTCTGCGAGCTGCCCCCAGGTCCCCGCGCACTCCCCGCTGCCCCAGTCCCCGTTGCTGCCTGTGAGGACACTGAGGGGCGGGGCGACGAAGCGCCATGTCTGGGCCTCGCTCTGTCGTGTGAGCTTTGCCCGTGGACGGAGAGACAGAGGCCCAGCAGGCCCCAGGCCGCGCAGCCCAGTGCTGAGGTCAGAGAAGTGGTTGGGACCCCTGCTTTGGAGGCATCGTACCTGACCTTGAACCCGCCCCCATCCGCCTCACAGGACTCACAGAGGGGGGCAAGGTGGGAGCCTGGGTAAGACCGTGCTGGGGGGGCAAGGGGGGCAGGAAGCTCTGGGGGAGCACATGTTCCAGGCAGGAGGAGCCGAGCAAAGGCCCTGTGGTGGGAGCTTCTGGGCTCAGGACCCTGGAGAGGCCTGTGGGCTGGCCTGGGTGAGGGATGGGATAGCTCTGCTTGCCTTGCTGTGGGGCAGCTCCCAGGCTCGGGTCTGCTGACCCCAGTGCACCTCCTCAGGGAGGCCCTCCCAGATCGCTCTACCTTCTCTTTTCACCCTGCTTTGACTTCCTTCCTTCCTTCCTTCCTTCCTTCCTTCCTTCCTTCCTTCCTTCCTTCCTTCCTTCCTTTCCTTCTTTCTGTTGCTGCCCTCCTACCACCTGTCAGCTTAGGGGTGATTTGTTTTTCCTGTTTCTTGTCTTTCCCTCCTGGACTGGCAGACTAGTGAGGGCAGGGCCCCGGCCACCCCTTCAGGGCTGCCCCTGAATGACCAAATGATGATTTTTAAAGGGATCACTCTGGCCTCTTTGAGCCTTAGTTTCCTGGTCCATGAAGTGGGCATGTTGAGCCCCACCCCCTCGCATCAGGGGCCCCAGCAGGACAAAATGAGGCCAGCGTGTGCCAGTGTGCAGGCGCTAGAAGACCCCAGTGCCCCTCCCCATCACCCTCTAGAAGCAGGGCCCTTGCTTTTGCCAAGGCTCAGAGACGGGCAGTGACGTGCCCATGGCCACACAGCTGGGCAGCCCCTGGAGGGGAGGAGGTGGTACCCCGGTGACCCCCCAGCTGGGGAGGCCTGCGGGCAGGTCTAGCCGCCTGCCCGCCAGAGGGCTGTGAGCCGCCACCGCGTCCCTTCTGTCCCTTCCATCCCTCCGTCCTGCCTGAGACGGCACAGCTGCTCCTTGTCTGTCCCGCCCGGCACCCTGGCCACAGGCCAGTTCCCACCCTGTCCGCCCCCCTCGGGACCCTGTTTCTCCTGCCCTTCTCACAGGGCAGCGACCGCCAGCCAGAGCCGGTCGGGGGCAGTGCCAGCTCGAGGCTCACGCTGGGGGCTGGGTGGGCCGGCCGCCCTGGGCCTCAGTTTCCCCATCCTCCAGAAGCGCGGGGGAAGGGCCAGGGCTGGAGCACAGGGTCTGAGCTATGGGTTGGTGCAGCTAGGAGTCTGTCTACATGAACCCCTCCACCCCCAGCCCCGCCCCAGCCTGGGGGACAGGGGTGGCCGCAGCCTCAAAGCTGCTCAAGCACCCAATGTCTTCCCTAGCCTGGCCTCTGCCTTGACAGGTGGGAAAATCGAGACACAGCTTTGGGTGCCCCGCAGATGATCAGTAAGTGTGCTGAATGAATGAATGGATGAATGAATGAAATCCAGGGAAGGGGGAAGCCAGCAGCACAGGTGGGACTCTGGGGTCAGGAGGATGCTCCCACAAGCCCCTGGGAGCCCTTCCTCCCGCCTCTTCACCCAACTGTCCAGCTGTGACCACCTGGCTCAGTTTTCCCCTCTGGGTCTCAGTTTTCCCATCTGTACAATGGCTTCCTACAGGGTGGGACCTCAAAGCCCCTTTCAGGCTTAGAAATCTCCCCTTCCCAGATCCGGGAGCATTTTGTCAGCCCCTCACACCCTACGCTGCTGCCTGGCTGGGCAGTGAGGACACCCCAGCTCGGGGACGCCCCGGACAGCCCTTGGGGGACTCACCGCACTTCGCCTACGCTGGCCTGGCGGCTTGAGGCAGAGCCGGCACAGCTTAAGCCTGGTCGACCTCCCGGGGCGGCTCTGTGGGCCACTCTGTCCGGCAGCCGACCGCCTTCCTGGGGCCTGACGTCAGGCCAGCGCTGGGGCTCCTTTTGGGCAAAGGCGGAGGGGTGGGGGCGGGGTGGGGGCGGGGCAGGCTCCTTCCCCCGCCCGCCAGCCCCCAGGAGGAGCCTGGTTCCAGGGCCCTGGGGGAGGGAGCCTAGGGCCAGCCGACTTTGCAGCTCAGCCCTGGCCTGATAGAGGAGGAAACTGAGGCAGAGAGGGGCGGAGCCGAAGCGCCCCCCCCCCCCCAGCTGGGGGGAGGGGAGGAGTGGAGAGGGAGGGTGGGCCACCTGGCTCTCTGTTCCCCCAGCACCTGGTCTGGGGAGGCTGCAGGGAGCGAGGCTGGCAGTGCGGGAGGTGGGAGTGCCACGCTCAGTCTGGGAGCCGCATGTTGCTGCTCTCTCTGCCGCCCGTGGCTCCCTGGGTTCCCCGAGTGCGGAGAGCCATCTGGGCTTTCTGTTTTGTGTGTTCTGGGCCTGGGTGTGGCTGTGTGTGCCCGTGACCTGCACACTCGGCGTCTGGGCCTCCCCGTTTGGGCCCCTCCTGTGTGTCCCTGGGGCGGACACGGCCTTGCAGGGGCACACGCGTGGGGTCGGGTGCGTGGGAAAGACCAGCATGTGGCCGGGGCCAGCGGGATGGGGCCGTGGGTCGTAAGTCTCAGCAGCCAGGCCTGATCTGGGAGTGGTGGCCGGGGAGGGACATCCCTCCCCAGACAGACACCTCGACCAGGGTGGTGGCTTGGGGGCCGGTCGAGCCAGCCAGCCCGGGTCAGGGCCTGAGGGCGGCTGTGGGTGGGACCAGGAGGGCTCAGGGTCAGGTCTCTGCTGTCTCCTCTGCCAGAGTGGCCTCTCTAGTCCCCGCGGCTGGGCTGCTCCTTGCTCATGCAGTGGAACCACCCAGCACCTTCTGGGCTGGGCCACGCAGGGCGCTGGGATGCTGCCTGAGAGGTGGGGACCCAGGTCCCCGAGATCTCAGTCTGGTCAGAGATCCTTGCAACCAGCAACCAGTGGGGAGGGGTGTGGTCAGGAGGGCTTCTGGGGGGGCAGCACAGGAGGGAGGGCAGGGGGGAGGGGAGGCCATGTGGGCAGGGGAAACTGCGCGTCAGGGGGCGGGATGGGCGGTGAAGCTGGGAGTGATCAGAGCCCCTCCACCTTAACTGCCCTGTGGGAACCAGAGTGGTGGACCTGACCCTGAGGGCGGTGGGCAGCCATAGAAGATTTGGTGAGAGGGTGGTCCCTGGTGCGGCTTTCCTGCCCCCAGGTCCAGGCTCCCTGCTAATACAGGGCGGAGCTCACAGGCTACCAGTGCTCATCTCCCTAGAATGCTGTCCTGTGTGTCTCAGAAGGGAAACTGAGGCCCAGGAAGGTGTGATGTCTCTAGCCCACCCCAGCCCCTGCCCCAGGCGGGCACTGGCTCCGGGCAGTGCCGATTCCGTGTTATTTCTGAGCAGGGCAGCCTGGAGGCAGCCAGGATGTGGGCGGGGGCCCGAGGGCTGAGCCAGCCCGAGGCTCACATTTTATGAGCTGGAGACTGAGGCTGAGTCATGGGCAGGGCCGGCCAGGCGCACACAGGCTGGTTCCCAAAGAAATCGTGGGGCGATGCCCTGCAACACAACAGATGCCGGCAGACTGCCTGGGGGAGCCGGCGGCAGCCTGGGTGGGCTTCCAGGGCCCCTCTCCCCAGGGGAGCACTTTTCTGTAGGACCCAGGAGTCTTTTGGTGGGGGGGGAAGTGCCGGAGGCCGTGAGGCTCACGGTGACCCTCCCCTAGCCCTCGACGGGCTGGGTCAGGCCAGGCTGCCTGTGGCTGGGGTCAGGGGTTGGATAGTGGCTGGGTCAGGATAGGGCTGCCCCTCCTGGGGCCCAGCCTGGTGGACAGCCCCCCCCCAGCCCCTCCCTCTCTCAGCTGGCGCTCTGGGATTCTGTAAAGCTGCCCACAGCACTCACGGTGACCCTCGCGATGCCCGGCTCACCCTGCCCTCCTGAGGGACTGAGCCACAAATAGCAGCCGCGCGGTCCGGGTGGGGGGGGGGGCGTCGGGGCAGGCAGGGGACACTTGGTGACAGCCAGGCATGTCCTTCACCGTCCTGGTGCCTGTGGCTGCAGACCCCATTTGTCCTCCTGAGTGGCCCTGTCTTGATGCCACTCGAGGGTGTAAACAGTGCCAGGGCTCTGGCCTCATGGCCTGCAGCCTGGGGTGAGCCTGCCGGGTGGGGGACGCAGACCAGCTCTGCAGACCCTCTCCCCGCCGGAAGCGGTTGGGGAACCCCCAGCCCTGGGGCGACCGGGAGCTGGGTGAGAAGGCCCCTCAGGACCCTCCGAAGGGGTCAATGGCCATGAGGCCCTGGCAGGGGCCGGGCACCCGTGGGGAGGGCAGGGTGAGTGGGGCCTTTCTCTCTCTGGGAAAGGTGACCTCGAGTGTCCGAGGTAGGGGTGTGGGGAGGCTGGAACAGCGGGGCCCCTGGGCAGGCCTGGTTCGAGCCTGGAGGGACCACTGGCTTCCGTGCTCTGGCCGTCCGTGTCTGGTAGAGGGAGATGAGGCCCACATGGGGCAGAGTTTTCCAAGCGAGTGAGGAGGGCTCGGGCTGGGAGATGCCCCCCCTTCCCCTGCCTCCGGCCCTAGAAACAATGGTGCTCCTTTGGGCCATGTGACTAGCACTTGGCCACAACCCACCTTGTGAGAAAGGTCCAGGGCGCTTCGCAAGGGCCCCGTGCATAGTTGTCTAGCTCTGGGGCCATCCTGGCGGTGACTACTCGGACCACTGTCCCTGGGCTTTACTCCCAATTCCCCAGACCCTGTTTGTCACCCAGGAGCCCCTCCGAGCTCATCTGGTCCCACCTTGGATTTTAACAGGTGGAGAAATAGAAGTCCAGAGAGGGATAGAGACCTCCCCAAAGCCACACAGCGAATGGGTCATGGCAGATGCTGGTGGGAGCCGGGCCTGGGCTTCCAGACAGCCCTCGGCAGCCACGTGGTGGCCTGACTCCTGGGCCCGTGGGCCACCGGAGTGACCAGGGCAGGGTTGTCCGACCTCCCATTAAACTCAGTGTCTGGGACCTCAAGAACCTTCCCCATGGGTTCAGCGACACCACGGCCACGTTCCCACAGCAGCCTTGACAGGCAGGTGCAGTGATGGTTCCACGTCGCAGGTGTGGAAACTGGGGCCCAGAACCAGGCCACCGACCCGCCCCCCAGCCAGAGAGCAGCTGGCTACACTCACGGCCACTGCCGCTCTCTCCAGCCTCACCCCGAAGTGCAAGTGTCCACGTCTCACCCCACCCCCGCTGGGCGTGTGCACCGCGCCGGCCCTGCTCCGCCCCTGTGTGCACACACCTGCACTTGCACGGGCACACACACACCTGCAGGACACACAGATGTGCACACACAGGTGCACGCGCACGCCTCTCTCCAGCCTTTCGGTTAACATCAAGCCCTCTTGGGAGGGGAGCCTGCAGCACCCCGCCCCCATGCATGCAACTGGGCTGGGACATTGGGTGGAGGAGGCATTTGGAAACCAGGGGAAATGGCTCAGGGGGCATTGAGTCTCCCCCGTGTCAGACATCCTGAGCTGGCCTGCCCAAGGGGAGGGAGCTTCTCATAGGCCCCACTGCCCATGCAGGGATTCACACCGGGCTCTGGCTGATGGTGGGGCCCACCGAACTGACCCTACCTTTTACATGTGAGCAAGCCCAGGCCAGGAGCGAGGCTCTGCTTTCCCAGCTCAGACGCCGTGGCAGCACCCCAACCCCCAAGCCTCCCCATAGCCTGGGCAGGTGCTCCCCCATGGCCTGGCCCCTCACTCGTTACTAGCCAGTAGGGGTGGGGGTGCATAGGGATGGTCGTTGGGCCCCCAGAGCCCATCCAGGAGCAGCTCAGGGGATGCTAGGAGAAGAGGGGGTTCCCCTGGGGCAGAGACGACAGTGAGGCTGTGTGACCATGGGCTTCCCGTGTGCCCCATCCCAGGCCTGCCCCCAGACCAGCTCATGTCATCGGCCCCGTCCATGCAGGGAGAGGAGGCTGAGCCCTGGCCTCCCCTGGGCTCTCACAGGGCTCCCTAGGACTGGGGATGGGGACCAGGAGCCCTGGGGACCCTCATCGGAGAGGTGACAGCAGTCTTTTCTGGGGCCCAAGGCCCCGTCCCTCCCCACAGCCTCCTGTGTTCTGGGGACGTGGTGGGAGGGCCCTGCTTATGCCCCAGTGGGTCCTGGGCACCGCGATACGAAACAGTGGGGGCTGTGACCCCCTAAGCTGACCCCTAAGCTGCTGGGTCCTGGCCTACGGTTTGGGCATAGCGATGCAGGGCTGGGGCGGTCGGCAGGCACCCGTGACCGAGGCACATTTGTGGAGCAGTGGCTGCGGGCCAGACCTGCGCTGTCCGGGAGCACTTCCGGCGTCCGCCAGACAAGCGTCCCTGGGGCACCCCGTTACCATCCTTGCTCCACAGAGGGACCGCTGGAGTCACCTGCCCCGGTCACGCTGCTGAGGGTGGAGCCGGGCTAGGCCTGCAGAGCCTTTGCTCAGGAGCTCCAGGAGCCCATCCCGGGCAAGGTGGGGAGGCCCCGCACCCAGGGCAGCCAGTGCTGGGTTTGAGGTCTCCTCCGGGTCCAGGCCCCTGGGCTCGGGCAGCTGGACGCCCAAGTTCTAGAGGCCGAGGGCCAGGTGGGGCCAAGGCTCCCTGGGCAGAGCCAGTCCGGCCCACCCAGGCCCCGAGCCGGCCGCATCCCTGCAGGGCCTCAGGACCTGCTTTCTGTTCCAGCCCTTCCGGACCTCTAGCCGGCCCCGTGGGACCGGAAGTGCAGTATGTGCCTGTGTCTGTCTGTTCAGAGGGGCAGCCCCAGACGCCCAGGCTCCCCTGACCTTAGCTGCCTGGCTGACCCTGGCGTGGGAGCGGGTCGGCGGGGGAGCCGTGTGCGTGCAGCGAGGCCGTAGCAGCCGCGGCCCTTCTCTGACAGCCCTGTCCGCCTTCCCTCGCAGGAGGCAGTGAGCTCCCTGTCACTGTAAGCAGCCAAACAGCCCAGGCGGGCACAGCCCCGAGCTGCTGCACGGGCGTCTGCCTGGATGCGCAGGAGGCCTCATGACCTCTGAAGTGTGGGACACAGAGACCCCAGGCTCTAAACGTCACTGGTTCTAAGGTCCTGGGGTTCCAAACTTCTAGGGTGCTGTCACTTGTGGGGTCCCTTCCACAGGCCCTGCCTCCTGCCCCGCCCTCATCCAGAGACAGAAAACCCGACGCTGGGGAGGCAAGTCCCTCCTGACCCCCAGCTCTTCTCGCCACCTCGAATGCCCTCTCACTTCTTTCTAGGTCCAGTGCACCCTCACTTCAAGGCCGCCTCTTCCTTGAAGACCACCCACTGACTCCTCTCACCCAGGGCCCGAGGGCAGTCTGGGCCCTGCCTCACTTGCCAAGTCTGTTTCAAACTGGATGTTAGGCTCCTCCCAGGCAGGGCCAGAATTCTACTTGTTCCTCCTTCTCCGATGCCCAGCATTTGTACGGGTATACAGTAAGAGCTCAATTATTGCAAATGCCCACTCATTTAAAAAATGGGCGGTAGCGCAGGGCTCCATGCTACCATGGCCCCATCGCAGGCACTTGGACCTCTCTCTTGCCTTTTTTACAGAATTCCCCAGAGCCTTCCAGGGTGGCGCATGCCTCTCTTAGAACAGGAAGTTCTTCCTAGTGTCTAACCTCTTCTCTCCTGCTGCAGCTTCGTCTCATCTTTCTGGGTTTTAGGGCTGCTCACCGTCTCTTCCAAAGGGCCAGGCAGCCTCCTCTTGGTTGGTGAAGGGAGTAGGGTGCCCTGTACATAATACCCTCCTTGTTAAAGGTTAGCAAAGTAAGGCTCAGAGAGGGCAGGGGCCTGAGGCCACCCAGCTGACGGGAGGTGGAGCCCGGATTTGAAACAGGCACCCGGAATGTGATCCTGCATTTCTCTGCACAGAGCCCCTCCTGCGGCTGACGAGGCACAGGGGTGGGGGGTGGCAGGAGCCTGGGGGGACCCCTGCCTCCTCCACCCTGCCCGGTGCCCTGAGGGGGAGGCAGCCGGTGGGAATGGGCAGGGGTGCTATTTCTGTTGGCTTTCTGGAAAGCTGATGCCGGTTCTCGGGGTTGGCGGGAGCGTCGGGGAGCGAGCAGGCACCCGCCAGCGGGCACCCCTCCCCGGGATTCTGAAATGGGGCCGCGGTGAGATGGGAAAGCGTGGCGGCCCCTCGGCCCTCTCTACAGACTGCAGCCAGCCTGGGGTGTTCGGAGGCTTGAGGACGCCCGCCCCGTGTGACCTGGCTACTTCTCACTGCAGAGTGATCCGCGTGTTAGACAGAGGGGCGCTGCCCGAGCCCCCAGGGGGGTGTTTGGTAACACACGGAGCAGCTGTGTCTCCTGCATTTTATAGAGAAGTGGCCTGGGCTGGGTGGGGTCTACCCGGGGTTGGGATGTCGGCTCCCCACTGGACAAGTAGCCACGGCCTTGCTGATGGGGCACAGTACGGGGTCGTTTGTCACTAAGGAAGTGCCTGTTCCCCCAGATCATTCTGTTCTGCTGAGCTGTTTTCCCAGAGGCCTCCTGGGGAGGTTGGCCGGGCATTGCCCTCTGTCGGTGGGGGGGACGGCCCGCTCTACCCCCCGCCCCAGGGCACTTGCCCTCTCTCTCAAGCGGCCTCTCCAGGACCCTGGCCAGGTCCTCAGAAGCTCTGGTGACAGGGAGCCAGTGCCAGGCTCAGAGTCCGAGACCTGGACTCAGGTCCCAGTCTGGCAACTGATCGGTGTGGGAGCCAGGGCTTCATGGCCCCCAGGCCTCAGCTTGCTCACCTGGCATAGGGAATGCTGATGATCCCTCAGTCCTGCCAAAGGCATAGGCCCATGTGGGAGGGGTCATGTGTGGGTCAAGGGCAGGGCTCAGAGTGGGGCCAGAGGCAGGGCTTGGACCAGGATAAGATTCAGTCTGTGAAAAGGATCAGGTTTCAGCATGTGGCCAGGATCAAGGCTCGGTGCATGACCAGGATCAAGGCTCAGTATGTGCCGAGGATCAAGGCTCAGTGTGCCCAGGATCAAGGCTCAGTGTGTGCCCAGGGCTCATTCTCTGTTGGGAGTCAACAGTCAGGGTACCCAGCCTGGGCATGTGCCACTCTACCATCTGACCCTGGCACCTCTCAAGAAAGGATCTCACACTGGGTGCCTGGGTGGTTCACTTGGTTAAATGTCCGACTTTTGATTTTAGCTCAGTGATGATCTCATGGTGGGTGAGATCGAGCTCCTCACTGGGCTCCGTGCTGCGTGGAGCCTGCCTGGGATTCTCTCTCTCCCTCTCTCTGCCCCTCTCTCTCAAAATAAGTAAATAAATATTAAAAAAAAAAAAAAGGATGTCACACATCACTGGTGGCCCTGGGACCTCTGTGCCCTGCCCTGCCCCAGGAGGGCCCCTCTTTCTGCTGAGGAATGGGGAGGTACCAGAGGTCCCACACGAGGCCCCTCCCCAGCGGTCCCCCCTCTCCACGGAGCTGGCTGGCAGTGCCTGGCATCGGCCTGCGGAGCCCCTGCTGGAGGACAGAGCCCAGCCCTGGCCTGCGGGCAGGCAGGCGGGCGGGAGGGCTGGGGACGGGTGAAGCCTGGGGCAGGAGTGAGCGACAGCGTGTGGCCAAGTCCTGTGTGCAGGCTGTCTTGATGACCGCTCGTGGTCAAGGGTGCCTTTTCACGACCAGCAACCTGGTTCCCATCCCCGCCTGGGCGATTCTGGAGGGTTGGGCTGCGTGGAGCGGACCTGGGCTCCAGGCCCTCCCCTGTCCTCTCTCCGGAAAAGAGCCATGCCTCGGTCCCGGTGGCACCCACCCCCCAGGCCCTGTACCCCAGGCCCTTCTCTGGGTGGTGTGGGGGGTGGGCCGGGGGCCTTGGACCTTGCCGGGGAGCCCGTCATCGGATGCACGGACATGAGTGGACGTGGCGGTGTCAGCGTTTGGCTTCGGGATGTGAGTGCTACAGACAGACCCCCAGGGCTGAAAGGGGTGCGGGAAGTGACAGTCCCTGCAGGGCAGGGTGGGGCCTGGACCAGCCTGATCCAGGAGCAGCTCTTCTAGGCTGACTTAGTGCTGGATTTTTTTTTTTTTAAGTAGGCTTGGTGCCCAGTGTGGAGCCCAACGGGGTGCTTGAACTCACGCCCCTGAGATCAAGACCGGAGCTGAAATCAAGAGTCAGACAGGAGCCACCCAGGCGCCCCGCCCCCTCTTCTAGGCTGATTTAAGACCTGAGGCTCCAGAAGGCAGGTCCTTGGAGACCTGCTCCAGGGCTTCGGCAGTGGAACTGAGCCTCACCTGTCCCCAGGGGTCGGGGACCCCACAGCCCCCCACGCTCAGGCAGCAGAGCGTTTTGTTGGAAGAACAGTGCTTCCCACTGTGTGAAACAGAAGAGGGGCTGCCTTGGAGGTCCTGGGGGAGGGGACTCGCAGAAGCCACCGCGTCTGGACCTGGGCGGAGCCCGGCAGAGCCCCTCGCCGCACCCCCACCCCCATCTGGGCAGGTGGCAGGTGGGACCTGGTCTGTCCCCTTGGGGGGGGAGGCCCTGCTGGTGAGGAGGGTGGGAGAGGAGCAGGGCTCAGGCAGGACTCACAGCTGGTGGCCAGTTCTGGGTGGGGCGTCCCTCGCTGGGGGCAGGGGGAAGGCGGGGCGGGGGGGGGGTCTCTAGAAGCTGATGGCTGCTCTGTCTGTGTCCTGCCTGTGAGTATGTGGGAAAGAGGCTGGCTGGCCGTGGCAGGGTGAGGAAGACCCCCAGACCTCAGAAAGGAGCCCTGGGTGCTGGCCACCGGCCCGGCCTCTGCCTGCACCAGGCACCTGTGTGTGTGGGCAGGTGGGCAGTCGGGGAATTCAAGAACATTCTCCACAGGAGGAAGCTGAGAATCTTGCATTCTTTTAGCAAGGAGGCCCGTCCAGGGGGCTGGATCCCGCGTCCTGGCTGCTTTCGGTGGATCTGTGAACTCCCAGCAGTTGTGTATGAAGTTGTGTTTGTGTTGTGAGGGTGTGCCCCGGCCGTAAGGATCCGAGGCCCCGGGGCGGTTAGAAGCGTGGTGTGGTCCTGTCCCCTCCCTGCAGGCGGGCCGGCCGCCCCTGCCGTCACACACGGAGCCGCGGGGTCAGAGCCGGGACAGGCCGACTGCTCCAGAGCGCCTCTCTGCCCCCGCGCCCTGGACCCTCCTTGTGGGGCCAACTCGGGTTTCTAGCCTGGTCCCTAGGAGGCTGGAGAGACTGGGACGGGCCTCGGATGGGGCGACGGGGACGTCCTGGGGGGACAGGTTCTGATTCAAATCCTGGCCCTGCTGCCTCCTCTCTGAGGCAGGTCACTAAGCCTCGCTGTGCCTCAGTTTCCCCTCATCTGTGTGATGTGGGCGGCAATGCTTGGTGCTGCGGTGAGGAGTGAAGGAGGCGACAGGTGTGTTTTGGGGTCCAGGTCGTGGTCGTGTGGGGTCGAATGCACGGGTGTGTGTCAGAGTCGCCCGGGAGCTGTGATCACACGATGCCCGGCTCCGGAGAGGCAGCTGCAAGTGGCCTGCGACTGACGCCCCTCCAGCAGTGCTGTCACCAGGGGCGGCTGTCGCTGGCGGAGCCCGGCTCCTGCCGGCTCACGAGGGCGGCTCGGAGTAGACACTCGGTCCTCGGCCTGCTCACACCGGTTTCCAGCCCGGACCCCGCTGCCACTTACTGATGTTGGCGTTAGTCCCGGTGGGCGTCAGCGTTTCCCTCCGTCCTCACCCCTGCATCCCTCCTAGCTCTCCACCATCCTTCCTCCCCCCTCCCTCCTCCCCCTCCCTCCTCCCATCCTCCGCCTCCCTCCTCCCCCTCCCCCTCCATTCCTCCCCCTTGCCCTCTCCCCTCC
>NW_024080702.1:1037870-1040596 GCF_003009895.1 Hyaena hyaena | reverse complement strand
CCCTCCCCCTCCCCCTCCATCCTCTACCGTCCATCCTTCCCGCCTCCCCTCCACCCTCCACCCTCCATCCCTCTAATCCCTTCAAAACAAATGGACGTTACGTTGTCTGAGGCCTCACAGATAATTATTTTTCTCCTCTGTAAATCAAACCCTGTTTAAATCCCCTTCAGTCCTTCCCGCCGGGGCCCCCGCCACTCGGGGCCTGCACCTCATCTCCGGCGAGCAGGTTTGTTTAAGGTCGGCTGACACTTCTGCCTGGTCGTGTGTTTACAGTGGGGCTGTCAGCGGAAACTCCAGGTGTGGGAGGGAAGCCTCCGGGTTTATTCTGGCCAGAGAGAGGGTGGGGGCTGGGGGGTTTCAGGACACACTTCCACACGGGGGTCGCAGGCAGCCTGTCCCCAGCTCTGTCACTGTCTGCATTTCACAGGTGAGTCCGCACATGACTTCCTCTGAGGCTCAGAGGGCACCCCAAAGGCCAGAGACAGACCTGAGACATGGCTCCAGGCTTCCAGGTCCCTGCCCCCTGAGGAGGAGCCCAGGAAGGCTTCTCAGAGGCGGTGACATCTGAATTGGTTGTCTGGGAAGACTGAGGAGGAGGAAACTGGCAGGTGGTGGAGGGAAAGGCATTGCCAGCAGAGAACAGCTGGGCAGAGCTGACTGAGGAGGGGTGTGGCCAGAGTGTGGCAGCACTGGGGGAGGGGCGGGAGGTTCTGGCCTCTGCCTGGGGCTGACTTCCGGCTCCTGCACTGCTTTGCTGTGTGGCCTTGGGGACATCACCTAACTTCTCTGGGTCTCAGTTTCCTCAGCTGTAGAGCGAGGGGAGTGGTTGTGTTGACCTCTCAGGGCCATGGGAAAGAGAAGTAACCTAGGAGCACAGGTGGGAGCCATACTCAAGAGTTTGGACCCCACCCTGTGGTCATGGGGAGCCGCGGCAGGTGACTGAACAGTGCCAGGGCGGATGCGTTCCCGAGGCTCTTGCCGGAGACAGTGCTCGGCTCTGAGCTCCCAGGCCGGTCCTGCGTGGCTGGGTTTACACCGCCACCCTCCGACCAGTCAGAGGTCACCACCCTGCCTCCTAGCTGGCGTTGGTGCAGGGTGGGCCAGCCTCGCCTGCTTTAGGCCGGGGAGAGGCCACCAGAGGCATCCTTGCGGGTTCTGGGCTCTCGCCTGTCCCTGCATGACCAGGCGGCCTTTTGGCGACCGTGAGGGAAGCCCACCGAGAATGTGGGTGGAGAAGAATCTCAGAGAAGCACAGCCTGAGCCCTGATCATCCTGTGCCTGGAGCCCACCCTCTCCTTGTGCTTCCTGACGTGTGAGATGGAAACTTCCTTCCTGGGAAGCCTGGGTGGTCCTGCTTTCTTTCCCTTGTTCCTCGAAGTGCCCATCACCCACATGGCCACTCCTGGAGCTGAAGCCCAGCTGTGCCCGTCCCTGCCTGAAGCCACTAGGGGCTCCCACCCCTTTACAAGGACGCCCATGCTTCCTGGAGGTCCGAGCGGCCCCACAGACCTCCCACTGTGGCCTCCGGTGACCCACGCTGGTTCCTTGACTGTCCCTAAGCACACCGGGCACGCACCTGCCTCGGGGCCTTTGCTCTGGCCGCTCCCTTAGCCAGGGACGCTTGCTGAACGGTCTCATCTGCAGCCTCATTGTGGGCCCTGCTCAGATGGCGTCCGCTCAGCGTGGTCAGCGGTCAGGACAGCCGGTTACAGCGCATCCACGCGGCCGGGACTCTCAGTGGCCTGAACAGTGAAGACGTGCTTCTCACTCTTGCCGCATGTCCACTGCAGGTCAGGGGAGAGGGGGCGGGGCTCTCGCTCCCTGTCATCCTGGCGCCCAAGTGACAGCAGCACTGGAAGAGTCACAGGGGCTTCAGTGTCCTCTGCTGCGAGGGGAGGGGCGCACTACCTGCCGGCCCCTGCGTGCTTTGGGCTGGAAGTGCCCTGTCTCCTGAAGTCCACGGCGGGGGCTGGTGACCCGAGCCTGGGAGGAAGGCGTCACCCACAGTGGCACCTGCCCTCGGGTCCCATTAGCAGCCCTCTGCCACCCTGTCCACATCATCACCTTTTTTCTCGTTCAGGAAAAAGATACACTAGATGAACTATTTTCGGGCGTACAGCTCAGGGTGTTTGGTGGGTCTCCAGTGTCGGGGGGCATCGTCTGCACCGACTTGTGGAGCATTTCCGTCACCCCAAGAGGAGACCCCATGCCCAGCGAGCAGTTGCTCCCTGCCCCCCCAGCCCTGAGGGGTGCTCAGCTCTCGCGTCTCTGGATCTGCCCGGTCCGCACCCGGACGGGATCCTGGAGGGCGTCCTGTGGGTCTCTGCCCGCGTCTGCCAGGCTCGCGGGTCTGCCCAGGTGGCGCTGTGTCTCCTTCCTTCCGTGAGGGGCGCTGGGGTCGCGGCCACCTCGGGCGGCCAGGAGTAGGGCTGCCTGGCCCCTGTGCGGGCAGGTTTGGGGGGCACCCTGTTTTCAGGCCTTGGGGCACAGCCCACACCCAGGCGCCTCCCGCCTCCCGCGGCCTCCGTCACCATGTGGGCGCGGCCCGCAGGCGGTGGGTCCTCCCCCTCCCTCGCTGCCTCGGTCACGTGGCCATTCCATGTCCCACCCGCTCGGGAGAAGGGCCAGGGCAGACAGGTGCCGCGGGAGAGCGCGGGCTCACGGGACGCCTCCTTGTCTTGTCACTTCTGGGGGTCAATCTCTTGCTGCGGCTCATTGTAGATCAG
>NW_024080702.1:994673-1037719 GCF_003009895.1 Hyaena hyaena | reverse complement strand
GTCACCGTGTGGGCGCGGCCCGCAGGCGGTGGGTCCTCCCCCTCCCTCGCTGCCTCGGTCACGTGGCCATTCCATGTCCCACCCGCTCGGGAGAAGGGCCAGGGCAGACAGGTGCCGCGGGAGAGCGCGGGCTCACGGGACGCCTCCTTGTCTTGTCACTTCTGGGGGTCAATCTCTTGCTGCGGCTCATTGTAGATCAGACCAGGGCCCCCGGGGGTGCCTGACGCGTGGATAGCACTGAGCCCCCCACACACTATGTTTTTCCCCATGTGTCCGTACCTGTGAGAAAGTTTAGTTTAAGGGGGCTCCTGTACACTGATTTCGGGGGGTTCCTATACAGTGGTTTAGGGGGATTCCTGTACCCTGATATAGGGAGGCTCCTGTACCCTGATTTGGGGGGGCTCCTGTACCCTGATTTAGGGGGCTCCTGTACCCAGATTTTTCTCCGCGGTCAGTTGTGCCTGCTGTGCTGTTTCCCAGCAGAGAACCAGAGATGTAAACAGTCAGGTGTGTCAGGATGAAGTGTGTTTTGCATGGAGGCACCAGACACTGCCGCCCTCAGCTTATGCCCAGCGAGCTCCCTGACACATGCCCAGCGAGCTGCGTGTCGCCTCCCTGAGGCAGCCTGAGGACAGGACCAGCCCAGGTGCTGGAGCCAGGCGAGGGCGCCCCCTGGGAAACGCGCTGTGTGTGCACAGGTGACGTGGGGCTGGGCAGCGCCTGGTCCCCCCTGTTCCTTGTGAACAGACTCTGAAGAAAATCCCCCAGAGGAGTTTCGATGCTGTGGTGCCCGGGGTGCTTGGCTGGCCTCCTCTGGGGGGGTGGGCATCTCCCCAGCACTGAAGCTGGACTGCAGGGGCGATCCCCTGTCTGGGCCGCCCTGCCCACCTTGTCGCCCAGTCCCCGGAGGGCAGGGCGCATGGCATACCCACCCCCGGGGCCCTGCCCTCACCCCCAGAGCCTACGGATGGCCACTGGGGGGCCTGGGGCCGCTCGGGGTGTGTGCCCTGCCGACGGTGGCACTTCCTGTGACAGGGGACTCACTCCATCCTTAGGCCGTATTTTCAGACATGGCAGCTTCCTGGGAGGAAGGGCTCAGCCTCCTTACAAACTCTACCGCGGAGAGGGGACGGGGGACAGCAACCCAAGGCGGTGTGAGGAGCCTGGGGTCCCCACCTCTGCCAAGGGGCCACCGTGAGCTGGCAGGCCATACTGCCCCCTGGTGGCCGCCACTGCAGATGCCGAAGCTCCGCCGGTCTCTGCGGCTCGCGCTCGGCGCTCGCTCCCCTCCCTGTGCGCCTGCCGCGGGCGATGCAGGGGCTCCGGGCAGGCCGCGTGGAGAAGACAGACTCACAGATGTGGACTCTCCAGGCTTGCGGAGGCCTGGCGGGGGCCCCTCACGGTCCCTGGGCTCACGCGGGCTTGTCCCGCGGGTGCGGGAGGTCGGGGACCCTCGGTTCGGTCAGGGCTCCCTGGCCCGGACCCACCGTTTGCGGGAAGTGTTGTTAATGACCGGCCCGGTCTTCCCACAGACACCACGAGGCGGCGTCCGCGAGGCGCGCTGGGTCCCAGAGCTGCCCACCCCGCGCCCTACTGCCCCCTGCGGACCCGGGGGGTGTCCGGGCCTGTTTGCTGGTGGCAGCCGTGTCCAGGGGGTCCTCCAGCCTCTGGAGGGCAGGTCAAGGACACGGCTTGTGCAAAGTCCGGGAGGCGGGCTTGGGCTGGTGCGCTGGGGGCTCTAGACAGGGAGTTGGTCACCAGGTGCAGCAGGGGGCGCAGGCGGGCCCAGGCCCGGGTGGGGGACACACCTGGCTGCGCCGTCCTCAGGGAGGACTTTGCATGCACTGGAGCGCTCCTCTAACCTCAGCTTGGCACGCAGCCTCCCCAGCAGTGCGCCCCCTCCACAGACCTGGTGGGCCTCCGGGGTGCTCCCGACTGCGGCTGCGGGGACTGGGGAGCAATTCCGGGGGGCTCCCGGCTCCGGTCTGCAGTCCCCGGGCCAGCCGGGCGCAGGCACTCGACCGTCAGAGCCGGGGTCTCAAGCCACCAAAGGGCGCGGCAGCTGGAACTCCCAGGCTTAGCGGGGGATCCCCTGCCCTAAGCAGGGACTCCAGCCCACACCCCACTCCACCCTGGCCCTGGGAGGGGGACCCCTGTCTCCCTGAAGGGACCTGAGCCCCACCCTCCCCACACGGACTGGGGGCAGGCCTGTGTGCCCACGGGCGACGCCGAGGCTGGATTACCTCGCCCTGCTCTCGGGGATCCCTCGACCCGGGGAGCCGGCCACCAGGCCATCGCTGAGCACTGCCGCACCGTGAGGGACAGGGGCCACGGCCCACGCGGCGGCGAGCAGGCCCCTCACCCGGGGCGGGCCTTCCGGCCCCGCAGCCCCAGCCGTGACTGCCGCTCGCTGACTGGCCCTGCCCGGCCACTCGGCACTCCTGCTGCACCCACACTGAGAAGGGGCCGGCGACCACTGGCGTTTGCTGCCGTCTGAGACGCCTTGTTCCGCAGCGTGTGGACCAACGCACGCAAGTGCACACTTTGTCATCTGAGTAACGTGACTGCATCACCGGACACCCAGAGGGGCGACGCGCCACCCTCACCGCCCCTTCACACCAGAGTCCCCGCTTCTCCAAGCCTGCTTTCCTCTTCCTGTTTGGAACACGGTGCGGGTCCGCTTGCCCTGGTGGCCCAGCCTTGGGCACGGGGGTGCATTCGGGGTGACGCCAGGTGAGGGGGCATCATGGAGGCCTCAGTGCTTCCAGATGTCCCCACGACGGTTCGTCTGCAGGCGGGGGACTGGGGTGTGTGCCCGCTGGTGAGGCCCGTCCTGGGGCGTTAACGCCCCCGGGGCTCGGCGCACACCAGGCGCAGGCACTGCCAGGGTGGGGAGGGGCCCAGCGCGCCCAGAACGGGCCGCCGCCCCTGCGGCTGAGACGGCGGGTCTGGGGTGCGACGTGGCATCAACGGCGCAGTGCACGCTTCTTCTGCATGCACACGTGCTCCCGCGCGGAGCTTCTTTTGTCCGACTTAACAGTAACCACCAATTCTTCTTTCTTTGCTCACATTTGACCCGGGGGCCTGAGGAAGACCTTCAGGGATCCTTCAGTCCTAGGAACGTTTACTGAGCACCTGCTTGGTGCCGGATGAACGAGCCTCGCACAAACGAGCACCGTCTTATCCTCTGAGGTTGGAATCATGGCTACGACCCACTCTCTGGACAAGGAAACTGAGGCCAGGAGAGGTTAAAGGGCACAGCCCACTGACAGGGGCTCAGAAGTGGAGGCGGGGCCCGCGGCCCACCTGTTGCCCCCGAGACGGGCTCTCGGCCCCTCCCTGTGGCCCTGCTGCTCCTGGGGCCCGGCCTGCTGGACTGGAGGCCGCTTTCTGGAAATCCACTTAGCACTGACCTCATCTCTGTCCTCCTCAGAGCTAATCTGCTAATCCTGCCCACCCCCCGCCGCCCCTGCGCTGTCTGGATGCTCCAATACCTCCTCCTCTGCCGGCCCCTCCCCTCCCCTCAGCTCTGCTCGCAGGGAGGGTGCAGGCAGCTCCAGCGACCAGGAGCTGGCGGGGATGGGAGCTGTTCCGGGCACCCTCCCCCAGTCCCAGGGAGGACTCGGGCGGCTGGCACTCAGGCCCGGATTCTGCCTCTGCCTCTCCCAACCCGGGCATCACCTCTTCCTCCCGCACGAGAGGAGGTCAGCTCTGAGCCGCCCTTGCCCACCGTGAAGTCAGGGTTCTTCCTTTCTCCCCCCCGCCCGCCTGTCCCGCTGGCAGTGTGCGGGCTCTGCCCCCCAGACCTGGGTTAGAGCCCCGGCTCTGCCCGAAGCGAGCCTCAGTTTCCTAACTTGCACAGCGCTCCTTCCTCCGCAGGGCATGGGGTGTGGTGCTGGGAGAGACCGCACAGGCGCCCGCACTGATGCCAGGCACGGGGAGGTGAAACGGACCCCAGCCTGTGAGCCCCTGGGGAAGGCCACACGGCCCGTCCCCCAGCAGAGGGGGCCGGGGTAGAAACTTCCTGAGATTTGAGGTAGGGGAGGAGGAGGGGAGGGGTGCAGGCACCAGGTCAAGCCAAACATTAAAAACGGATTAACAACTGAAACGGACCCGAAAGCCCCACGGGCAATGGGTTGCCTCGGTGGTTGCCGAGACCCCCATTTCTGTGGAGGGTTCCTTTTCCCCAGGACCTCAAACCTGGAGTGCACCCCTGTTTCCCGTTCTCTGCTTCATGGCACTGAGGACAGAAAACTCCAGCTTTGTGGTTAAACAGGGAGGTCTGGGCTCGGTCGACTTCCAACTTGCTGTGTGATCTTTGGAAGTTGCTTAACCCCTCTGTGCCTTATCTACAAAATAGGGAGAACAATTACCTCATGTGTGGGGATGAAATAAACTGATGAACTGAGATTCGAACTCAGGTCTGCAAGGCTCTGTCCTCTGTCCCCCTGCTGACTCTAATTGGGGGTCTCCGGGCGCCATCTGATCACCCCATCTATGAACGAGCACACACCTGTGCCAGATGCTGGTGCGAATGCTGGGGACGCAGCTGGGGACATGGGGGGGGGGTCCTCAGACCATGATCAGTGTCGTGTGTAACTGCTTGGTGGGATCTCCGGCAGAGCTGAGTGAGGGGACGGCTGGTGGAGACTGAGCCCTCAGAGGAGACGGCAGCTGAAAGGGACAAGATGTGAAGGACGGCACCACAGGGATGGCCTGGGGCAAAAGTTTCCACGCAGAAGGAACAGCAAGTGCAAAGGCCCTGGGGTGGGATGGACCCTGGCTGTTGGGGGAACGGCCTGCAGGTGTGTGATGCCGTGGCAGCATGGAGCCTGGAGGAGCAAGCCCTGCCCAATCAAGTGGCCCTGGGGCCAAAGTGCCACCATGAAGGATTCTGCAGAGCAAGGGGAGGGCCCTCACTCTTGCCTTCCGGGGGTCACAGTGGCTGCTGAGGGCGGGTGGTGGGACGGGCATCCTCCCCAGGAAGTGGAGGCGGTACCAGAGCAAGCCTCCACCCCAGGGCGAGGGTGGGGCTGGTGCATGGGACTGGCATCGGGGGAGGCCGGCGTTTCCACACCTACCTCTCTGGTGCCCCTCCACATGCCACCACGGGCCTGGCCACGAGCTCCCTAGGAAGTGCTGATCCAGAAGGGGCCTCCCTCACCAGTCCCCAGGGGGCACCTTACAAACCCCCCAGGGGCTGGCGGGCGGCTGACGCGGCGCGGGCACCCGGCCGGCGCAGGTGGCACAGAGAAGCGAGCAGTGCTGGGCCTCACTTCTACCGGGGTCTCGGCAGCCCTTACAGAGACAGCTGCTGCCTTCCGGGCATCTGCGTGCGGGCCTGATGGCCGCTTCCGGGAGCCCACCTTCCGGGGCCCCCGGACAGGAGAGGCCTGGGGGCCTCCAACCCTGGTCTGACCCCAATGCCACCGCTGGGTGACTGCTGTCTAGGCCCCACCCTCCCATCAACGCCGCCCGCGCATCTGGGGCTCAGCGCCCGTGGACAATCGGAGTTGAGGCATCTAGAAGTTTCGTGAAACCCTTGGCCTCCAGACCACCTCTTCTCTCCATCCTCACTCGGGGGTCAAACGGGCCCTGACCCCTCCAGGCGGCCCGGCCGTCTCAGGGCCAGGCCGGCCGGGAACCAAGGTCAGGCCCCCGGCTCGCTCCCCGTGGCCACACCCCTTCCCACGCGGGCGGGGCCTCCGAGGCGCGCGCGCGCGGCCGAGGCGTGGGGAGCGCTCTCATTGGGCCGCCCCGCTCACGTGACCAGACGCCCCGGCTCGCGCGCCCGGAGCCGGGGCCGCGCCTGCGCGCGCCGCCCCGCGTGCGCGCGCGCGCGCCCCTCCCTCCGCCCGTCGAGCCGGCGCCGGGACCGCCAGGTCAGTCTCCTCGGCGCGCGCTCGGGCGGGGGCGCGCGGCGCGGGCGCGTGGGGCCGTGGGCGCGCAGGCGGAGGGCGGCCGCCTCCCGCGCCGGGCGCGTCCCGGGAACCCTTGCCCTGGCCTGGCGGCCGCTGGGGCGCGAACGCGGGCCTGGGCGCGGCCACGTGCAGGGGCTCCGCGGGGAGGCCGGGCTCGGGGCGCAGCCGGCGCGGCTGGAAGGGCTGACCCCGCTCCCGTCCCTGCGCGGCGGGTGACGCCTGTTCCGAGTTCATCCCCCCGAAGTTCCGGCCCGGGATCTGGTTCTGCCCAGTTTCTTCATCTGCATCGTCTGGGGGCACTTGGTCTCTGACGCTCTCGTCACCAGAACCCCACGGGCTCCCCCGGCCTCGGGTGGGACGGGTTGGCAGCGGCTGTCGCGGAGGCTGAGCTCCAGGTCCCGGTACCAGGACCGGGTCGGCAGCCGTGTCCCAGATGCCACGTGCCCCCTGGGCCCTGCTGGACAGCTGGTGGTTGGGTGGGTGGCGCGCTCAGCTCCAAGCCCGCAGAGTGCTTCCGGGGTGTAGTAGGGCGACCTCTGAGGCTGGTGCCGGGCTACCGAGGTGAGGCTGCCCAACTGGGCTGTGACAGCAGCTCTGAGGGCGGCCCGGGGTCCAGACCATCAGGTCACAGCCCACGTGGGCACCCCAACCCTGGCTGTTAGGCATGCGCTGCACCTCCTCTCCTGGCCCGCGGGCTCCGTGGGTTCTGGGCTCAAGGGGTCCGGTGCCTGGGCTGCAGCAGCATGGGGTGTCGACCAGACCGGGTCAAGGGAGGGCGCCTGTGGTCTTGCCCAGAGGCCTCTTCAAAGCTCTGTGCTTCCACCACGCTTCACTGATCTCCTCCGATCCCCCCGGGAGGTTATTAACCCCATTTCTCAGATGGGGAGGCTGAGGCCCAGCGAGGTGGGGTCAGGTCCACCTCATCTGCAGATCTAACCAGAGCCTTGGTTTTCCCATCTGTGAAGTGGGTGCTGTCTGGCTACCCTGCAGGCTGCTGTGAGGAGCCAATGGGAGAGGCATAGAGCCCGGGGCCGAACCTGAGGCAGGCCTGGGGGTCTCCCCACTACTACCCAGGCCCCCCTCACTGCATCTCTTCAGGGAGAGAGGCTGCCCTGACCACATGGGATTCCCAGGCTGCTCCTCGAAGGCCCCTGTGAGGAGCTGGTCACCCCAGGCTGGAATCAGAGGTGGGTGATGGGGTCAGCCGCAGAACCCTCTGGCTGGTGGGGCAGGGCGGCTCGCGGGCCTCCCCTCCCCCCGGGTAGTCCATGTGGTGGGAGAAAATGCGGGTGGTGATCCAGGCTGTCTCCTGGGCTTCCCGGCTCCTCCTTGCGCTCGCTCTCCTCCAGGACACCTTCCCCAACGGCCCGGGTGAGGCTGGGGGCCCCAGCTAGTCCCCCCGTCTCCTCAGTACCAGCTTGGACCCCGGCCAACGCAGTCAGCAGCGTGGGCGAGGCGGGCAGTGGGGAAGCCGGGCAGCTGGGCTCCTTTCTTAGACAATGGGGTTTGGAAGGTGAGGGGGTCCTGGAGGTGCCGTGGGTGGGGGGCTCCACAGTGACATCAGGGCACTGGGCAGGCCGTGCTTGAAGCATCAGTCAGCTTGACTTCATGCCCTGTTGTTGGGAAGAGGAGGACACCGTCGGCCCGAGCTGGGGTGCGCCCGCCCTGCCCCCCACTGGGGCCTGTGCTCATGATCTCCTCGGGGGGCTCACATCCAGACGTGGGACGCTGGTGCCTCACCGGCCGGCAGACCCTCGCAGAAGAGGGGGTCAAGTGGAAAGGGCACTGGCCTCTCCAGGCAGCATTAGGCTGGAGCTGTGGTGGCCAAGGGCCGGCGATGATTTCCCCCAAGACTGTGGCCCTGCCTTTGTGACCCAGAGGCTCCAAACCTCACTGTAGGCTGTAACCAGACGGTGCACTGGGGTTTCTGTGGCCAGCCCTGCCCTGTGCCCTCTGTCCGGGCCCGCCGCCCCCCCGGCTGTCCCGCCCCCACTCAGCCCCTGTGGCTGCCGCCTGCTGGCTCTGGTCCCTGGCACCCCTCGCTGCCCCCTGGCCTTTCCCCGTTCAGGAAGGTCCGGATTTCGAGTTTCTCGCCAGATACCTAATGCCTCACCCCTCAGTTTCTTTTTTCTTTCTTTCTTTCTTTTTTTTTTTTTTACAAATAGTTTATTGTCATATTAGTTTCCACATAACACCCAGTGCTCATCCCCACGAGTGCCCTCCTCCATGCCCATCCCCCCCCCACATCCATCAGTCCTCAGTTTTTGTCGGCATTCAAGAGTCTCTCATGGTTTGCCTTCCTCCCTCTCCCCCACCATTTCCCCCCTTCTTCTCCCCCTTGTTCCTCCGTCATGTTCCTCCCAATCCTCCTATACGTGCAAACATATGGTATCTGTCCTTCTCTGCCTGACTTATTTCACTCAGCATAACACCCTCAAGGTCCATCCATGTTGCTACACATCACCCCTCAGTTTCTGTGCCTGTAAAATGGGAGCCGCAAGCTGTGAGGTCAGTCACCTGGGTGGCCACCACCCTGGGGCTCAGAGGGTGTGCAGAAAACACGCCTTCCCTCCTTCCAGCCGGGACCGTCACCACGGCGCGTGCCTCCTGTCCTGCGGGCAGTGGTCCTCGGAGGGCCCGGCACCTCTGGGGCGCAAGGTGGCTTGGAATCTGGCTCCAAACAGCCAGTCAGGCTTTCCCTTCTCCCCATGCCCGCGAACTTGAGAGCCTACTGGGTGCCAGGCCCCGAGGAGCTGGGCCGGGACGGCCACGGAGCCAGCAGTGAGCCGAGAGGAGGGAGGCGCACCGGGGCTCGCGCACACGGGGCGCACCTCACTTCTGCTGGCATATGCGCTGGGAGGAACGGAGCAGGGTTGGGGGCCAGCAGGTGGTGGAGAGGGCGGCATGGCTGTGCCATGTGGGCCACATCCCTGCCGAGCCCCCTCACACCCTCCTCTTGCTTGGGACTGCCACGCGGCGTACCCGATGGGGCCGTGGGTGCTGCCTAACGTGCCCAGGTTTTCCGCCAGGTACTGGGAACAGGGCTTGGGACGGTGGGGGGGGGGGCGCTCTTGCAGCCTCTGCCTTCAGTGCCGGGTGTTCAGGTGGGGGGTGGGAGGGTGATGGGGCCTGCTGGGGGCCCACGGCTCAGCCTTTCCATGTACTGTTTCCCCGACCAGGAAGCCGGGCCCGGGGGGACTCCGAAGGCCGAGGGAGTGAGCCCGGATTCCTTTGCAGAATGTGGCTCTGTCCACATCCCCATAGACATGTCTGATGTCTTCTTCCACCGCTGCTTTGGGAGGCGGATGTAATAGCCCAGCTTACAGGTGGGGAAACTGAGGCTCAGAGAAGGCAATTGCTGTGGTGTGTTGGGTGCCTGCTGTGTGGGGTTCCTGACTCCATCCTGGTCTACACCCCTGACAACGGGAAGCAGTGTCCACCCATCCTACAGTGAGAGGCTGGGGCTCAGCAAGGCTCCTCGCTTCCCCGGGTCACATGGCCTTCAGGCGGTGGTGGCTCAAGGGGGGAGGCCCCTTCTGTGTGACCCTGCGTCGAGCCTGGTGACCCCAGACCCTTGGTGGGCTGGGAGGCGTTCCTGTGGGTGAACTGGAGGGCCAGCCTGGGTCGGGGTGGCGGGAGCCAGGAGGAGGGCCCTGTGTCCTCCATGCAGGACCCCTCCGGGGATGAGGGGCCGCGCCTGGAAGGTGGCTCCAGGGTCCCACTCTCCTGCTGGGTGACCCTCGGGGTGGGCGTCCTTGCCAGAGTCTCTGTTCTCTACCTGCAGGTGAGGGCTGGGCCAGATCAGCGACGGGTCGGAGCAGAGCCCGTGGGGGCCTGGCTTCCCTGAGGGGTGGTCCTAGAAGTGGGAGCACCGGGGGCATGGCTCCCCCTGCAGGTAGTCTGGGCGTCTTGGGTGCACGGCTGGGGGCTGATGTGCTGGAAGGCGGCTCCCGGCTCCCGGCCGAGGACGTCAGGTCTCCCAGCCTCCAGACCGGGCTGCCAGGGCACAGCCGATGACGGGTCATTGGCTGTATGGCTTCGGGCCAACTCTTCTCCTCTGGGGTCTCAGTTCCCCCTCTGCAGACGGGGGGCTCTGGCCTGCCGTCCTCTGTCCCCACAGCCCCTCCTGGGAGCTGCCGCCGCTCGTTCCCACGGCCTCCCTGGCCACAGAGACCCCGAAGCCAGGGCTGGCCCGGCCGGCGGAGGCGGGCTGACAGGCAGGCGGCCCTGCCCCGTCCCCTTCCCATGGGACCGGGGCTCCCAGCCACTCTCCTGGGCCTGGGGCCCCTCTCGTGACTCAGGCTTCCTGGAAGAGGCGCGGGAGCGTGTGGAGCATTCCCGCCACCCGGCCAGGGTTCCCGCCCGCCAGCGCTCGGTCCCATCACCGCGCCCGTGCCTGCCTGTTCTTCTCGCTTGCCCCTCCCCCAGAGGGCGCTCCTTTCTGCTGGCGCCCCTCCCGCATCAGCGCTGGCCTGGGGCCACCGGCCCCCTCCTCACTCCCTGCCTGGCGGGGCCCTGCCAAAGCAAACATTCCCTCTGCTTTCATCTCCCTGCCGGGGTCAGCTGGGGGCCCCTCCCGGGCTACCCTCTGGCCGGCCGCCCGGTGGCCTGTCCGCTGGGAATTGCCACGTGGGATTCGGGGGGTGCCTGGGGGTGCCCGGGGCTCCCCACAGAAACCTCACTGTCCTTCCACACGGCCCTGCAGGAGCCCAGAGCCATGGTCCGCACTCTGCCAGGTCTCTCTGGGTGACCCTGGCCCACCCCTGTGCTTCCTGGCCTCAGTTTTCTCGTCTGGAGAATGGGGAGCTTGGAACACACCACGGACCTCACAGCAGGCTGGGAGGGAGGTCAGGCCAAAGATGGCGGCCTCGGTGGTGACCCTCCAGCCACCTGGGCCAGGCCGCTGCTCCCAGCCCTGCGTCTGCTCTGTGTCACCAGGTCACAGCAGGCTCTCTGTCTACCCTCACCGGGGGCCTGTGACCTTGGGAAGCGCAGCGCACGGTGACTTGGCTTCTTTATGTGTCCTGTGGTGCTCTGGGGCTGGGGCGGGCCTGGGGGGGAGGGCACAGGCAGCACCCCTGCCCCAGGGGCTCATGTGGGGGAAGGGGCGGCATTGAAACAAGGCTCTCATAGGTCCTTATGGTTGAATCCAGGTTTAGTGGTGGTCCTTACAAAACTCAAACAGCCCAGGCAGTTTATGATCTGGGCCCCGGGGTGTATGCCTGACGTCAGGGGGCCGGCGGCCCGCGCGAGGTGTTCTCATCTCACTCGGAATCTCCCCTACTTGGTCCACCATGGAACTCTCTCCAAAAGCACCCCGTCTCTGGGTCTGGAGGGGCCCTGTGGATTAACCAGTACCTGCCCCCGTGATCGCCATCTTGGCTGCTGGGTAGTCAGATGAGCAGTGCAGGCTACTGGCTTCGCCTTGCCTCTGCCTCCCCGGGCCTCTCAAGGGGCCACCCAGGCCCGCGCTGGCCCCTGCTGGGGGGTGGGGAAGGCAGAGAGGGGTGGTCCTGATGCTGGAAGAGACCCAAGGGTGAGCAAGACCCCTAGAGAGTGTGACTCTCAGACTTTGAGGTTGCGGTGGGACAGGAAGTCAGGGTGGCCTTCTGGGAGGAGGAGGCATCTGGCCTGGGCACCACAGGAGAAGGGAGGGCTCCCGGGGCTCAGGGCCTGAGTTAACTGTCACTGCGGCAGCTCCATCAGCCCGCTGCTCAGGGTGGTGGGTGGGAGTGGGCAGGGATGGAAGGTAAGCGGGTGGTGCCCAGGCCTGCTTGGCCCTCCCCGAGTGGCCTGGAGCCAGGACCGTGTGTGTGTGGGGAAGGGGGAGCGGACCCCTTCACAGCACGGCCACCAGCACACTCTCCCCTCTCTGGCCTCGGTTTTCCCTATCCCTGAAGTGGGGCTGAGCGACCCATCCCCAGTGGTGGGGTGGGAGCCTGATAAAGAAAGGGCATCTGGTGAGCAGAGAGGAAGTCCTGCTTCTGGCCTTTGGCCTAACTCGCCTGCCTGTGCCTCAGTTTCCCCCTCTGTAAATGGGGGCGGCGATGTTGGGAAGCGAAGAGGGGCAGTGGGTCCAGGCAGCCTAAGTCGCGCAGGGGGTGCCCTGCTGATGAGGGATGCGGACCCCGCCCCCCCGCTCTTCCATGACCTCGGCGACCGGGATGTTCCCACGGCCGGGCAGCCACAGGAAGCCATCTGGAGGCCTTGTTTACCCTCCCCCCAGCCGCCCTGGCAGGAAGTCACCGGAAGGGCTGTCCCGAGGGGCCCCCAGGCCTGTGAGGACAGCCGGTGGCTGGGGGTCCCCAGTGGGGCACGGAGGACTGACGGGGTGGAGCTGAGTGGCATGCGGGCTGGAGTGTGGGTGCAAGTGTCCATCGGCGTGTTCATCTGTGCGTCCCGCCTGTGGCCACCCCTTACCCGGCGTGGCCGTGGCCCACGAGTCAGCCTCAGCCCCGGGGGGCCTGTGTGATGTTTGCGGAGTGGCCTCTAACGCAGGGGCAGAGGAAGAGCCGTCCGCAGCAGCTGAGGGTCCAGGAGGGGGTGTGCAGGGGAGGGAGGCAGGGGAGAGGGTACAGGGAGGCCGTGGCCTCTGGGAGGGTTGCTGAGGTGAGGGTGTTGGGGGTGAAGTAGAGAGGTGGGTGGGGCCCGGGGGCCTGGATCCTGACTGGGGGTGGTCCTGGCCCTGAGACCCTCGACTCTCCACGCCTCCCCTACGAGCCCCTCAGCTCAGCCTGCGGGTCTGGTCAGGGCCTGGGCCTCTGCCCCTCGGGACGTGCCCAGCTGCCCTGGCATTTGCAGCGGCCCCGATGCCCACTGACTGGTCTGAGCATGGCTGGCTGGGCCCGGGGACAGTTCCCACGGGTGCTGCCAACTGGGCCTGCCCGGCCCGAGGAAGGACGCCGACCCCAGCAAGGCCTGGGGGGCCGGGGGTGGGGGGTCAGACGGCCCTGCCGGCCAGCTGTGGGGAGCCGCGGAGCACGGCCGCCTGGCTTCTTCCTGTCCTCCCTCCCCTCCCCCCTCCCCCCCTCCAAGCTCTCACCGCTTGCCCTCCCCTTTCCCCGCCTCCCCCACTCTGTTGCAGGGTCCCTGAGAGTGTGCTGGGGTTTTGGGGGCAGGGTGAGTGTCTCCCCCTCCCTCCCATGTGGAAGTGAGCGTGAGAACCAGGGCTTTGGGCGGATCCGGGACGGGGATCTGGGACGGGGTGGGGGGTGGGGTGGGGGTGGGGTGCGCGCTGCGGGGATGTGTCCGCCAGCCGGTCCTGGTCCTCGGTGACATCGGCTGTCCCAGAGGCGGCCGGGCTGAGGGCAGGCAGCTGCAGCCTGGCCTGGGGGGGCGGGGCACTGGGCACTCCTGAGCGCCTACTGCACACCAGGCCCACTAGTCAGCACACAGCTGCCCTCCGGGTGTGGGTGCCCCGTCTGCAGAGCCTGGGCTGACCCCAGGTTTGAGCACGTCAGCCTTGCCCCTGCCTTGTACCCACACGCGGGGTCCATCGGGGAGGGAGGGACGAAGGATGCAGGGTGTAAACGGCGCGAGGGAGGCAGTAGCTGGGTGCCCTGGGCCCCCTCGAGGGGCTGAGATGCAGGGAGAAGCCTGGAGGGGCGCCGGGGGCTCTGGGCCAGGAGTCCAGAGCCTGGGGAGGCTGGCCTCACCTCCCCAGTCTTTGGGGCTCTCCACGTGCCTCCCCTGCTGCGAGGGGGCCCGCCTGACGCCTGGACCGAGGAGAGGAGCTTCTCCGTGTGTTGGCAGTGGCTCCTTGGCAGCTGAGGGTCCCTCTTCCTCTCTTGCTGTTGCTGGGGCTGTGACCTGCGGGCTCCCCGTCCCTGGGGTCACTGCCTGGTTGCTGTGGCCAACTTTATTTTCATGCCAGGAACTGAGCTGTTGTCCCCATGAGACCCCGGACCCAGAGCCCGGGCACGGCGTCCGCTAGGTGCTCACAGTGTCGGTGAGCTGCTGAGTGGGCCTCCGAGGAGGTGGGGGTTGGACGGGCAGACGGAGCCAGGGAGGAGCCCCAGGTAGGTGGCAAAGGCCTGGAGAGACAGCGTGGGATGATGTGGGGACAGAGTGCTCCCAGCACAGCGCACAGTGAGGGAAAGGGCCGGAAGCAGGACCATGCACCACAGCCTGTCTCCGGAAGGGGAAGGGGAAGGGCGGGAAGGCAGGTGGGGCTGCAGCAGAGAGAGGACAGTGGGGGAGGGCGTCCAGCGGGTGGGGCCTCAGGGCAGGGAGGCTGGCTTTTTCCTTCTGAGTGGCGTGTGTGCCACTGAGGGCTTCGGCCCTGGAGGACGGGGTCAGCCTAGCTGCTGCCGGGCAGGGAGTAGGGTGCACGCTCCCCAAACTCTCGGTGACCTCAGGCGGCCCCGGGCACGGCTGTCACCACCCATGGCGACTCTCCCGCCCACGTTGGGGATCCTGGGGAGTTTCTGTGTCCTCACCTGGTGTTTGATTCTCTGACGCACCTGGAGCTGGGGTTGCAGAGACCTGCCCGTGCCCTGCGGCGGGCTGAGAGCCGGTGGTCCCCCGAGCCTGCCTTCCCTGGGGAGCAGTTCCCTGGGGTCTCCCCGAAGGCTGGCTCACCGTTCTGCTCCCTGCCCTTTCCTGCCTCCTGGCCTTTTCTCAGGCTGTGCCCTGCGCCTGGACACACAGCCCTTTGCCCTTCTCAGGGGGTCTCCTGAGACAAAAGAGGGACAGCGTGTCCTTCAGCGTCCAGCAGGCCACCCGGCCCCGCTCTCCAGGGATGTGTGCACCTGCTGCTTATGCCCGGTGTGCCTGGACCCCGGGCAGTTGCCGCGCACGTGCAGATTTGTGTCCGACGGAGGTGGCCCTGGCACTGTCGCCCCTTCAACCATCACTTGTCTTGCTGTCCTGTCTGGTCTAGTGCTCCGTCACCGCGGGCCGGGAGCACTCCGCGCCCCAACCCTCCTCGGGGCTCCGTCGCCAGAGGAGCACTCGGCGCCCCGACCCTCCTGGGAACCAGCTTTGCTTCCCGCCGACTCCCTGGCAAATGAATGTATCCTTGACCTGGGCTCATTTGTGTGCGATGGTTGTGTTTGGAACTTCTAAAGTTGCTTTGACAGGGGCGCCTGGGTGGCTTAGTCGGTTAAGCGTCCGACTTTCGCTTAGGTCATGATCTCGCGGTTCGTGGGTTCGAGCCCCGCGTCGGGCTCTGTGCTGACTGCCGGCTCAGAGCCTGGAGCCTGTTTCAGTCTGTGACTCCCTCTCTCTCTGACCCTCCCCTGCTCACGCTGTCTCTCTCTCTCCTAGAAATAAATAAAACATTAAAAAAAAATTATAAAAAAAAATAAAGTTGCTTTGACAAATCTTTCCTGTCCTTTTTTTTTAAGTTTATTTAATTTGAGGGAGAGACAGGAACGGGCAAGCAGGTGGGGGAGGGGCAGAGAATCCCAAGGGGGTCCCTGCTGTCAGCACATGGAGCCCAACTTAGGGCTTAATATTACAAATTGTGAGATCATGACCTGAGCTGAAATCAAGAGTTGGAGGCTCGACTGAGTGAGCTCCCTGGTGTCCCCCTTTCCTGTCTGTGAAGGCCAGGCCTGCCCGGCCTGGAACCTGGGGGACCCCCTTACCTGCCCGGCCTGGAACCTGGGGGGCCCCCCTTACCTGCCCGGCCTGGAACCTGGGGGGCCCCCCTTACCTGCCCGGCCTGGAACCTGGGGGGGCCCCCTTACCTGCCCGGCTGCTGGGACCCCTGTCCGTCCCTGGCCTGCCCAGTGCCCTCGGCAGCCTGGTGCTCCCACCCCGTGCAGCGGTGCCCACTCCCCTGCCTGGACCTACAGGCCCGCACCCCCTGGCATGCCCTGTCTGCCCCTCCCCGGGTCTCTTCTCACCCGCAGTGCACCCAGGCCTCTGCAGGTTCTGGTAGGTAGGCTGGAAGGAGCCTCCTGCTGCTCCAGGGTGGGGCCTCGGAAGAACGGATGCCCGTGGGTGTGTTGAAACGGCTCCCGTGTCGTGTCCTGCACCCTCCTGGTGCGCCGTCCCTGCGGGCGACCCGGGAACAGAGCTGGAGGTGAGCCGGACACCAGTCGGCTGAGCAGAGATGAGCAGAGCGTGGTCTCCGCGCGGTGCAGAGGTTCTCAGCCACCAAGAGGGTGAAGTCCTGACCCAGTGACAGCCCACACGACCCTCGATAGCCTCATGCTGAGTGAAAGGGGCCGGATGCCGAGGCCACCTGGTGCCTGATGGCGTTTCTGTGAAATGTGCACCAGGGCGAATCCACAGAGAAATAATCCCCCGCTGCTGAGCGGCCGGCCGGGGCGGGCGGCCGGAGACTGGGGTGGGTGTGGGGCCGCCCGTTGAGGTGGTGGGAATGCTCTGGAGTCAGGTAGTGGTGGGGGCTGCGCAGAAAACACCCAAGTGTACTCCGTTCACGCTCCGTGAATTTTATCTCAGAAAACAAATGGGACCAGCTCCCTCCCCCGCAGTCTGGCCTGAGCGCGTTCCTCTCAGTAAAGTCTGCAAAATAGGATTAGCCCGGCTCTGCCCCAGCGGCCAGCACGCAGGGGCTTTATTAGCGCTTAGAGAGGGCGGTGACGAGGACACCTGCCGGCTGCGTGGCCGTGCTGGGGCTCCGCGAGTTTGGGAAGACAGGGTCGAGCCGCCCTTCCCCGCGCCTGAGCACCGTGCCCGGCATCGGCGAGCTTGGTCAGGAGCGCGAAGTGGCGCCGGCTCACCGACAGGTCTGTTTCCGCCCTGTGTTGTGATGCTACCCAGTGTGTCCTACCGCTGTGGGTCCGCGGAGCCGGGGCGGCCGTGCTCAGAGGGGCGCGGGGCACCCGGCCCTGTACGGGGCTCACAGAGCTGCTGCCAGGCCAGGTGATGCGGAGCGGGGCTTTGTCACCTCTAAAGTGAGTCCCTAGCCCCGTTCTGTCCCTGTACACCTGTCTGGTGACTTTGGTCTTGCCGGGTCTGGCGAGGACGGGGCCGCCATGCTGGGCACTCAGCTGGCTCTGGGCACCTCTGCCTGATGTGAAGACGGTACAGCCCCAGGGCCCCCAGCCCCCGAGGTGCTGACCAGCAGGTGCTCCAGGGAGCTGGCCTGGCTCTGGCAGGGGGGTGCGCTGAGCTGTGGCGTCCACCCAGCGGGACCAACTTCCTGGGCCCGGGGGCTGCTGGGGTGGAGACCAGCTCCTCCGAGCTCCCCCCACACCCTCCCCGGGGGGTCCCGGGCTGTCAGTGCTGGGCTTGCAGCCCTGGGGAAAGGGGGGCGGGAGCCGGCAGTGCTGTGCCAGGTGTGGGTCTGCCTGCTGGCCTGGTGGCACGGCCCCACCTGCTGCCGCCCCTGCCGTGCCCGCGGTGACGTCCAGAGTTGCTTGAGGGAGCCAGGGCCTGGTGCAGACCCTGGGCTGAAAGTTGCGTCAGCCCCTCATTCGTCGCTGGGGGGTTTCTGGTTCCCCATGGTGGGTCCTCGAGGCCCCGGAGAGGAGGGGTTTCCCTTGGGAGGATCTGTTGTGACGCTTCCCCAGTGTGTGGGACCCACAGTGCAGGTGGCGCTAGTGCTCAGCTCCCCGGGATGCGCCTTCTGTCTGGGAAGGCAGCTCCCATGGCGTTGCTGGGGCTGCCGGGAGGCAGCAGGGGCAGCGGTGAGGGTGGCCTGGCTGGGTGCTTACTGGGTGCCCGTCGGGTGCCTGCCCTCCCATGGCCGGCAGGCACCTCCTGGCTGCCCTGTTGGGCTGGCCGTCCCGCCTGTGTCCTCACAGTGGGTGATGCCTGCAGCCAGGAGCTGATCCCGATACCCGCAGCTCGCCACGCAGACCCGTGTAGGGACACCGGGCGGGGGGTGGGGCTGGTGGCCGGAGTGGCCCCTGCCTCCATCCTGTGTCACCATCACCGCGCTGACAGCCAGACTCAGAGCAGGAGGCAGGGAGGCCAGGCATGGGGACGGCCCCAACCTGCTGTTGCCGAGGCGGGGTTCTGCCAGGTGCCCTCGCCGCTGGTTCGTGGTGTCACGAACATTCTCGAAATGTGCCATCGGCTGCCCCCTCCACATCACCACATCTACAGAGGGACGCAGGCTCTGGGACATCCCGCTGGGAGGAAGCCCCCTCGGTGTCCCCAGGAACCCACGCGGAGAATCGCCGTCCTGAACCCGGGTTCTCCTGGGGGCTCAGGGTCCTGGCAGAGCCCCTGGGGGTGTCTGGCTCAGCGGAAACACTCAAGGGATTCAGACAAGTCTGCTTGGAAGGGAGGAGTCCTTTCAGGCCCCAGGAGAACAGCCATCCGCCGCCCCATGAAGGAGGAGATTCCAGGGAACCCATTTGCCAGATGATCAAACCGAGGCCCAGAAAGGTTGAGGGATGTGCTCATTGTCACACAGCTTGCAGTGGAGGGGCCAGGGTGGGAACCAGGCCCGACTCCCGAGCCGCTGACACTCTGGGAATGGTCGTCACAGCCTGAGCAAGGTGGGGCTTGCGCCACCTTTGAGGGGGAGTGCCACCTCATGGCCTCTCGGGGCCTCCGGTTCCCGGTGGCTGGATGGCCACTGGCACCCACAGGCTGTGACCTGTGGAGGGTAGAAGGGGGCTTGGGGTGCAGGCTGTACATGGTGGGCATAGCACTGGTGTCTCTGGGGTGTGGGCTGGGCCGTGCGGGGTTCCAGCCGCTGAAGGGCAGGAAGCAGAGCCTCTCTTGCCGTTTCAGAGAGGGGACGCAGTTCTTTGTCCACCCGGGGGTCCAGCCGGGGGCATAGCGTGGCCGCGATGGCCTGGAAATGCCAGTGGAGCCAACGTGAAACTTACACGCTGATGGTGCCGAACGGGCTTCTCGAAAGGGCGACGGCTCAGCTCAGAGAGGGACGTGTAGGCCCCTCTTGCTGTGTGTCCTGGGGGCAGCGACCTGTCCCCCTCTCTGGTCTTGTGGGGGCTCCGGGGGGCTGCATCCCGCTGCCAGGCGGGCCCAGAAATAGCTGTGACCTTGCGCACCCAGCTTGGCAGCGCCCGGGACCAGGGGGCCTACGTGCGCCCTGCTGAGTCCTCGCAGGGCGGTGGGGCTGGTTATTTTGGATGTGGCCTCCCGAGGCCAGGTCACAGCTCTTTCCCGTGGCTCCCAAAGGGCCGTCTGACGCGCGTCCACCAGGGCCTTGGCCGGCAGCCCTGGCCACCTCCGTGATCCGGCGACCCCTTCCTGCCCGCCTGACCCCCAGGGCCCCCGTGTGCTGGGTGGGGGCAGGGATTCCAGGGACAAGGCAGGCGCTGGGCGACGAGGCTTCCTGGAGCCCTGACCCCGTTGGAGGCCTGGGCCTTGGTTTCCCGATCAGCGGTGGTTTTAAGGGAAAAATGCATAGAAAGTGTCTACCTGGGGCTCGCCCCGAATCCTGGCTCAGGCACCTCGCAGCGTCGGGGCCTCAGGCAGGTCACCGATGGCACGGCCAGGGTCTCAATGTACTTATCCATAAAATGGGGTGATGGATGCTTCCAGGACTGCCTTGAGGATAAACGAGGGCCGGGGCCTGGGCTGAGAGCCTCGTGTGAGGCTGTTGCATGGAGGGGTCCTTGGGCCTCCCCACATTTTGCCCTGGGAGACCCTGGGCGCATCCCTGGGGTGTTCCAGGAGTGGTGAGCTGAGAAGCAGCAGAGCGTGGACTCAGGACGGGGAGCGGCCCGTGGACCTGGGTTCCAGCTGGGCCTCAGTCACCTCCTCCGACACGGTTTGTGCTGCTGCTGCTTCTGGCCAGGCTCTGGGTGTGGTGGGGAGAAGTGGCTGCCACACTGTGAGGCCCCGAGGTCCAGTCACCCCGGGTCCACAAGCTTCCTGTTGACAGTATCCTGCGTGGGCACACGGTGCTGGCCAGGCAGGGAGACTTGGCTGCTCTAGGGGCAGAGCCCCTCCCCGGGGGGTGCTGGGCTGCCATCTGGTCCTGTTTCCCAGTTGGGATCAGGGTACAGCGGGTGCGGCAGGGAGGGGCGCACTGCCTGCCTGGGACTGGCTGTGTGCGGGGCAGCCCCTCCCGCTGTCTCCTCACCATCCTGGGGGCCCTGTCCTGGCACTGTCCTGGCCTGAGGGGGGACCCAGAGCGGCTCCTCCACAGAGAGGGGCTGGGGCCCGTGGCCTTGCTCGATTTGGGCGGGCACATCAAAGGCAGCCGAATTTGGGGTCTGTTCTGCAGAGCCTGCCCATTATGTGCGTGCCCCGGCCCCCCCCCCCCCCCCCCCCCCCCCGCCAGGCTGTGTGACAACGCCACGGGCACTCGGGGGATGGGCACCCAGAGGGCAGGCCCTCAGGGGCAGACCTTGTTCCCTTACCTGTGAGGGTCTGTTATTTCCACTTTGTGCTGGTGACTCAGAAGGCCCGGAGAGGTGGGGACATGGTCCCAGGGGCACACAGCAGCCACAGAGAGGGATTTCCCAGTTGCCAGGGCGTTCCTGGGGGCACTGGTTGGGGGGACCTAGCCTTCTAGCAGCTGAGGACCCCTGGGGGGCCTCTGGCTGATTCTGGTGGGTGTGGCCTTGATGAGTAGCATCCCCTGTGAGGTCACATTGACCTTGAGGGCCACTGCACCCACCCCAATGCTCAGAGGACCCCAGCTTCCTTTCGCCTATTGAGGGTCCCAGTGTGTGTGTGGCACGGGAGGGGCTGGGGTCTGCCTGGTCGACTGGGGAGGCCCTGAGCTCTCAGGATGGCAGGGATGGGGGCCTCCGCATTCCTGGCAAGGGCTTGACCTGGGGGCCTGGAGGGTGCGGGGGCCTCGAAGGGGTCATTAGCTCCGAGTGGCTCCGTGAATCTCCGCGGCCCGCTGGGACGCCATGCCCATTCTGGGCACCGGCCCTTGGGGACCTTGGAGACTTGGTGGCACGGTGCCAGGAGTCAGCGCCAGCCCGGGGGAGGCGCCGGGGACTATGGGTGCGGGCTAGGGCGGGCTTTCCAAGCTTTTCCTCCCGTTAGAGTCCCAAGGCCGCGGGATTCCCAGGCGGACACCCTGTGCTCCAGAACAGTGGGCCTGCCTGGGCGGGCGGCTGGCGGACTTCCAGTCCCCTGGGACCAAGGCCCCATGGCAAGGGGGCTGGGGGCCGGGGTGCAGCCAGGCCTGCAGACACTGCCTCCGGCCACCCAGGGTCAGCCAGGCCTCGTGTGGCCGGGCCCTGGAGCAGGAGGTGGAGGCCGGAAATTTTGGAAACACGGATGAGTCCAGCGGTGTCCATTCTAAGATGGGTGGGCTGGGGCCCCGGGAGGGGCAGTGATGGCCCAGGGCCCAGGGAGGGGGCTCCAGCCCTGCGGGTACGAAGGCAGGACCCTGGGTCTCAGAAGAGAGGACCCCCTGCCTCTGTGTGGAGGCCCCGGGCAGTGAGACCTTTGTGGTCTGACGTCCAGCCTGGCCAGGTCCCCCAGGCGTGGGGGAAGTTGGGGCGCGGGCCAGAGGGCATGGAGGACACCGAGGGCCACGGGGAGGGGCACGGGGGTGCAGGGCGACGGGGCCCCTCCCAGCACAGGCGCCTGGTCAGGACACCCCCTCATGGCTCGAGTGAGCGTACACGGGGACAGAGTTGCGCCGGGCTGTGTCACGCTGCGTTGTTGGGGAGTCCTGTCTGAGCCGCTGGCTTGGCCGGTCTTCCCCTCCGATGGCCTGTCCACTCGTCCGCTCATGGTCCACTGTGTGCACTGACCCTCTGAAATCGTACCTTGCCTGGGCAGACCCGAAGGGGATCGGGTGTGGCCCTGCCCCCGGGGGGCCCAGACTGGTGGGTGGCCCCAGGTGCACCTGGCCTGTGGGACTGCTCCAGAGGGAGGGGCCGGCAGGCGGGTGTGTGAGTCACAGCACCTGGGCCAGGCTGGGACTCTCCTCCCAGCTGGCTCCGCGCCCACCCCTCTGCCCCCTCCTGCCCCCCTCCCTGCTCTGGCTGCCTTTGGATACAGGGCCCTGGGGACTGTCCTGCCTCCTGCAGGCCCCAGAGTCAGGCTCAGCGGGGGAGGGGGGGCTCTCCGGCCTGTTTCCCGGACCAGGGTGCTCGCCTCAACCTCAGACCCGAGGCCCAGCCCCACTCCCCCTGCCGCCAGGCAGCCCGGGAGGCGGGAGGAAGTGTAGCAGGAGCCAGAGGCTGGGATCCTTCTGGGGCTGCCCCAGCCTGCCCCCGCCTCCCAGCACCGGTCACCGGCCCGCGGGATCTGGGGCCTTTGACGCGGGAGGGCGGGCAGCCAGGCGGGGATAAAGCTGGGCGGGGGCACGGCGCCCCGGACTCCAGGACCAGAAAGGCGGGTGAGTGTCCTCAAGCTCCCTGGCTCCGGGTCTGGTGGGGGTGGGAGGTGTGGAAGGTGGGGCTGGCGGGAGGCCTGGGTGTGGCTGCCCTTGGGGCAGACTTGGGGGGGGCAGGGGTTCCCAGTCCTTTGTTCAGCTCGCCTGAGCCTCAGTGGTTTCCTCCATCAAATGGGTCTGGGGGTGGCCCTGTGATGGAAACTTCTCCTTCCAGACCATGCTGGAAGCTTCCAGAATATACTGCTCTTTAATACTTCTGTAATTCCCAGCCAGTGGCACAGGGGAGGATGACCTGCACTGTCGACTGGCAGTGGGGACCGGCCTGGCTCTCTGCCCCATGGAGTGGGGGTAGCCTGAGCCTCTTTGTGTCCCTCTCTGGTTAAACAAAATTGATGATCGTGTATTGTTAGCAGGGCAGTGAAAGGTGCTGTGGGGCTGGACTGGCGGCCAGCAGGTGGGACCTGTGGTTGGCTCCGGCCTAACTGAGATGCTGATTCGACCACACCCTCTCCAGAGGGTGCAGACCTGCGTGCAGTCTCTGTCCTTTGAGCCTTCCAGTGACTTGTGCAGCCATTTTATTTATTTATTATTATTTTTTTTAATGTTTATTTTTGAAAGACGGAGAGAGACAGGGCGTGAGTAGGGGAGGGAATCTGAAGCAGACTCCAGGCTCTGAGCTGTCAGAACAGGGCTCGAGTTGGGGTTCGAACTCACAAGCCGTGAGATCATGACCTGAGCCGAAGTCAGACGCTTAACCGCTTAACCGACTGAGCCCCCAGACGCCCCTTGTGGGGCCATTTTAAACCCTCTTGTACAAAAAGGATCGGGAAGCTTCAGGGATGCAGGAGCCCCTCCCCAGCAAACAAACGGAGGAGATTATGGTCTGTTTGACCCTAAGAGTCCCTGGGCTCTGTCGGAAAGCAGGTTATTCGCTGTTAGTAAGTGGCAGCTTGGATTGTCACTGGTTGTCACCTTGGGTTTGAGTGACCGCCTTGCCTCGAGGGGTTTGGAAGTATCCAGAGCTCAGGTTGGTCATAACTCTGAGCAAAGCATGAGTCCCTGGGCCCTAAGTCGAGGACCTGGTGGCTCTTCCGGGGCGTGGCAGCGATTTTCATGGCTGGGCCTCCTGGCACCCACTTTGGCTGCTCGGAAGGCCTGCTGTGCACTCCGACCCTGGTCCCCGCTGGGCACGGTGAAGTCTGCGGGACTCATCCCGGGGAAGGGAAGCAGGAGCCCGGTTCCAGGTTGCTCTGCTCCGCCTCTGTCTGGCCTCCATGTAAAATGGGGCTTACGGTGTGTGTGCGTGCGTGCGTGTGTGTACGCGCGTGCGCGCATGCAGAGGTGATGAGGGGGATGGAGACTTGGGCGTGAAACAGAATCCAGAGCCGGCAGCAGGAACGGACGCTGGTGAGCCCTGTTCTCTGGGCTCTCGGAGGCGGGCTGGTGCCACGGTCCTGGGGTCGTCCTGTGTCTCTGCCCAAAGATGCCCATCTTTGCTCACCTTTCTGGAGAGCCACCCCCCGGTCTGGTTTCTGTCCAGTGCAGTCCATTGCCTGGTTATCATGTGTCCCCCTGATGGGGTTTTGGGTGGTGGTGGGGGGTCCGGAGCCGACGGCCACGAAAGAATTCTTGAAGACGTCTTTGGTGCAAAAAAGTGATTTTATGAAAGCACGGCAGCGGGGGTGGCCAGGACCGTGGTCAGGAAGAGCTGCCCTGGGGTCGCGATGGGGAAGTCATCACATACCCTCAGGTTGGGAGGAGGCCGGGACAGAGTAAGGTTCTAGGGAATGCTGGAAGCAAGGTTTCCCGGACCGTGAGGGGCCAGGACAGCGCCATTTATTACAGTTCAGTAAAACCTCAGTCATGAGACCCTTCAGATGTGTACCCGGGGCCACGAGCCTGAGGCGTGATTGCCGCACACATCCTGGGGCAGTGGAGGTAAAGGAAGTAGACTTTCAGGATCCTTGAGGTCGGGATGAGGTTAAGCCAAGGTTTTGGTGAGGTTTTGGCCCCAGCAAAGTGTCATCATCTAGGGGGCTGAGCTCCTCGGGGAGGTCACTCTGCCCGTTTCAAGCACTTGTCAATGGGCTGGAGGCAGTAAGAGAATTTAATTTTTCATTTGCCTTAGTTTCCCCCATCGCCATGGCAAGCGCTTGACCCCCTTCCCTCTGTTCTTGGGCGGCCAGGAGTGTTGGAGGAATGTCACACTTACCCCACGTGGCTGGGGTGCTGTCAGCCTGTGCTTTGCCCTCAGCCCGCCCCGCGCTGCCTCATCTCCCCCACTGATCTCAACCCCAGACAGTGGACTCCCTGAGGGTGGGGTCATGGGGGTCACTCACCCCTGATTCCACACCGCCCCCCCACCCCCCTGTGCCATCAGCATGGGACCTGGAGCAGAGGGGGTGCTGGGTAGGTGCACAAAGGAATGACGACTCAGTGGGGAAAACCCCAGCAGTGAGGGTATCCAGGGCTTCCTGGAGGAGGAGTAGGAACAGGGGAGGCAGCCCTCTGGACAGAGAGAAAAGGGCGACTGGAGGCATGAACCCTACAGGCCCCTCCCCCCCACCTCCTCCTACCCATGAGCTGAGTGGAGGAGGGCCAGGGGCCAGCGGGCCAGGCCAGAAAGTCAGAACTTGGCTTGGAGCCATTGGGAGCCATAGATAGTGTGCGAGCAGCAGCAGCGTGGGGCCACCACTCTATCTCCTGGTTTCACTGTATCCGGCTGGGGCGCTCACCAGGTGGGTGGGTGAATGACGTGGGCCCCAGATCCCAGGCTGAGTCTGGGGCTGGAGGTGGCCTGTGTGCTCACGAAACCCGCACTGAGCTGCCCTCTGAAATAACACCCGTGTGTCTTCATGCCCGGCCTGGTGCGGAGAGTGGGCTGGCTGGCTGGAGGAAAGAGGAAAGGGGGGTTGGGTCTGAAGACCCCCGAGATCGCCATCCTCTGAGGGGGGAGCAGGTGCGTGGGTGTCCCCGAGTCTGTGTCTCAGGTGGGGTCCTGAGTGGGGCTGGGGTCGCAGGGGACCGGGCCCTCCCCTCAGGCCTGCATGGGGACAGGGTCAGAGACCTTGGAGGACGGCCAGGCCTGAAACTGGGGAGGGCCAGGCACTCGGCGCCCTGCTGCTGGGGTCCCCTGGTGGCACTGACAGCTGGGGCTTCGGCTGCCCTCGGCCCTGTTCTGTGCGCTTTTCATTCACGACTCCTGACGACATCCTGAGGTGGCCACTGCGGTCCTTCCTCCTTGCAGACGAGGGGGCTGTGAGCGCCCACGGTCACCTGGTCTCACTGAGGAGCTGGGCTGCTGTGGGGACGGGGCAGGCAGTCCAGGCACGGTCAGGGCAGGGGGGCAGGAGGGTCCCCAGGGCGGCTGCCAATCTGGGTGGGTCAGGCTGGAGCCCCAAGGTAGGAGCCAGGGCAGGGGAGGCTGGGCAGGTTGAGGTCCCCGGAACCCCAGTTTGCCAGCTTTGGGGGTGGCCCAGGTGAGACTGAGGCAGCTCAGTGACCGGCAGTGCTGGGAGATGCCACACTGGAACCCTCTGTGTGACAGCTTGGGAAACTGAGGCACAGGATGGAGGGAGGTGTCCTGTGAGGAACCCAGGGGGTTTAGCTCCAGGGAAGGGGTGACCCCTGGCTCAGCAGTGCTGCCTGCATGCAAGGTGCTCATGGGGTCAGGCTTCTCAGGGCAGGGGGATGGAGGGGTGGAGGGGGCCTCACGTGGGGGGCGGAGGAGGGTGGGGCAGGCTACCTGGCCCGGTGAGTGCTTCCCCTGCACCTCCAAGCTTAGCCCCGTACCTCGAACTGGGAGATGCTCGATAAATATTTGTAAATGGGATGAAGGAAGGAATACACGAGCACACGCCTAGTGTCCCCTCTCCTTCGGGGAGTCCTGAGGTCTGGAGTCGGAGCAAGGGGGGCTCAGGGGCACGCCGGTGGCAGAACGCGCTCAGAGCCAGCGCCGAGGTGGGGGCTGGGCCGTGTGGGGGCTGCGGGCGTCCTGGTCAGCGGGGTGGGGGTGGGGGTGGGGGGGCCGGCTTCACACAGAGGTGAGCAGTCCCCTCACGTGCTGGATACCCTGTGGCCCGTGTGGCACCGTGTGATGTCCACAGCTTCCAGGCCACGGAGCCCCCAGCTGTGAACTCCGGCTGGCAGGGGCTGGGGGCAGGGCCAGTCCCCGGGAGGTTCTTCTGGCGCCTGCTGGGTGCATCCCGTCTGGGGGGGTGGGGGGGTCCCAGGATGGCTGGTGTGGCCCACCTGCCCAGCTGCTCTGTGCCCGCTGCTAATGACAGCTGGGGTGGAGCCCGGCAGCCTCAGCCGAGCTCTAGGGATGCACACGGGTGTCCGCAGGGCTGGTGGCCGACGGCCCTCGAGGGCGGCTTGGGGGCGGGCCGCTCGGTTTGGCAGCCGGCACCACGTCTGCCGGGCACCATGAAAGCCTCTGGTGTGAGGGGCCCATGCGAAGCTGAGGGGCAGCGGGCAGCTCCATCTTCCTTGAGCCCCTGGTGGGTGGAACAGGTGCCCGGCCCAGCGGGACCCAAAGCCTGCTCCCTGTGCCCTGCTTCCAGGTCAGAGCTGGGATGCCCCGTGGGGACCAACTCGCAGCTGGCACCAGCTCAGAAGGCGCCTTGCCTCCCCGGCAGTGTCCCTGGCTCCGGGTGGCACAGGGAGTCCCGGCAGCCGGTCAAGCCCGGAGGAGGCCCCAGCGCCAGGAGCAGCCGGTGCCTCTGCCGCTGGCCGGCTTCTCCAGGAACGCCTTCCCTGGTCACCTGAGCCTCCGGCCCTGCCCTCGGCGATGCCCGTTGTGCTGGCTTAACCTGCTCGGAAGCTCTCCTCCCGTTGGTCCCCGACCCGGCGGTTGGCGCTTGGCGGGCACCAGGGGGAGGAGCCGATTACTCCGGGAGCTGCCTGAAGGCAGAGAGGCGCTGCCAAGGAGTAGTAAGCTCCCTGTCGCTGGAGGTGTGCAAGTTGGACATTAGGTGGCATGGGTGACCTTTGAGTTTCCTCTGGACCTCAAGGGGCTGGGATCCCGTGATCGGTTCTGGATATTTCTCAGATCTGGACCTCTGAGAAAAAACACTGGGTCATTTGCTCCTTCTGTAAACAAGTGGGGAGCCCTCTTGGTGCCAGACCCCGTGCGGGAGGCAGGGTGCGACTGGGCCGCTCTGCCCCGAAGGGCATGTGGCTGCAGGGAGAGGGGACAAGCCACGATGGTCGGGGCGGGGGAGAGGGAAGCAGTGCTTGGTCAGGGAGGGCGCCGGCCCCTCAGTGCTGCTGGGTGCAGGGGCGGGAGGGCGGGGGGAAGGTTTCTGGGGGAGCAGGGTGGGCCCGGCCTCTCAGCACCCCCCTCCTGCCCCCAGCAGCGGGTGGACTTGGGCTCGCTCTGGGAGCCTTCCAGGAACGGCTCCTGCTCTGGTAAAAATAGACTTCTCCGAAGGGCTTGCTGTTGTGCCAGCTGCCCCCCCCGCCCCCCCAGCCTGGCCAGAGCGGGGGCCCCAGGCGAGGGGAACTGTGCTGCCCAGGCCCAGGTTTGCCGCCATGCGGCACAGGGACTCTGGGTCTCGGGTTCAGACCAGAGAGCTTGATGGGAACTTGTACGGATAAGGAAACAGACCAGGGTGTTGCAAGCAGCCTGCGCCGGGGGTCCTTTCCCCCTGAGGCCCGGAGTCGTGGCCGTGTGCAGGGCCTTGCGGCTCAGCAGAACTCCGCCCCAACCGTGGTCCTTCTGCTGGCTGTGTGACTTGGGCAAGTCACTCAACCTCTCTGGCCTGCTGTGTTTTCTGAACACCCTGTGGCCCACGCATCTTGCTCCTGGGATGCAGCGTCAGGCACAGCATGGGAGGGGCAGACCCCTCGGGAAGTGGTCGGGATGGGATGCTGGGCGGGGGGGTGGGGTGTCACTGAGTGCCTAGAGACGGCCTTCTGGAAGGGGCTGCTGGAAGTGAGGTGCCCAAGCGCGTTGGTGCTGGACGGAGGCACCAGGAGAGGAACCCTTGGCCTGGGGTCCTTGAGCTGAAGGGTGGGCCCCCTGGCTTGGCAGGGGTGTACCTGTGGGGGGCTCCTGTGGGGGCTTTGCAGCCAGGACACGGTAAGGGGTGTGAGGAGGCCAGGGTCACAGGCGTGTCTGATGCTACTATCCCAGTGCGGGGACAGCCTGGCAGGGGGCTGGGCTCTGGGCTAGGCCCCTGCCTGCACACCCCCTCTGCCCGGCCCAGGCTCTGACTGCTGACTGCAGGGGCCGGGCTGCCCAGCCAGGTTCCCAGGGAGGTGAGGCCTCCAGGGACCCGGTGTGCTGGGGCTGCGTCTGTCAGGCTGCAGTCCCTTCTGGGCGCCTCTGGGCCGGCCGGGGCAGGTACGGCCTTGCTGTGAGGTCAGCCTCCACTCTTGAGGCCCACGGTCCGGGGAGTACTTGCCTTCCTTACGTGGTGCTCCCAGGAGGTGAAGCCAGGACCCGGCTGGTGAGGCCCTGACACCCAGAGCATCACAGAGGGCCTCTCCGGGTGGGGAGGCCTGCACTGAGCGTTGGAGGGTGAGTGGGACGTGGAGACCGCTGGCAGTGTGGCCCTGTGTGGGCTCCTGGCCCAGTGCCTCAGTTTCCTCCCCTGCACACGCCGAGGGGGCGGGCTGGACGGCAGCAGCCTCCCCCAGCAGTGGTGGGGACTCAGGGGGGAACAGCACACAGTAAGGTGCTCGGGTCGCGGAGGAAGTGGAAGAGCTCTGGGGGGGGCGGTGCGGCCGCGGCAGGGGTCGGAGGGCCCTCACCTTGTGGGCGTCAGCCTTCCCCCCCCACCCCCGGGCACGGCACCCTGTTGTCTGCCGCGTGGAGCGCTCCCCCTGCGGGCCTTTCCCGGTGCCCAGGTCCCCCTCCCTCCGCTGTGGGAGCCTGGGGAGCCCCAGAGGGTGCCACAGAGGGCCGGCGGGGGTGCCAGGGGGCTTTGGCGCCCAAGCACAGCCCGCAGAAGGCAGGCGCCTCCGCGGCAGGGGCCCCGCCTCGCAATGGTCAGCCGCCCTCCCCTCTGCTCGCATTTCCCCTTCCTCCTGCCGCTTCCTCTCCCCTGCGCGGCCCTCCGCAGCCCCTTTGTTCGCCGGGGCACGCCGGGCGGCCCGCGGTTATATTTAGGCGGCAGGTGTGGGAGCCACAACGAGTCGAGTGGCCCTCCCGGGCACCAGCCGTCGCGCCCACGTGATGCTCGGGGGCTATAAATAGCTCGGGGCCGCGGGGCGCCCAGCATCCCGGGGTGGCCGGCGCGCCCGAGCCTCCGCGCCCTGCCCGCCCGCGCACGGATGGAGGCGGCGGCGGGACGCCTGCGCGCGCCTGAACCGGGGTGAGCCGGGGTGGGCGGGGGCCTGCCGCCTTGTGGGGGGACCTCAGCTGCACCCCGGGGAGGGGCCCGCACCTCTGGAACCAGCCCCCCTCACCCCCGCGCCTCGGGGCTCACGCAGCCCCGGCCGTGGTGGCCCCCATCCAAGACCTGACTCGCGGTGCCAAGTCCAGGCCCTGCCCACCGAGCGCCCACGCCGCCGCTCTGCGTCTCCTGGGACCTCACTGAGCTCCAGTCCCGCCCCCCGTCGCTTCCCTCAGGGGCCTGGGTCCAGAGGGGCTGGCCCTCTCTGAAGCGGATTCAAACTCGGCAGGCTGTGACCAGAAATGAGGGCTGTAGCCTCCCTGAATCAGGGTCCCCTCGCATTCGCTGGGGTTCAGTGTGGGCACAGAGCGCCTGGTCAGGGCCCAGGGAACTCCCGCCTTCTCTCCCTGGTCCCCTTACTCCTCTGCAAACAGGGAGGACCGTATGGTCCCCTGAGTGGCTTCCAATGGATGACTGCTTGGCACACAGCAGAGGGTTGGGTGCCCACAGGTGGGGGGAGGGTTGCTGGGTCCCGGGAGCTCGGTCGTGGGGCCTCTGGCGGGAAGGCCCGTGGGGAGACACCCAGCTACCAGCAGGGCTCTTGCCTCACGGTGGTGGGCGTGGGGGGGGTGCTGGAGAACTTGGGCACAGGGGCCTCCTTGAGGGGGTGTGGCTGGGGAAGGGCCCCTGGGGGGGGGTTGAGCTTTGTGGGAGCACCTGGGGCAGCAGGGGGGAGGCCTCACTGCCTGCTCCCCGCTGGGAGTGGGGGACCCAGACTCTGCACGGACCCACCCTGGCCTGGGAGAGATCTTGGTCTGACCCTTGACCCCATTCTAGCCTATACGCTGCTCCCTGTCCCCAGCCAGTCTAGCCCCTCAGCTCTGCCAGTTGGGGACACCTTCAGGCTCAGGTGGATGAGAGTGTGGCCCTTCCCTGCCCAGGAACCTTCAGCCCTGAGGACCTGTTCGGGCATCCTGGGCAACAGGCCCAGGCCACGTGCTGGGGTCTCCCTGTACCCGGCGTCTGTGGGCAGTGAGGTGGCAGCTCAGCCCCTCTTGTCACCCTGCGGTTCTTTGGGCCTTTTTTCTTCCTTCCTTCTGGTAAACACACATACACACACACACACACACACACACACACACACACACACACACTCGGGAACATCCTGCTGCCCCAGGAGGGACAGGTGTTTGCGTGCTATTCAGGGCGCTCGTGGCCGCCTCCTTCCTCACCTGCGCTCTGAGCAGAAGGGAGGCTTGTGCTGGGACGGTTCAGGTTTGGGGCTGAGGCTTCCTTCTCTCGGCTTTTCTCCCCCTCCCGGGACTCTCCCCATCCGGCCCTCCTAGGACCCTGGCACAGGACTGAGGTGTGGCCCCTGTGCTGGTCCTTTCATGTCCGGGGGCTCAGGCCTTGGGTCCTTGCTGCACCTAGGCCGAGGCTCCGCAGGCTCAACCTGCCTGGTGGAGGGCTGGAGAAGGGGGTGCTGGGGCGGGGCCGCAGGTAAGAGCTACAGGGTTGGGGAGTGGAGGGCCTGGCCGAGTGAGCAGACAGGGGTGTGACTCGTGGGGCTGGGTCACAGCTGGAGGGACTTCAGGGGCATCTTGTATAACCCGTCATTGTGCAGCTGGGGAAACTGAGGTCATTGATGTGCTCAAGGTGTCCAAGCCCGTGTGGGGGGGTGGGAGTGGGGGTGGGGGAGGGTGCTCCTTCTGGGACCCCAGCCCAGGAACTTTGGGTCACAGAGAGGAAGAGATGGGTGTGTGGCAGTTCTCCATGCTGGTCTCTGCGGCCCAGCGTGTCCCTCCCTGCGGCCCTCACAGTGTGACTCACTCCTGGCCACCTGCGTAGTCACACCTTGACAGGTCGCTGTGGTCTGCCTCTGCTTCTCCAGAGCTCCCCGCGGGCAGAGCCCGTTTGTTTACTCTGGCGCCCGGCTGGCCCTGGGGTGAGCGGTGGAGACAGCGGAGGGGTGGAGGTTCCCATGGGGCACTCGTGAGACAAGCGTAAGGTGGTTTGCAGCCATGAGCGGGGCCGCAGCCCTGGCGCCCCGCTGTGCCCGGGCACTTGGGCACCCGCGCCTGAGCCCCTTTCCCTGAGGACTGGCCTTCCCAGAATGATCTGGGCTCAGGAATTCCACAGAGGCCCAGAATTCCGCAGAGCAGTGTGGCTGGGGTGGGGGTGGGGTGTCTGCTGGTCACGGGCTGCAGAGGGGGGACCAGGCTCGGCGGGGAGAGGGGAGCGGCCTCTGTTGCTATACAGACTGTCCTGAAATCTGCACCCTGGGTTAGAGCACGCTCCCGGGGTGTGTGTCCCAGGGATCCCTCCCTCCGTCCCTTTTCAGGCCACGCCCGTGGCTGTCCGCGCTCCGGGTTAGACCTGGTGGGAGTTGTCCTTTCTTGAGCTCCCAGGTGGGGGAAACTGAGGCCTGGGGAGGGTCACTTGCTCGGCACGGCCCTGTGGCGGGGCCCCGGGGAGCACTGTCTCCCTCTCCCGGAAGGGCGTTAGACATGTACCTTTCCCAGTGACCCCCTGTTTCTGTTCCTTTCCTCTGCTGTCCTGCAGACGTTAGCCTGCTGCTGAGCTGCCCGGGATTTATGGACAAGGCCTCGGGCGGCAGCTCCGAATACTGCCGGGCCCAGCATCACCGCCACGTCAGCTGCTGAGGAGGCCGGCGCGCCTCTGGCCCTCACCATTGCCCTCGCCCGCCGATGGCCCCTGCTGTCCGGCCCAGGGCCGGCTGTGCCGCCTGAGCCCCCGGGCCCCTTCCAGGACTCGCAGTACCCCGATGGGGTAACGTGACAGAGGCCCTGTGTGTCAGAGCCGCCCCCCCCGCAGCGGCCGCTGCCCACCACCTCCGCCCCTGTCGGTCCAGTTCAAGTTCGGTTTTCCTTTGGTCCTTGAGGGTTTGGGGCCCACCTTTGAGCGCAGGGGGCCGATTGCCTGTCCTCCGATGCAGAGGGGGTGTCCCCAGAGGCAGACAGCGCTGGACGGAGCCACGGCGGCCCGATCGCTCTGGTCTTTTCAAAGTTTTCTTTGCTGGGTTTTTGGTTGCCCTTACTTTTACTTTGCTTTGTAAGAGCTGGGCTCTGCTCCTCACCTCCTCCACCTCCGAGGTATCTGCACAGCATCTGTGCGGCTGGGGCGCGTTTCCAAAGAGTTTTCCGTGTCTGGGACAAGCACAGGGACCGCGGTCTCCTCGGGCTGTGGGGGGCAGGTGGGGGCCTCTCCACCGCGGGGGGGCCCCAGCCCCGTGCGGCCCCGCCCCCCCCGGAGGAGCATGGCGCGGATGAACCGGCCCGCCCCCGTGGAGGTGAGCTACAAGAGCATGCGCTTTCTGATCACGCACAACCCCACCAACGCCACGCTCAGCACCTTCATCGAGGTGAGTGGGGCCTGCTGGGATGTCCGGCTCGCCTCCCAGGAGCTGGCGTGGGGTCGGGCAGGGAAGATTTAGAGTCGTCAAGCCACCTACTGCCTTTGGGAGCGAAGCTGTGGCCCTGGTTATAGGACCCCGAGCGGGGAGCCCAGAGGCTCTTGGGGAGCGGCTGTGAGGGCGGTCTGGGGTCAGCAGCTCCCTGGGGGCTGCAGGACAGGCCGGCGGACAGGGCGTGGGGCGGGGGCAGTGCTCTGTGCTGTGTGAGGAGAGGCAGGCTCAGGACCGGGAGAAGCGGCCCCACCTCCCGGGGACATGGCCTGTGCCTGGAGCAGCTGCCTGGTGGCCTCTGGGCAGAGGCTGCACAGGAAAGGGGAGGGTCCCACGGCGCGAAGTGGCTGCTGAGACAGCTGCAGGCAGGCACATAGGCCCACGGGGGTGCGAAGTTCAGTTCCATGAGCAGCCCAGGCTGCAGGAGGCCTGCTGGCTCTCAGGGAGGCCTTGGTTGTAACAGCTGGGCCGCAGGCTTCAGGGCGAAGATCTGTGGGAGAGGGGGCTGGGTAAGAGGCTGAGCTGGTCACAGGAAGGAGTGGCCACCGTTGGGGTGACCAGATGTGTTGGCTGAGCCTGCAGCCCTCCACGGGGCCTCCTGGAGGAGCCTGGCCTCTGCAGAGCACCTTGCTGTTTGCAGAGCCTGCCACCACACGCAGCTGTTTGTAGAGCTTGCTGCCGTGCCCGCGCGCGGCGGTTTGCAGAGCCTGCAGCCGAGCATAGGTCTCAGCCCCTCCTCCCTTCCCTGCAACGTGAGAGCCGCCCCCACGGTGCCTGTCCTAATGAAACAGGGACCTGGGCCTGTGAGGACCTCGAACAGTGCATAGGGGGAGGCAGCGGGCGCCCTGCCATCAGGGGCCGGGGCCTGGGCCTGGACGCTGCGCCAGGGGCCCTGCAGAGGAGGGCGGCCCCTCTTCACAGCTGACACCCTTGAGGTAATAGCAGGACCTGGGGAAAGACTCAGCACAGGACTCAGCCCGTGCCTGGGGTCAGGGTCTGTGTGTGAACAGGGTCAGGGGGCCGGAGTGTGACCAGAGTCGGGTCCAGAGTGTGACCAGGGTCAGGGCTCAGTGTGTGGGCAGGGTCAGGGCTTAGCATGTGACCAGGGTCGGGTCCAGAGTGTGACCAGGGTCAGGGCTCAGTGTGTGACTGGGGCAAGGTCAGTCTGTGACGAGGTCAGGGCTCAACCCTGGGCTGGGTGGCAACACCCGCTGCGGCTCACACAGAGGAATCCGGAGGTGACCCCGTGGCCTCGGGGCCCCGCCTGCCTTCCTGTGCCGCGCATTCTCAGAATAGCCGTCCTGCCCTCACCGTGTCCAACGTCCCTCCCGCATGATGAGCGAGGTCTAGCCGATGATGCCTCACCGCTCCCAAAATAGCCCTGGAGCAGGTGTGGTGGGAGTAGCCCCGCACGTGGCCGTGTGGACTGGACCCCCCGCGAGGGGGATAAATATAAACAGCCTGGCTGTGAACGGCCTTGACCTTTCCTCTGGTGGCCCTGGGGCTTCCCCTCTGGCGCACAGGGTCTGCCCCCTCCCGGCCACTGAGCGGGTGCTGGCCCCGTGCGTTGTGAGGTCCCTGCATGTGAAGTCTGGCTGTGCCTTCAACTGGACCCATCCATGAGGGCAACTCAGAGTGGGGACCGTGCAGGGCCACGTGCAGGCCACTGTGTCCTGTCCCTGCTTGGGGGTCCAGGAGCTTTCTCTGGAAAACGCTGGTACAAGGTGGGGGGGTCTCCTGAGCTCCCAGGATTAGGGCAGGAACGTGCCGGGAGACCAGGCTCGTGGCTGGCCAGCTCACAATGAGGGTTGGTGGGGGCACCCCGCCTTCACTGGGGGGGCCCAGTGACCCTCGCCCCGAAGCGTCAGGAAAGGCTCTTCCACCCCCAGCACATCATGGGCCCTGAAGGGCCACCCCTGGTGGTTACTCTTGGCGTCAGCCTTTCTGTTTTGTTGGGGGAGGGGGACCCTGCCCTGCCCTGGGGACCCCGGACAGGGCGTACCGCACCCCCGAGCCCTCAGCCGCAGCCCGGCCTGCTTTTGCCCTCCCTCCTTGCCAGGACCTGAAGAAGTACGGGGCCACCACCGTGGTGCGGGTGTGCGAAGTGACCTACGACAAGGCCCCTCTGGAGAAGGACGGCATCACCGTGGTGGTGAGGGCCTCGGGGTGGCGGGGGGCGGGGGCGGGCCGCACCGAGAGGTTGGAGACCCCTTGCTGTGAGGCGGGCCCGCGGGGCCTCACTACGTGCCACCTGCCACCCCCCGGGCGTGCTGGCACCTGGGCCACGTGGTGCGGGACACATATCTAGAGAGGCCATGGTTGGCCCTGGCCAGTGGGGCCCTCCAGGCAGGAGCACGTGCCCTGTGCATGCCCACAGCTGTAGTCATGTCGCTGGACCCTCCCCGGGGCCAGGCTGCCAGGCACCACCCCCTGTCACTGCACAGCAGCCCCCGCATGGGGCTCTGTATGGGGAAACTGAGGCTCGGGTCAGTTGCCGTCTGAGGCCAGCCAGAAGGTGCCAGAGCTGGGGCCACTTGGGGAGGGGCACCTTCATGACAGCACTCCACCCCTGCCAGGTGGCTGGGGTGCGACCTCCACAGCCCCGTGGGCGGGAACGAGGTCTCCCTGTGCAGGGGTCTGAGCCAGGCGGGCTAACCGAGGCCCCAGGGACTCCATGCCGCCTCTTCCACGGCTGGGCCGCCTGGGGGCTCATCTCAGGCTCGTCGGTGTGTCGGTGGGCCACCGTGTGGTGGGGCGGGTGCACCTGGGCGGTCCCTGGGGGAGCCGTCCTCGGAGGCTGTGCGGAGGGAGCCTTGGGGCTGTTTCCTTGGCCCCTGGCCCTGGGGACACCAGTCCAGACACAGGAAGGGGCGGCCGCGCTGCCACGTGGCTGTGGGTCGGGTTTATGGTGCGTCCCCTGGTGCAGGGCTGCCTGAGGCACGGGGTGGCAGGGCGGGGACAGCCCTGAGTCGGGGTCTCGGCCTGCTCAGCATCGGAGGACCCCTTAGCTACCAGCTTTGCATCAGGGAGCCGCCTTCCTGTCCACCTCCGGGGAGCCCCCGCGGATTCATCCCCTCTGCCCTGCATGAGTCTTCTCCACTGGCACCTAAGTACCTGTCTTCACGGCAGTGCCCTGGGCTGGCCCTTACTCGGCAGGCTCGCCCACCTCTCCCAGGGCACTTTGGGGGTGGGTCGTCCGTGTAATTTTTAAAGCCAAATGAATCCCTGAACGTTTGGACAGGGCCCAGCTGAGCTGTTCTGGAATCCAGCTCTCAGGACAGTGGGCCTCACCCCTACCCCTTCCTCACCCCTTCCCGGTAGCAGGGCCAGGCCCGCTTTGTGCCGCTGGGCTGGGGGCTGGGGGCGTGTACTCTGCGCCCCTTGGGCCTGCCCGCCCAGAGTTCCTCAGGCTGGCGAGGGGCAGGCTGTGGCCCTAGAATCACCGCACAGGCTGACAGGGAGGGGACGTAGGGCTCACCGTGCCTGTGAAAGGGAAGGATGGGGTGCCCAGGGAAGGCTTCCTGGGGAAGGGGACATCTTCCTGGAGCAGAGAGGCTGAGGAGCCCCTCAGTGCGGACCGCCTGCCAGGCCACCTCTCTGCCCTCCGGGGCCTGCTGTTCCTCACCCTCGCGGGTCCCGCTGTGCTTCCCAGAGTGACGACCTTGTCACTCTGGCCCCTGGCCCGCCTGCCTCGCGAGCTGCTGCTCTCTGCAGGACTGGCCCTTTGATGACGGAGCGCCCCCGCCTGGCAAAGTGGTGGAGGACTGGCTGAGCCTGCTGAAGGCCAAGTTCTGTGATGACCCTGGCAGCTGTGTGGCCGTTCACTGCGTGGCCGGCCTGGGACGGTGAGCCGGTGGGGGTGGGGTGGGACTCACTGGAACGTGGGGGTCCGGAGGTCTACCTTGACCTTGGACGTGGGTGCCGGGCCCATGTCACACATGACCACAGGGTGGGAGTCCCTCCCCAAGTCTGACCCCCTCCCCGCTGCTGGGTTGTCCCTGTACTCGCGCCAGAAGGAGCTGTGACCCCCCATCCAGACCCAAAAACCCATCCCCCAACAGCCACCTGTGAGCTGAACATCGTGGCCTGGGCAGTGGTCCCCCAGATTCAGGGTGAGGACCAGCAAGCAGGGTTGATGGCGCTTATCAGGCCCTCATCCCAGGTCTGGCCCACGCCCTGTGCCCTCCTGCACCTTTACACCTGGGGAGCCTGAGGCTCAGAGAAGGTGCCTGGCCCACCTGGGGCTGCACAGCAGGTTCGGGGGCTGAGTTGCCTCCCATGCCCACCACTGGGGAGCCTGGGCGGTGGGTGTGAGGGGAAGGTGTGGGGGGGCCGAGGCTTGACCCAGCCCCACGTCTGCCCCCAGGGCTCCCGTCCTTGTGGCCCTGGCTCTCATCGAGAGCGGGATGAAGTACGAAGATGCCATCCAGTTCATCCGCCAGTGAGTGGCCTCTGGGGGTGGGGGTGCAGGCCAGCCTGTGTGCCTTTGGGGTTCTGAGTTTAGGAGGTCCTTATCCTGGATGCCCCACCCTGGCCAGCAGGCATCCCTGACCCCTGGCCACAGGGTGACCTCAGAGATGCCCCCAGCCCCACACAGCCTCATTCTGTGGTTCCAACACATTTGTGAGGGCCCCCCAGCCAGGCCGCCTGCCCCCATGGGGACTGGTCCCTGTGTGCAGCCCCTGAAGCTGGGGGTGCGGGGTGAGGAGGGGCCCCTGTCCTTGTGGTGCGCCCGGTCTGTGGCACCAGGCAGGTCCAAAGCCCAGCGACCCAGCACAGCTTAGACTCGTCCTTCACGCATGTGGCCCTTGGATGTGCTTATGTGGGGGTTCTGCTCGGGACCCTGGGTCCCCAGCGGGGCAGCCCTTCTCCAGCAATGCCCGTCTTGGGGCCAGAGGGGCTCCGTAAGCTTTGCCTGCCGTCTCCTCCACTCCCATTCTGTTGGCCAGAGCAAGTCCCTGGGTGGGTGGGGACGGATACTTCCTGAAGTGCTTGATAGCAGCCTTGTGTGGGGGCCCCCCACGCCCTGCCACCTGTCACCTGAGGCCCTCCCTCCCTCCCTGGCTGCAGAGCTGCCTGGGCACCACCCTGTGGCCCCATAGAAGCCCGTGGCCTGGGGGTGGGGCGGTACTGGCTAAACAGGGACACCTTGGGAGGGTACGTACCATGGGGGCACGGGGTTTGGGAGCTGGCCTGGAGGAGGCAACCGCCAGGTGAGGTGAAGACTGGTAGCAGTGACAGCAGGTATGGGAAGGGTGACGTCAGCACTGGAAACAGCCCTGGGAAGGGCCCGGAGGTGAGGCGAGCTCTGCCTGGAGCTCCCCGGGGCTGGGGAGGTGCTGAGCGCGCCCCCTGACCCCAGCCCTGTGCTGACCCCCCGAGACCCCGGGGCCGGGCAGGTGCTGAGTGTGCCCCCTGACCCCAGCCCTGTGCTGTCCCCCCAGGAAGCGGCGTGGAGCCATCAACAGCAAGCAGCTCACCTACCTGGAGAAATACCGGCCTAAGCAGAGACTGCGGTTCAAAGAGCCACACGCACACAAGACCAAGTGCTGTGTCATGTAGCCCAGGGCCTCTGAGCAGGGGCTCTGGGCCCCCTGCCGTCTCACCTACTCTCTCCCGGCGCCTCGGCACCCCGTGTTCCCTGGGCCGGCTCACCCTGCGTGCCCTCTGCTGTCTCTTCCTCCCCGTGTCCCCATCTGCCCGCGTCCGCCACTTTGCGGACCTGCCCTTCCCTTTGTCCCCATGCCCCGTGTCTCTGCGTGTCTGCGCCTGGGCCCCGCAGCCCCGTCTCTCTCTGTGTCTCTGCCTCTCCCCGATTCTGACTTCTCTCTCTTCCTGTCTCTGTGCCTGCAGCTCTATCTCTCCGAGGCTTAGCTGGGGCGCCCCCGGCCCCAGCCCTCCCACACTGTCCCCTGGGCAGCTTTCCTCTCAGGCTCGTTTGTTAGGGGGCAGGTGTATTTTTTAGCCACTGGGCCTGACCCTCCTCCATCCTGACCTGTTCTTGGCACTTTCAGTTATTGGGTCTGGGGACTGTCAGATGTCCTGGACACCTGAAGGCAATAAAATAGGACTCTGTGGCTTTGCGTGCGTGGAGAGTGGGGTGTGGGCCGGGCAGAGTGGACCGGGGGTGGGGCCTTGGGAGACCTGGTGGAGCCCGGGGAGGCTGTTCCCCACCTGATCCTGAGCCTTCCTGCGGGGCGCGCTGGGGCTCCCCCTGGTGTCCGCACTGGGTCCCTGCGCTCCCTGGATTAGGGGCAGGGGACATCCCTGGTCCATAGTGAGCACCTCTGTGACTTGGCCTGTGTGCAGCCCTGCCCAGTTGGGGGCGGCTGGGGCATGAGAAGGGAAGGCCGGGTCACCGGTGCCGTCCCTCTGCAGGACGGGGGGGGCTCAAGCGGTAATTCCTCAGGGCCTCGTGCCCAGTGGGGCGGCCGCTCCTGCCTCCACCAGGTGCTCTCATGCCAGCATCAGAGGCCCGGAGAAGGGCGCAGGCAGTGGTGGCCACTTGGCTTAGGTGCAGGGATGCACCATGCCATCAGCGCAGGGTGGGGAGAGGAGGCCACGGGACCCGGGTGAGTGAGTCTGAGTGTGCAAGAGGGGGAGGTGGGGCCGGCGGCTGCCTAGCTGAGCAAAGGGGCGTGGCCAGCGGAGGGGCCCGGGGCTGGCCTGGCTGGCTGGTGGGGAGCAGTTGGGGGGTGGTCTGTGCCAGAGCCCCTCCCCACAGGCGCCCGTGAGCCACCTGTGGACACCTTCCAGAGGCCTTCTCCCAGTTGCCGGCACCCAGTGCCCGTCTCAGGGGTCACAGCCCCGGGCCTGGCGTCTGCCTGTCCTGAGACTCCCTCCATCCCACTCTGGGACGGGCCCCTGGGGAAGGGCCTACCTAGCTGTCTGGGTGTCACCCCTCATCTTTTTCCCAGGGAGGAGGTGCACCCAGGAAGGGCAACATTAGGGCCTTGGCACATATTTGTGTCCTTGGACGCAGGTGCCCCTCCGCCTGGGCCCATTCCACTAGTACGTGAACAGCAGGCTCCGGGTGGGGGGGGTTTGGGGCTGCTCCTTCCTCAGGAACTGGCAGGTGGCCAGCAGGGACACAGGCCCCGTCCCTCAGCCCCCCCACCAGCCTGGCCGTGAACTATTACCGCTGGTGCCGCTAATAGGGCTCTGCAGAGCCCAGCCACCCTGCCAGGTAGGAGTTGGGACACTCCCTGGCCCCAGACCCAAGGCTTGTCTGTCACATCGCTGTCGGCTCCAGGAACCCACTGGGTCCAGACCCGCCAGCTCCAAGCTCGCTTTCCCTGAAGCCGACTTCCCAGAGGAGGGTGCACAGGAGGCTTTCCTGCCTGCCGCCCAGCAGGGCCAGAGGGGGAAGCTGATGTGTTAGCCCAGGGAAGCCCCCCCACCTTAGGGGAGATTGTACCTGTGCCCGGAGACCACAGCCCCCAGGCTGGACCAAGGGTACCCTGTGAACCCGCTCCTCGGTCCCTAAGGAGCACATCCCTGACGCCCAGCCAGGGAGTTGGAGCACCCAGGGAGATCCGTGCCCAGGATGGCAGTTGGGAAAGGGCAGAGCCACCTCAAAGTCACTCCTCAGGGGCTTTATTCAGAGATGGACAGATGGGTAGGCTGGGGCCGCAGACCCCAACCCTCTCTGGGCTCCTGGGTGGAGAAGGGGCCCCCAGCTCTACCAAATGAAACACATCCGAGAAGGCTAGTAAATGCGTGCTCCAGGAAGGTCGCTGTAGTTTTCCAACCCACCATCCAAGTTTCGGGGCCTCCTCTGTGCCAGCCTTGTGCAGCCACAGGGCATCCCTGCCCCCAAGGGGCTTACAGTCTCCGGGGGCAGGGGCGGGGTGAGACAGCCCGGGAGTCTGGTGCAAGAAAGGGGCGGGGTAGGCTCGGGGTGGGCTGAGGAGGGGCTGAGGAGGGAGCTCCTTCTGGCAGCGTCATGCAGGCTGGATCTCGAAGGATGGGGCAGTGGGGGGGCCCCGAGGGGAGAGAGTGGGGAAGGTGTTCTGGGGGGGAGAAGCTTTCTGAGCAAAAGCGTGGGAGGTGGTCAGTGTGCGCACTTGAGAGACAAGGCAAGTGGGGAGACGGCTGGTCGAGTGGGGATCCTGAGAGACAGCCTGGGACTCAGGCTCTAAGAGGAGCTTTGGCAGACCTGGGAAAGGCCCATCTGCCCATTTCACATGTGGGAAGACCAAGGCTAAGAAGGGAGGACCTGGCTAAAGGTCAGGCGTGTCTCCAGGTGGCTGCATGTGAGGTGGGCGTCCTTGCCAGGATGGACTGCCTTTGGACTCAGTCCTGCGAGGGATCCAGGGAGGAAGGTCTTTCTACCCATTTCACAGATGGAATAGCTGAGGTGCAGAGAGCCGAGACCCTTGCCTTAGGCCACACAGCTCATCCAGGACCAGCTGGGAAGGTCTGGCTCTGGCCCAGCCCTGATTGGACTCACGAGGATGGGGGTCATGGTGGAGGGAGACCTTGAGTCACCTGGACTGAGGGGGACCAGCCAAGGGACCATTTCCCCACTAAAAGCTCCTTGGTGACTATAAAGCTCCAAACCAGAGGCAAACTGAAGACTCAGGGGTGGGGGCGCCTTGGCAAATGGCCCCAGCCCACCGTGGCTGCCCATGGAGAGCCTTCTCGGTCCTCAGGACCCTGGTGGGCCATGGCTTGGGCTCTGGTCAGGTGGAGTCCTGAGTCCACCTGACTTCCACAAGCTGTCATTCGCAGGACCCTGCACGGACTTCACAGTTTGTCTCTGGGAGACCTGGTCTGCCCCCTCTTCTCTAGGCCTGTCCCTGTCCCCTAGTCTTGCCAGTGTCCCCTGGGCTTGCCTTGGTCCTCTGGGGCCACAAGATGGTGGGCAGGGAGCCAACAGGTGTGACGCTTCTTTGTTGAATCTAGATCTTTCTTTCAAATGGAAAAATCTTTTGCAACCAAGCTCTGTGTGGATGGGGCAGGGCTGACCACTTCAGTGGGCACGGGGGGGGGGGGGAGAAGGGTGAGGGGGGAGGTCACTTCGGTTTGGCGGCCACCACCTCCTGAAGGAAAGACAACTGCCTGGTGGCAAATTCCCGGATGCTGGGCTCTGGGTCTTTTTTGAGATCTTCAAAAGCTCCAGGGGAAGAGAGACAAGTCAGAAGTGCCCTGGGGTCCTGTCTGCCCACAGTCCCGCCCAGGTAGAGGGAGGCCCGGGTCCCATGCCCCCTGAGAGCAGCCCCTCATTCTAGCAGGGGTGGGGGCATGGCAAGAGACACCGGGATCCCGCCTCCTCTGCCTCCCCGACCCCACCTACTCCTTGCCCCTCACTTTTGGGCGCCCACCCACAGCCTTACTGTATTGGAGCCTCAGGCGGAGTGAGTGGGTGTGAGCCCCATCCCACAGGCGCCCATCCCCACCTCCGCAGGTGGGTGGGAGGTGTGGGGTCCGGGTCGGGGGGACACGGGGTGCTTACTGCAGAACAGCAGGTTTGTGTTGGCGCTGCTGCCCATCTGCGACACGGCCTGGGGGTGGTGGCAGATGGTGTACCCTGCGGGACAGATGGGGGGGCTGGCCAGCGGGAGGGCGCTGCTGGTGGGGGAGGCTCGGACCCTCTCCTGCCCTTCCGGGGCCCCTCACCCACCACCGCTCCTCTCCTGCCAGTAGCCCGGCAGGTGCTGGCGGCGGGAGCAGAGCGAGTGAGGGTCAGGGTGCTCAGGCAGGGCAGGCAGGAGGGTCCTGGGGCCCGGCCGCGCCCGCTCACCTATGAAGAGTGCAGCCCAGGTCTTCATGTGGCGGTGGCTGCTGTGCAGGTAGCTGAGGGCCTGCGCCAAGTGGATGCCGAACTCCTCCTGGCTCTGGGTCATCTGGCCGGAGGACAGTGTGCCGTGCTTGCTGGACCAGGGACCGGTCCAGAGCCCCAGCTCAGCCCCGCCAGCCCCGGGGGCTGCGTGTGGGGTGAGGAATACGCGGGAGCCCGGGGCCCGGAGCCCGGCCCCGCCCCGCCCTCGGGCCCCGCCCCCGGGCCCCGCCCCCGCCCCTGCGTCCCTCCCCGCGGACGAGTCCCGCGCGCCCCGGGCCCCGCCTCCCGCCCAGGCCCCGCCCCACAAGGCCCCGCCTCCCACCCAGGCCCCGCCCCGGCTCCACCTCCAGCCCCGCCCCGCCCCCTCCCC